>NC_045149.1:13883278-14199758 GCF_008831285.2 Nymphaea colorata
ACGTAGAATAGAAATAAATACAAAAGGGAAACATGATTTCAAGTATGTACTTAATTTATTGAACAGAGCTGTTAATGTAGTGAACTGAGATTGAAGATCCTAGGTTCGATTTCATGGTGTTTGGCAGTTTAGGTTGTTGTCTTTCCTCCTGTCTATCCGCTGCTAGCATTTGTAGTCATTATAAGAATAAAAAAACAGCCTCATTTTTACTTAATGTTAGGTAAAAGAGGTACAGTGAAATTAATTGTTCAATAACTGGATCTGCATCTCTGTTTGGATTGACATCATTATGTCTTTGCGCAAATACCTGCCATGTTCTGGCCCACAAGTAGTAAATATATGCATACATTGCTGCCCTTCAAATCCTATATACAAGACTTGATACATTACGGTTGTAATCACCCTTAATTTTTCAAAAATCTATGTAGCGGTTTTGAACATTTTATGATAACTTTTTACTACAACCTTTAAAAATATTCAGCTTCAAACACTTCAATTTCTCTTAATTCTAGTCAATTTTTGCTTTTATTTAACTATCAATGAAATTTGGGATTTATTTGGATCTAATTTCAGACTTTGAACATAAATCCCAATCTCAATTTAGACATATTTTATAATTCAAACGGGATCTGGATCAAAAACTCATATAGAAGCCTAAAACAAATCCCTAGATCTAAATTAGGATCCAAAACTCAACTCCATATCCAAAACAGAGCCTAGATCCAAATCCCAGCTACATGTAAGAAAAAGAGCTCTAGATCCAAATCTGGATCCAAATATGATTACTAGATCTAAAATAGATGCCTACATCCAAACCAGATCAAGTTATAGATCTAGATCCAAAATAGTTCCATATCTAAATCCAAATGCTGGAGCCGCAACAGAACTTTAAATCTAGACCTAATCCAAACCTAAGATCCAAAATCTAGATCCATATTCTTGATCAGTTCTAAATTCATAATTTAAATCCAAATTTAAATCCAATTCCATGTTTTACACTGTGGGGGACTTTGGAGAGCCAATGTAGGGCCAGTGAAGAATTGAAGCAGTAGATTGATGGTCGAGGAAATAGCCCCGACGCCAATAAAATGGTCCGACCACCGCTGCCACCCAGTACGATCGACTAGAAGGCATGGAACTGAAGAGCATGTTGATAAATCATTCCCAACTTGATCGTTGAAGAATACTTGGATTTCTAGCTTCTCTCCTTCACCACTTGCTAGCAGCCCCTAGCTTTTAATGCCATGGCATCCACAATTGTTTGCATTATATAAAATGTGTTAGGTCCAATGGCGCAGCCAAGATCCGCAATTCGGATAGTGCCGGCACAAATCGGGACATTATCAAATTTCACAACAATAACTTCATGCACCTTATTTTTCACACTCAAAATCCTGCTTTCCTACAAATTATGAGTAGGAATATCGTCAGGATCAGTTTTATCATATTTTGTTAATAAATATTTTTGTTCATGAAGGTCGTCTGAATGCAACTTATAAATATCAAGCAGGAACCAGAATTATCAAGATATATATAGCAAGGCACTACGACCAACTTTATCCGCTTTTTCAAATATTCACATATTCAGATTCGAATACAAACAACCAAAAGTCATATATGAATCCAAAATCTGATTTCACAATTTGAATATGATCAGAATGCCATTTTTGCATTCACATCCGAATTGTGAACCAAATCTGGCCAGTTTTCAAAATGTAAGAGCATTATATATAGGACATTTACAATCTGATCTAAATTTGATTGTATATTTATGTAAATCTGAATCCGAATGTGATAGGATATCAGTTCTTAAATCCGAATACGATCTGATTTCTTAATAAAATATTAATATTTTTTCCCATATCTGATTTTTTGCAGAATGGTTTGGTTGGTCAGATACCTGATTCAAATCAAAAGTATTAATGTTAATCCTATTGATAAAGAGAAAGGTGAAGTAGCACCCGTGCTATACTAGCTAGGTGGCAATGTAGGGTCACAAAACAAGTCTAGCCAGCTCGAGCTCAACTCAAGCTCATTCGTCAAAACCAGATTCAACTCAACTCGTTTATTAATGAGTGGAGCTCGAGTCCAAATATATGCTTGAAATATTGATGTTGATTGGCTGTAGATGTCGTGTGGACTTGGAGCATGTGAAATTTCTCTATAATTTGCTACACAAAGAGGTGGTGATACCAAATTGATGTTGAATTATATGTTCCGTGAGGCAAATGTTTTTCTCTAATATAATCTTAAAACAGATATAAACCAACACAGTAATCTCAAAGTATCAAATGTTTCTCAACATAAACAGTCTACCAAAAAAAACAGTAAGAATGAGGTCAATTTAAACATATCTGCTACATAACAGGGTTGAGGTCATTCGGTTATGACAATGGGATAGAAAGTAAAATGGGGAGGAGAAACAAGTCACTTCACTCCGTTTCTGCAGTTTGCTCTCATGTCTCTTTGCATAAAGCATAAGATAAATTAAAACCAAGGTACACAAGAAACAAGCACAAGATTAAAAATAATAATTTAGATTGAAGGCCATTTTGGGGGAACTCGAATCCGATAAAACAGATCAGACTCTGGTGGCCATACTACGTATTAACTCACTATACAGACGAAGACTTGGTAAGTCGTCATTGATTTCACCGAATCATTCTTGAATTCCATCTTCTCTATGTTACTGTTGAGAAGTATCTAAGTCAATAAATATCGACCCATTCCTCAGTTCTTGTTTCTATAAATCATATGCAATCTCTAGCTTCCCAATCATCCTCACCCACTGTCTCTCTCTCGCGCGCATGGGCTATAACATGAAGAGGTTCATATTGGCAGTAGCCATCTTCTTTGCTGTTTTGGGAGTCTTTTATGTCCAAATGTTACTAAATCTGTGTTTTCCTTTGGCAAGAGTTGTTACGAAAGCTTCTGATGTTTCTTTCCTCTATATTGCTTGCAGTCGTTGTGAGCTTGCGGCCAAGCCCTGGCGTTACTGCATATCCTCTGCGTTTCAACTGTATCCACAGCATGGAACTGCCACAACACAATCTGTCCCGTGAAGGTCGCTAAGGACAGCGGTCTGAAAGAAGTAGCCAGAAAGTTTTACTGTCCGAATATGGAAGACTGGTTGACGGTGATTGTAATAAATAAACTTGTGATATGATTTTGAATTGGATATTCTTTTCTCTGCTGGCTGGTAAGGCCTCTGTTAAAGAATCAATTCATGTGGCTAAAGATGATCATTCCGCATAAGTTGGGGAAATCAGAAGATGATAAGGTGCAATCAATTGCCAAAAAATCAGGAGTGGATGAAGAAGAGGACGTTGACGTCCAAATCTCTTTATCTATGGAAAGAGATAAAATAAAAAGCGATATTTTGAAGAAAACAAGTTGTATATCAGCTCCATGATTTTAGGAGTTCAATATTGTGTTTTGTATTCTTTAAATAGTGGAACCTCTATCTCTCGTTACATGTTGAAAAGAGAGTTGAAAGACTTTGAGAACATAGGTGATTTCAGCACCGAACGTAGGTGACAGTTTTTCATCTTGCTGTCAAAGTGGTAATTGCTTCTTCTTCTTTTTTTTTTCTCCCAACTGTTCATGCTGAACTGTGCTTACTCAACTTGAGATCAGCTTCTTTGTGCTCATAGAACCTAGTGGTCTTCACCAGAATTTATGAGGTTATGAAACGGGGATTGGAAGGAATAAGCATCCACAAACTGTTGGGAAATTTCCAGGTTTAGACGTAGAATAGAAATAAATTACAAAAGGGAAACATGATTTCAAGTATGTACTTAATTTATTGAACAGAGCTGTTAATGTAGTGAACTGAGATTGAAGATCCTAGGTTCGATTTCATGGTGTTTGGCAGTTTAGGTTGTTGTCTTTCCTCCTATCTATCCGCTGCTAGCTTTTGTAGTCATTATAAGAATAAAAAAACATCCTCATTTTTACTTAATGTTAGGTAAAAGAGGTACAGTGAAATTAATTGTTCAATAACTGGATCTGCATCTCTGTTTGGATTGACATCATTATGTCTTTGCGCAAATACCTGCCATGTTCGGGCCCACAAGTAGTAAATATATGCATATATTGCTGCCCTTCAAATCCTATATACAAGACTTGATACATTACGGTTGTAATCACCCATAATTTTTCAAAAATCTATATAGCGGTTTTGAACATTTTATGATAACTTTTTACTACAACCTTTAAAAATATTCAGCTTCAAACACTTCAATTTCTCTTAATTCTAGTCAATTTTTGCTTTTATTTAACTATCAATGAAATTTGGGATTTATTTGGATCTAATTTCAGACTTTGAACATAAATCCCAATCTCAATTTAGACATATTTTGTAATTCAAACGGGTTCTGGATCAAAAACTCATATAGAAGCCTAAAACAAATCCCTAGATCTAAATTAGGATCCAAAACTCAACTCCATATCCAAAACAGAGCCTACGTCCAAATCCCAGCTACATGTAAGAAAAAGAGCTCTAGATCCAAATCTGGATCCAAATATGATTACTAGATCTAAAATAGATGCCTACATCCAAACCAGATCCAAGTTATAGATCTAGATCCAAAATAGTTCCATATCTAAATCCAAATTCTGGAGCCGCAACAGAACTTTAAATCTAGACCTAATCCAAACCTAAGATCCAAAATCTAGATCCATATTCTTGATCAGTTCTAAATTCATAATTTAAATCCAAATTTAAATCCAATTCCATGTTTTTACACTGTGGGGGACTTTGGAGAGCCAATGTAGGGCCAGTGAAGAATTGAAGCAGTAGATTGATGGTCGAGGAAATAGCCCCGACGCCAATAAAATGGTCCGACCACCGCTGCCACCCAGTACGATCGACTAGAAGGCATGGAACTGAAGAGCATGTTGATAAAATCATTCCCAACTTGATCGTTGAAGAATACTTGGATTTCTAGCTTCTCTCCTTCACCACTTGCTAGCAGCCCCCTAGCTTTTAATGCCATGGCATCCACAATTGTTTGCATTATATAAAATGTGTTAGGTCCAATGGGGCAGCCAAGATCCGCAATTCGGATAGTGCCGGCACAAATCGGGACATTATCAAATTTCACAACAATAACTTCATGCACCTTATTTTTCACACTCAAAATCTTGCTTTCCTACAAATTATGAGTAGAATATCGTCAGGATCAGTTTTATCATATTTTGTTAATAAATATTTTTGGTGTTCATGAAGGTCGTCTGAATGCAACTTATAAATATCAAGCAGGAACCAGAATTATCAAGATATATATAGCAAGGCACTACGACCAACTTTATCCGCTTTTTCAAATATTCACATATTCAGATTCGAATACAAACAACCAAAAGTCATATATGAATCCAAAATCTGATTTCACAATTTGAATATGATCAGAATGCCATTTTTGCATTCACATCCGAATTGTGAACCAAATCTGGCCAGTTTTCAAAATGTAAGAGCTTTATATATAGGACATTTACAATCTGATCTGAATTTGATTGGATATTTATGTAAATCTGAATCCGAATGTGATAGGATATCAGTTCTTAAATCCGAATACGATCTGATTTCTTAATAAAATATTAATATTTTTTCCATATCTGATTTTTTGCAGAATGGTTTGGTTGGTCAGATACTTGATTCAAATCAAAAGTATTAATGTTAATCCTATTGATAAAGAGAAAGGTGAAGTAGCACCCGTGCTATACTAGCTAGGTGGCAACGTAGGGTCACAAAACAAGTCTAGCCAGCTGGAGCTCAACTCAAGCTCATTCGTCAAAACCAGATTCAAACTCAACTCGTTTATTAATGAGTGGAGCTCGAGTCCAAATATATGCTTGAAATATTGATGTTGATTGGCTGTAGATGTCGTGTGGACTTGGAGCATGTTGAAATTTCTATAATTTGCTACACAAAGAGGTGGTGATACCAATTGATGTTGAATTATATTGTTCCGTGAGGCAAATGTTTTTCTCTAATATAATCTTAAAACAGATATAAACCAACACAGTAATCTCAAAGTATCAAATGTTTCTCAACATAAACAGTCTACCAAAAAAACAGTAAGAATGAGGTCAATTTTAAACAGATCTGCTACATAAACAGGGTTGAGGTCATTCGGTTATGACAATGGGATAGAAAGTAAAATGTGGGAGGAGAAACAAGTCACTTCACTCCGTTTCTGCAGTTTGCTCTCATGTCTCTTTTGCATAAAGCATAAGATAAATTAAAACCAAGGTACACAAGAAACAAGCACAAGATTAAAAATAATAATTTAGATTGAAGGCCATTTTGGGGAACTCGAATCCGATAAAACAGATCAGACTCTGGTGGCCATACTACGTATTAACTCACTATACAGAGCGAAGACTTGGTAAGTCGTCATTGATTTCACCGAATCATTCTTGAATTCCATCTTCTCTATGTTACTGTTGAGAAGTATCTAAGTCAATAAATATCGACCCATTCCTTAGTTCTTGTTTCTATAAATCATATGCAATCTCTAGCTTCCCAATCATCCTCACCCACTGTCTCTCTCTCGCGCGCATGGGCTATAACATGAAGAGGTTCATATTGGCAGTAGCCATCTTCTTTGCTGTTTTGGGAGTCTTTTATGTCCAAAAGTTACTAAATCTGTGTTTTCCTTTGGCAAGAGTTGTTACGAAAGCTTCTGATGTTTCTTTCCTCTATATTGCTTGCAGTCGTTGTGAGCTTGCGGCCATGCCCTGGCGTTACTGCATATCCTCTGCGTTTCAACTGTATCCACAGCATGGAACTGCCACAACACAATCTGTCCCGTGCAGGTCGCTAAGGACCAGCGGTCTGAAAGAAGTAGCCAGAAAGTTTTACTGTCCGAATACGGAAGACTGGTTGACGGTGATTGTAATAAATAAACTTGTGATATGATTTTGAATTGGATATTCTTTTCTCTGCTGGCTGGTAAGGCCTCTGTTAAAGAATCAATTCATGTGGCTAAAGATGATCATCCGCATAAGTTGGGGAAATCAGAAGATGATAAGGTGCAATCAATTGCCAAAAAATCAGGAGTGGATGAAGAAGAGGAGGTTGACGTCCAAATCTCTTTATCTATGGAAAGAGATAAAATAAAAAGCGATATTTTGAAGAAAACAAGTTGTATATCAGCTCCATGATTTTAGGAGTTCAATATTGTGTTTTGTATTCTTTAAATAGTGGAACCTCTATCTCTCGTTACATGTTGAAAAGAGAGTAGAAAGACTTTGAGAACGTAGGTGATTTCAGCACCGAACGTAGGTGACAGTTTTTCATCTTGCTGTCAAAGTGGTAATTGCTTCTTCTTCTTTTTTTTTTTTCTCCCAACTGTTCATGCTGAACTGTGCTTACTCAACTTGAGATCAGCTTCTTTGTGCTCATAGAACCTAGCGGTCTTCACCAGAATTTATGGGGTTATGAAACGGGGATTGGAAGGAATAAGCATCCACGAACTGTTGGGAAATTTCCAGGTTTAGACATAGAATAGAAATAAATTAGAAAAGGGAAACATGATTTCAAGTATGTACTTAATTTATTGAACAGAGCTGTTAATGTAGTGAACTGAGATTGAAGATCCTAGGTTCGATTTCATGGTGTTTGGCAGTTTAGGTTGTTGTCTTTCCTCCTGTCTATCCGCTGCTAGCTTTTGTAGTCATTATAAGAATAAAAAAACAGCCTCATTTTTACTTAATGTTAGGTAAAAGAGGTACAGTGAAATTAATTGTTCAATAACTGGATCTGCGTCTCTGTTTGGATTGACATCATTATGTCTTTGCGCAAATACCTGCCATGTTCTGGCACACAAGTAGTAAATATATGCATATATTGCTGCCCTTCAAATCCTATATACAAGACTTGATACATTACGGTTGTAATCACCCTTAATTTTTCAAAAATTTATATAGCGGTTTTGAACATTTTATGATAACTTTTTACTACAACCTTTAAAAATATTCAGCTTCAAACAATTCAATTTCTCTTAATTCTAGTCAATTTTTGCTTTTATTTAACTATCAATGAAATTTGGGATTTATTTGGATCTAATTTCAGACTTTGAACATAAATCCCAATCTCAATTTAGACATATTTTATAATTCAAACGGGATCTGGATCAAAAACTCATATAGAAGCCTAAAACAAATCCCTAGATCTAAATTAGGATCCAAAACTCAACTCCATATCCAAAACAGAGCCTAGATCCAAATCCCAGGTACATGTAAGAAAAAGAGCTCTAGATCCAAATCTGGATCCAAATATGATTACTAGATCTAAAATAGATGCCTACATCCAAACCCGATCCAAGTTATAGATCTAGATCCAAAATAGTTCCATATCTAAATCCAAATGCTGGAGCCGCAACAGAACTTTAAATCTAGACCTAATCCAAACCTAAGATCCAAAATCTAGATCCATGTTCTTGATCAGTTCTAAATTCATAATTTAAATCCAAATTTAAATCCAATTCCATGTTTTTACATTGTGGGGGACTTTGGAGAGCCAATGTAGGGCCAGTGAAGAATTGAAGCAGTAGATTGATGGTCGAGGAAATAGCCCCGACGCCAATAAAATGGTCTGACCACCGCTGCCACCCAGTACGATCGACTAGAAGGCATGGAACTGAAGAGCATGTTGATAAAATCATTCCCAACTTGATCGTTGAAGAATACTTGGATTTCTAGCTTCTCTCCTTCACCACTTGCTAGCAGCCCCCTAGCTTTTAAAGCCATGGCATCCACAATTGTTTGCATTATATAAAATGTGTTAGGTCCAATGGCGCAGCCAAGATCCGCAATTCGGATAGTGCCGGCACAAATCGGGACATTATCAAATTTCACAACAATAACTTCATGCACCTTATTTTTCACACTCAAAATCCTGCTTTCCTACAAATTATGAGTAGGAATATCGTCAGGATCAGTTTTATCATATTTTGTTAATAAATATTTTTGGCGTTCATGAAGGTCGTTTGAATGCAACTTATAAATATCAAGCAGGAACCAGAATTATCAAGATATATATAGCAAGGCACTACGACCAACTTTATCCGCTTTTTCAAATATTCACATATTCAGATTCGAATACAAACAACCAAAAGTCATATATGAATCCAAAATCTGATTTCACAATTTGAATATGATCAGAATGCCATTTTTGCATTCACATCCGAATTGTGAACCAAATCTGGCAAGTTTTCAAAATGTAAGAGCATTATATATAGGACATTTACAATCTGATCTGAATTTGATTGGATAATTATGTAAATCTGAATCCGAATGTGACAGGATATCAGTTCTTAAATCCGAATACGATCGGATTTCTTAATCAAATATTAATATTTTTCCCATATCTGATTTTTTGCAGAATGGTTTGGTTGGTCAGATACTTGATTCAAATCAAAAGTATTAATGTTAATCCTATTGATAAAGAGAAAAGTGAAGTAGCACCCGTGCTATACTAGCTAGGTGGCAATGTAGGGTCACAAAACAAGTCTAGCCAGCTCGAGCTCAACTCAAGCTCATTCGTCAAAACCAGATTCAAACTCAACTCGTTTATTAATGAGTGGAGCTCGAGTCCAAATATATGCTTGAAATATTGATGTTGATTGGCTGTAGATGTCGTGTGGACTTGGAGCATGTTGAAATTTCTATAATTTGCTACACAAAGAGGTGGTGATACCAATTGATGTTGAATTATATTGTTCCGTGAGGCAAATGTTTTTCTCTAATATAATATTAAAACAGATATAAACCAACACAGTAATCTCAAAGTATCAAATGTTTCTCAACATAAACAGTCTACCAAAAAAAACAGTAAGAATGAGGTCAATATTAAACAGATCTGCTACATAAACAGGTTTGAGGTCATTCGGTTATGACAATGGGATAGAAAGTAAAATGTGGGAGGAGAAACAAGTCACTTCACTCCGTTTCTGCAGTTTGCTCTCATGTCTCTTTTGCATAAAGCATAAGATAAATTAAAACCAAGGTACACAAGAAACAAGCACAAGATTAAAAATAATAATTTAGATTGAAGGCCATTTTGGGGAACTGGAATCCGATAAAACAGATCAGACTCTGGTGGCCATACTACGTATTAACTCACTATACAGAGCGAAGACTTGGTAAGTCGTCATTGATTTCACCGAATCATTCTTGAATTCCATCTTCTCTATGTTACTGTTGAGAAGTATCTAAGTCAATAAATATCGACCCATTCCACCCACTGTCTCTCTCTCTCGCGCATGGGCTATAACATGAAGAGGTTCATATTGGCAGTAGCCATCTTCTTTGCTGTTTTGGGAGTCTTTTATGTCCAAAAGTTACTAAATCTGTGTTTTCCTTTGGCAAGAGTTGTTACGAAAGCTTCTGATGTTTCTTTCCTCTATATTGCTTGCAGTCGTCGTGAGCTTACGGCCATGCCCTGGCGTTACTGCATATCCTCTACGTTTCAACTGTATCCACAACATGGAACTGCCACAACACAATCTGTCCCGTGAAGGTCGCTAAGGACCAGCGGTCTGAAAGAAGTAGCCAGAAAGTTTTACTGTCCGAATATGGAAGACTGGTTGACGGTGATTGTAATAAATAAACTTGTGATATGATTTTGAATTGGATATTCTTTTCTCTGCTGGCTGGTAAGGCCTCTGTTAAAGAATCAATTCATGTGGCTAAAGATGATCATCCGCATAAGTTGGGGAAATCAGAAGATGATAAGGTGCAATCAATTGCCAAAAAATCAGGAGTGGATGAAGAAGAGGAGGTTGACGTCCAAATCTCTTTATCTATGGAAAGAGATAAAATAAAAAGCGATATTTTGAAGAAAACAAGTTGTATATCAGCTCCATGATTTTAGGAGTTCAAGATTGTGTTTTGTATTCTTTAAATAGTGGAACCTCTATCTCTCGTTACATGTTGAAAGGAGAGTAGAAAGACTTTGAGAACATAGGTGATTTCAGCACCGAACGTAGGTGACAGTTTTTCATCTTGCTGTCAAAGTGGTAGTTGCTTCTTCTACTTTTTTTTTTCTCCCAACTGTTCATGCTGAACTGTGCTTACTCAACTTGAGATCTGCTTCTTTGTGCTCACAGAACCTAGCGGTCTTCACCAGAATTTATGGGGTTATGAAACCGGGATCGGAAGGAATAAGCATCCACGAACTGTTGGGAAATTTCCAGGTTTAGACGTAGAATAGAAATAAAATTCAAAAGGGAAACATGATTTCAAGTATGTACTTAATTTATTGAACAGAGCTGTTAATGTAGTGAACTGAGATTGAAGATCCTAGGTTCGATTTCATGGTGTTTGGCAGTTTAGGTTGTTGTCTTTCCTCCTGTCTATCCGCTGCTAGCTTTTGTAGTCATTATAAGAATAAACAAACAGCCTCATTTTTACTTAATCTTAGGTAAAAGAGGTACACTGAAATTAATTGTTCAATAACTGGATCTGCATCTCTGTTTGGATTGACATCATTATGTCTTTGCGCAAATACCTGCCATGTTCTGGCCCACAAGTAGTAAATATATGCATATATTGCTGCCCTTCAAATCCTATATACAAGACTTGATACATTACGGTTGTAATCACCATTAATTTTTCAAAAATCTATGTAGCGGTTTTGAACATTTTATGATAACTTTTTACTACAACCTTTAAAAATATTCAGCTTCAAACACTTCAATTTCTCTTAATTCTAGTCAATTTTTGCTTTTATTTAACTATCAATGAAATTTGGGATTTATTTGGATCTAATTTCAGACTTTGAACATAAATTCCAATCTCAATTTAGACATATTTTATAATTCAAACGGGATCTGGTTCAAAAACTCATATAGAAGCCTAAAACAAATCCCTAGATCTAAATTAGGATCCAAAACTCAACTCCATATCCAAAACAGAGCCTAGATCCAAATCGCAGCTACATGTAAGAAAAAGAGCTCTAGATCCAAATCTGGATCCAAATATGATTACTAGATCTAAAATAGATGCCTACATCCAAACCAGATCCAAGTTATAGATCTAGATCCAAAATAGTTCCATATCTAAATCCAAATGCTAAAATTGGAGCCACAACAGAACTTTAAATCTAGACCTAATCCAAACCTAAGATCCAAAATCTAGATCCATATTCTTGATCAGTTCTAAATTCATAATTTAAATCCAAATTTAAATCCAATTCCATGTTTTTACACTGTGGGGGACTTTGGAGAGCCAATGTAGGGCCAGTGAAGAATTGAAGCAGTAGATTGATGGTCGAGGAAATAGCCCCGATGCCAATAAAATGGTCCGACCACCGCTGCCACCCAGTACGATCGACTAGACGGCATGGAACTGAAGAGCATATTGATCAAATCATTCCCAACTTGATCGTTGAAGAATACTTGGATTTCTAGCTTCTCTCCTTCACCACTTGGTAGCAGCCCCCTAGCTTTTAATGCCATGGCATCCACAATTGTTTGCGTTATATAAAATGTGTTAGGTCCAATGGCGCAGCCAAGATCCGCAATTCGGATTGTGCCGGCACAAATCGGGACATTATCAAATTTCACAACAATAACTTCATGCACCTTATTTTTCACACTCAAAATCCTGCTTTCCTACAAATTATGAGTAGGAATATCGTCAGGATCGGTTTTATCATATTTTGTTAATAAATATTTTTGGTGTTCGTGAAGGTCTTCTGAATGCAACTTATAAATATCAAGCAGGAACCAGAATTATCAAGATATATATAGCAAGGCACTACGACCAACTTTATCCGCTTTTTCAAATATTCACATATTCAGATTCGAATACAAACAACCAAAAGTCATATATGAATCCAAAATCTGATTTCACAATTTGAATATGATCAGAATGCCATTTTTGCATTCACATCCGAATTGTGAACCAAATCTGGCAAGTTTTCAAAATGTAAGAGCATTATATATAGGACATTTACAATCTGATCTGAATTTGATTGGATAATTATGTAAATCTGAATCCGAATGTGACAGGATATCAGTTCTTAAATCCGAATACGATCGGATTTCTTAATCAAATATTAATATTTTTCCCATATCTGATTTTTTGCAGAATGGTTTGGTTGGTCAGATACTTGATTCAAATCAAAAGTATTAATGTTAATCCTATTGATAAAGAGAAAGGTGAAGTAGCACCCGTGCTATACTAGCTAGGTGGCAATGTAGGGTCACAAAACAAGTCTAGCCAGCTCGAGCTCAACTCAAGCTCATTCGTCAAAACCAGATTCAAACTCAACTCGTTTATTAATGAGTGGAGCTCGAGTCCAAATATATGCTTGAAATATTGATGTTGATTGGCTGTAGATGTCGTGTGGACTTGGAGCATGTTGAAATTTCTATAATTTGCTACACAAAGAGGTGGTGATACCAATTGATGTTGAATTATATTGTTCCGTGAGGCAAATGTTTTTCTCTAATATAATATTAAAACAGATATAAACCAACACAGTAATCTCAAAGTATCAAATGTTTCTCAACATAAACAGTCTACCAAAAAAAACAGTAAGAATGAGGTCAATATTAAACAGATCTGCTACATAAACAGGTTTGAGGTCATTCGGTTATGACAATGGGATAGAAAGTAAAATGTGGGAGGAGAAACAAGTCACTTCACTCCGTTTCTGCAGTTTGCTCTCATGTCTCTTTTGCATAAAGCATAAGATAAATTAAAACCAAGGTACACAAGAAACAAGCACAAGATTAAAAATAATAATTTAGATTGAAGGCCATTTTGGGGAACTCGAATCCGATAAAACAGATCAGACTCTGGTGGCCATACTACGTATTAACTCACTATACAGAGCGAAGACTTGGTAAGTCGTCATTGATTTCACCGAATCATTCTTGAATTCCATCTTCTCTATGTTACTGTTGAGAAGTATCTAAGTCAATAAATATCGACCCATTCCACCCACTGTCTCTCTCTCTCGCGCATGGGCTATAACATGAAGAGGTTCATATTGGCAGTAGCCATCTTCTTTGCTGTTTTGGGAGTCTTTTATGTCCAAAAGTTACTAAATCTGTGTTTTCCTTTGGCAAGAGTTGTTACGAAAGCTTCTGATGTTTCTTTCCTCTATATTGCTTGCAGTCGTCGTGAGCTTACGGCCATGCCCTGGCGTTACTGCATATCCTCTACGTTTCAACTGTATCCACAACATGGAACTGCCACAACACAATCTGTCCCGTGAAGGTCGCTAAGGACCAGCGGTCTGAAAGAAGTAGCCAGAAAGTTTTACTGTCCGAATATGGAAGACTGGTTGACGGTGATTGTAATAAATAAACTTGTGATATGATTTTGAATTGGATATTCTTTTCTCTGCTGGCTGGTAAGGCCTCTGTTAAAGAATCAATTCATGTGGCTAAAGATGATCATCCGCATAAGTTGGGGAAATCAGAAGATGATAAGGTGCAATCAATTGCCAAAAAATCAGGAGTGGATGAAGAAGAGGAGGTTGACGTCCAAATCTCTTTATCTATGGAAAGAGATAAAATAAAAAGCGATATTTTGAAGAAAACAAGTTGTATATCAGCTCCATGATTTTAGGAGTTCAAGATTGTGTTTTGTATTCTTTAAATAGTGGAACCTCTATCTCTCGTTACATGTTGAAAGGAGAGTAGAAAGACTTTGAGAACATAGGTGATTTCAGCACCGAACGTAGGTGACAGTTTTTCATCTTGCTGTCAAAGTGGTAGTTGCTTCTTCTACTTTTTTTTTTCTCCCAACTGTTCATGCTGAACTGTGCTTACTCAACTTGAGATCTGCTTCTTTGTGCTCACAGAACCTAGCGGTCTTCACCAGAATTTATGGGGTTATGAAACCGGGATCGGAAGGAATAAGCATCCACGAACTGTTGGGAAATTTCCAGGTTTAGACGTAGAATAGAAATAAAATTCAAAAGGGAAACATGATTTCAAGTATGTACTTAATTTATTGAACAGAGCTGTTAATGTAGTGAACTGAGATTGAAGATCCTAGGTTCGATTTCATGGTGTTTGGCAGTTTAGGTTGTTGTCTTTCCTCCTGTCTATCCGCTGCTAGCTTTTGTAGTCATTATAAGAATAAACAAACAGCCTCATTTTTACTTAATGTTAGGTAAAAGAGGTACACTGAAATTAATTGTTCAATAACTGGATCTGCATCTCTGTTTGGATTGACATCATTATGTCTTTGCGCAAATACCTGCCATGTTCTGGCCCACAAGTAGTAAATATATGCATATATTGCTGCCCTTCAAATCCTATATACAAGACTTGATACATTACGGTTGTAATCACCATTAATTTTTCAAAAATCTATGTAGCGGTTTTGAACATTTTATGATAACTTTTTACTACAACCTTTAAAAATATTCAGCTTCAAACACTTCAATTTCTCTTAATTCTAGTCAATTTTTGCTTTTATTTAACTATCAATGAAATTTGGGATTTATTTGGATCTAATTTCAGACTTTGAACATAAATTCCAATCTCAATTTAGACATATTTTATAATTCAAACGGGATCTGGTTCAAAAACTCATATAGAAGCCTAAAACAAATCCCTAGATCTAAATTAGGATCCAAAACTCAACTCCATATCCAAAACAGAGCCTAGATCCAAATCGCAGCTACATGTAAGAAAAAGAGCTCTAGATCCAAATCTGGATCCAAATATGATTACTAGATCTAAAATAGATGCCTACATCCAAACCAGATCCAAGTTATAGATCTAGATCCAAAATAGTTCCATATCTAAATCCAAATGCTAAAATTGGAGCCACAACAGAACTTTAAATCTAGACCTAATCCAAACCTAAGATCCAAAATCTAGATCCATATTCTTGATCAGTTCTAAATTCATAATTTAAATCCAAATTTAAATCCAATTCCATGTTTTTACACTGTGGGGGACTTTGGAGAGCCAATGTAGGGCCAGTGAAGAATTGAAGCAGTAGATTGATGGTCGAGGAAATAGCCCCGATGCCAATAAAATGGTCCGACCACCGCTGCCACCCAGTACGATCGACTAGACGGCATGGAACTGAAGAGCATATTGATCAAATCATTCCCAACTTGATCGTTGAAGAATACTTGGATTTCTAGCTTCTCTCCTTCACCACTTGGTAGCAGCCCCCTAGCTTTTAATGCCATGGCATCCACAATTGTTTGCATTATATAAAATGTGTTAGGTCCAATGGCGCAGCCAAGATCCGCAATTCGGATTGTGCCGGCACAAATCGGGACATTATCAAATTTCACAACAATAACTTCATGCACCTTATTTTTCACACTCAAAATCCTGCTTTCCTACAAATTATGAGTAGGAATATCGTCAGGATCGGTTTTATCATATTTTGTTAATAAATATTTTTGGTGTTCGTGAAGGTCTTCTGAATGCAACTTATAAATATCAAGCAGGAACCAGAATTATCAAGATATATATAGCAAGGCACTACGACCAACTTTATCCGCTTTTTCAAATATTCACATATTCAGATTCGAATACAAACAACCAAAAGTCATATATGAATCCAAAATCTGATTTCACAATTTGAATATGATCAGAATGCCATTTTTGCATTCACATCCGAATTGTGAACCAAATCTGGCCAGTTTTCAAAATGTAAGAGCATTATATATAGGACATTTACAATCTGATCTGAATTTGATTGGATATTTATGTAAATCTGAATCCGAATGTGATAGGATATCAGTTCTTAAATCCGAATACGATCTGATTTCTTAATCAAATATTAATATTTTTTCTATATCTGATTTTTTGCAGAATGGTTTGGTTGGTCAGATACCTGATTCAAATCAAAAGTATTAATGTTAATCCTATTGATAAAGAGAAAGGTGAAGTAGCACCCGTGCTATACTAGCTAGGTGGCAATGTAGGGTCACAAAACAAGTCTAGCCAGCTCGAGATCAACTCAAGCTCATTCGTCAAAACCAGATTCAAACTCAACTGGTTTATTAATGAGTGGAGCTCGAGTCCAAATATATGCTTGAAATAATGATGTTGATTGGCTGTAGATGTCGTGTGGACTTGGAGCATGTTGAAATTTCTATAATTTGCTACACAAAGAGGTGGTGATACCAATTGATGTTGAATTATATTGTTCCGTGAGGCAAATGTTTTTCTATAATATAATCTTAAAACAGATATAAACCAACACAGTAATCTCAAAGTATCAAATGTTTCTCAACATAAACGGTCTACCAAAAAAAAACAGTAAGAATGAGGTCAATTTTAAACAGATCTGCTACATAAACAGGGTTGAGGTCATTCGGTTATGACAATGGGATAGAAAGTAAAATGTGGGAGGAGAAACAAGTCACTTCACTCCGTTTCTGCAGTTTGCTCTCATGTCTCTTTTGCATAAAGCATAAGATAAATTAAAACCAAGGTACACAAGAAACAAGCACAAGATTAAAAATAATAATTTAGATTGAAGGCCATTTTGGGGAACTCGAATCCGATAAAACAGATCAGACTCTGGTGGCCATACTACGTATTAACTCACTATACAGAGCGAAGACTTGGTAAGTCGTCATTGATTTCACCGAATCATTCTTGAATTCCATCTTCTCTATGTTACTGTTGAGAAGTATCTAAGTCAATAAATATCGACCCATTCCTCAGTTCTTGTTTCTATAAATCATATGCAATCTCTAGCTTCCCAATCATCCTCACCCACTGTCTCTCTCTCGCGCGCATGGGCTATAACATGAAGAGGTTCATATTGGCAGTAGCCATCTTCTTTGCTGTTTTGGGAGTCTTTTACTTCCAGACGTTACTAAATCTGTGTTTTCCTTTGGCAAGAGTTGTTACGAAAGCTTCTGATGTTTCTTTCCTCTATATTGCTTGCAGTCGTTGTGAGCTTGCGGCCATGCCCTGGCGTTACTGCATATCCTCTGCGTTTCAACTGTATCCACAGCATGGAACTGCCACAACACAATCTGTCCCGTGAAGGTCGCTAAGGACCAGCGGTCTGAAAGAAGTAGCCAGAAAGTTTTACTGTCCGAATATGGAAGACTGGTTGACGGTGATTGTAATAAATAAACTTGTGATATGATTTTGAATTGGATATTCTTTTCTCTGCTGGCTGGTAAGGCCTCTGTTAAAGAATCAATTCATGTCGCTAAAGATGATCATCCGCATAAGTTGGGGAAATCAGAAGATGATAAGGTGCAATCAATTGCCAAAAAATCAGGAGTGGATGAAGAAGAGGAGGTTGACGTCCAAATCTCTTTATCTATGGAAAGAGATAAAATAAAAAGCGATATTTTGAAGAAAACAAGTTGTATATCAGCTCCATGATTTTAGGAGTTCAAGATTGTGTTTTGTATTCTTTAAATAGTGGAACCTCTATCTCTCGTTACATGTTGAAAAGAGAGTAGAAAGACTTTGAGAACGTAGGTGATTTCAGCACCGAACGTAGGTGACAGTTTTTCATCTTGTTGTCAAAGTGGTAATTGCTTCTTCTTCTTTTTTTTTTCTCCCAACTGTTCATGCTGAACTGTGCTTACTCAACTTGAGATCTGCTTCTTTGTGCTCATAGAACC
This sequence comes from Nymphaea colorata, assembly GCF_008831285.2. Taxonomy (NCBI): domain Eukaryota; kingdom Viridiplantae; phylum Streptophyta; class Magnoliopsida; order Nymphaeales; family Nymphaeaceae; genus Nymphaea; species Nymphaea colorata. Next base: position 13,901,871 of record NC_045149.1, read on the forward strand.
TAGCGGTCTTCACCAGAATTTATGGGGTTATGAAACGGGGATTGGAAGGAATAAGCATCCGCGAACTGTTGGGAAATTTCCAGGTTTAGACGTAGAATAGAAATAAAATACAAAAGGGAAACATGATTTCAAGTATGTACTTAATTTATTGAACAGAGATGTTAATGTAGTGAACTGAGATTGAAGATCCTAGGTTCGATTTCATGGTGTTTGGCAGTTTAGGTTGTTGTCTTTCCTCCTGTCTATCCGCTGCTAGCTTTTGTAGTCATTATAAGAATAAAAAAACAGCCTCATTTTTACTTAGTGTTAGGTAAAAGAGGTACAGTGAAATTAATTGTTCAATAACTGGATCTGAATCTCTGTTTGGATTGACATCATTATGTCTTTGCGCAAATACCTGCCATGTTCTGGCCCACAAGTAGTAAATATATGCATATATTGCTGCCCTTCAAATCCTATATACAAGACTTGATACATTACGGTTGTAATCACCCTTAATTTTTCAAAAATCTATATAGCGGTTTTGAACATTTTATGATAACTTTTTACTACAACCTTTAAAAATATTCAGCTTCAAACACTTCAATTTCTCTTAATTCTAGTCAATTTTTGCTTTTATTTAACTATCAATGAAATTTGGGATTTATTTGGATCTAATTTCAGACTTTGAACATAAATCCCAATCTCAATTTAGACATATTTTATAATTCAAACGGGATCTGGTTCAAAAACTCATATAGAAGCCTAAAACAAATCCCTAGATCTAAATTAGGATCCAAAACTCAACTCCATATCCAAAACAGAGCCTAGATCCAAGTCCCAGCTACATGTAAGAAAAAGAGCTCTAGATCCAAATCTGGATCCAAATATGCTTACGAGATCTAAAATAGATGCCTACATCCAAACCAGATCCAAGTTATAGATCTAGATCCAAAATAGTTCCATATCTAAATCCAAATGCTGGAGCCGCAACAGAACTTTAAATCTAGACCTAATCCAAACCTAAGATCCAAAATCTAGATCCATATTCCTGATCAGTTCTAAATTCATAATTTAAATCCAATTCCATGTTTTTAGACTGTGGGGGACTTTGGAGAGCCAAGGTAGGAACAGTGAAGAATTGAAGCAGTAGATTGATGGTCGAGGAAATAGCCCCGATGCCAATAAAATGGTCCGACCACCGCTGCCACCCAGTACGATCGACTAGAAGGCATGGAACTGAAGAGCATGTTGATAAAATCATTCCCAACTTGATCGTTGAAGAATACTTGGATTTCTAGCTTCTCTCCTTCACCACTTGCTAGCAGCTCCCTAGCTTTTAATGCCATGGCATCCACAATTGTTTGCATGATATAAAATGTGTTAGGTCCAATGGCGCAGCCAAGATCCGTAATTCGGATAGTGCCGGCACAAATCGGGACATTATAAAATTTCACAACAATAACTTCATGCACCTTATTTTTCACACTCAAAATGCTGCTTTCCTACAAATTATGAGTAGGAATATCGTCACGATCAGTTTTATCATATTTTGTTAATAAATATTTTTGGCGTCCATGAAGGTCGTCTGAATGCAACTTATAAATATCAAGCAGGAACCAGAATTATCAAGATATATATAGCAAGGCACTACGACCAACTTTATCCGCTTTTTCAAATATTCACATATTCAGATTCGAACACAAACAACCAAATGTCATATATGAATCCAAAATCTGATTCCACAATTTGAATATGATCAGAATGCCATTTTTGCATTCACATCCGAATTGTGAACCAAATCTGGCAAGTTTTCAAAATGTAAGAGCATTATATATAGGACATTTACAATCTGATCTGAATTTGATTGGATAATTATGTAAATCTGAATCCGAATGTGATAGGATATCAGTTCTTAAATCCGAATACGATCGGATTTCTTAATCAAATATTAATATTTTTCCCATATCTGATTTTTTGCAGAATGGTTTGGTTGGTCAGATACTTGATTCAAATCAAAAGTATTAATGTTAATCCTATTGATAAAGAGAAAGGTGAAGTAGCACCCGCGCTATACTAGCTAGGTGGCAATGTAGGGTCACAAAACAAGTCTAGCCAGCTCGAGCTCAACTCAAGCTCATTCGTCAAAACCAGATTCAAACTCAACTCGTTTATTAATGAGTGGAGCTCGAGTCCAAATATATGCTTGAAATATTGATGTTGATTGGCTGTAGATGTCGTGTGGACTTGGAGCATGTTGAAATTTCTATAATTTGCTACACAAAGAGGTGGTGATACCAATTGATGTTGAATTATATTGTTCCGTGAGGCAAATGTTTTTCTCTAATATAATATTAAAACAGATATAAACCAACACAGTAATCTCAAAGTATCAAATGTTTCTCAACATAAACAGTCTACCAAAAAAAACAGTAAGAATGAGGTCAATATTAAACAGATCTGCTACATAAACAGGTTTGAGGTCATTCGGTTATGACAATGGGATAGAAAGTAAAATGTGGGAGGAGAAACAAGTCACTTCACTCCGTTTCTGCAGTTTGCTCTCATGTCTCTTTTGCATAAAGCATAAGATAAATTAAAACCAAGGTACACAAGAATCAAGCACAAGATTAAAAATAATAATTTAGATTGAAGGCCATTTTGGGGAACTCGAATCCGATAAAACAGATCAGACTCTGGTGGCCATACTACGTATTAACTCACTATACAGAGCGAAGACTTGGTAAGTCGTCATTGATTTCACCGAATCATTCTTGAATTCCATCTTCTCTATGTTACTGTTGAGAAGTATCTAAGTCAATAAATATCGACCCATTCCACCCACTGTCTCTGTCTCTCGCGCATGGGCTATAACATGAAGAGGTTCATATTGGCAGTAGCCATCTTCTTTGCTGTTTTGGGAGTCTTTTATGTCCAAAAGTTACTAAATCTGTGTTTTCCTTTGGCAAGAGTTGTTACGAAAGCTTCTGATGTTTCTTTCCTCTATATTGCTTGCAGTCGTCGTGAGCTTACGGCCATGCCCTGGCGTTACTGCATATCCTCTACGTTTCAACTGTATCCACAACATGGAACTGCCACAACACAATCTGTCCCGTGAAGGTCGCTAAGGACCAGCGGTCTGAAAGAAGTAGCCAGAAAGTTTTACTGTCCGAATATGGAAGACTGGTTGACGGTGATTGTAATAAATAAACTTGTGATATGATTTTGAATTGGATATTCTTTTCTCTGCTGGCTGGTAAGGCCTCTGTTAAAGAATCAATTCATGTGGCTAAAGATGATCATCCGCATAAGTTGGGGAAATCAGAAGATGATAAGGTGCAATCAATTGCCAAAAAATCAGGAGTGGATGAAGAAGAGGAGGTTGACGTCCAAATCTCTTTATCTATGGAAAGAGATAAAATAAAAAGCGATATTTTGAAGAAAACAAGTTGTATATCAGCTCCATGATTTTAGGAGTTCAATATTGTGTTTTGTATTCTTTAAATAGTGGAACCTCTATCTCTCGTTACATGTTGAAAAGAGAGTAGAAAGACTTTGAGAACGTAGGTGATTTCAGCACCGAACGTAGGTGACAGTTTTTCATCTTGCTGTCAAAGTGGTAATTGCTTCTTCTTCTTTTTTTTTTCTCCCAACTGTTCATGCTGAACTGTGCTTACTCAACTTGAGATCAGCTTCTTTGTGCTCATAGAACCTAGCGGTCTTCACCAGAATTTATGGGGTTATGAAACGGGGATTGGAAGGAATAAGCATCCACGAACTGTTGGGAAATTTCCAGGTTTAGACGTAGAATAGAAATAAAATACAAAAGGGAAACATGATTTCAAGTATGTACATAATTTATTGAACAGAGCTGTTAATGTAGTGAACTGAGATTGAAGATGCTAGGTTCGATTTCATGGTGTTTGGCAGTTTAGGTTGTTGTCTTTCCTCCTGTCTATCCGCTGCTAGCATTTGTAGTCATTATAAGAATAAAAAAACAGCCTCATTTTTACTTAATGTTAGGTAAAAGAGGTACACTGAAATTAATTGTTCAATAACTGGATCTGCATCTCTGTTTGGATTGACATCATTATGTCTTTGCGCAAATACCTGCCATGTTCTGGCCCACAAGTAGTAAATATATGCATATATTGCTGCCCTTCAAATCCTATATACAAGACTTGATACATTACGGTTGTAATCACCCTTAATTTTTCAAAAATCTATGTAGCGGTTTTGAACATTTTATGATAACTTTTTACTACAACCTTTAAAAATATTCAGCTTCAAACACTTCAATTTCTCTTAATTCTAGTCAATTTTTGCTTTTATTTAACTATCAATGAAATTTGGGATTTATTTGGATCTAATTTCAGACTTTGAACATAAATTCCAATCTCAATTTAGACATATTTTATAATTCAAACGGGATCTGGTTCAAAAACTCATATAGAAGCCTAAAACAAATCCCTAGATCTAAATTAGGATCCAAAACTCAACTCCATATCCAAAACAGAGCCTAGATCCAAATCGCAGCTACATGTAAGAAAAAGAGCTCTAGATCCAAATCTGGATACAAATATGATTACTAGATCTAAAATAGATGCCTACATCCAAACCAGATCCAAGTTATAGATCTAGATCCAAAATAGTTCCATATCTAAATCCAAATGCTAAAATTGGAGCCACAACAGAACTTTAAATCTAGACCTAATCCAAACCTAAGATCCAAAATCTAGATCCATATTCTTGATCAGTTCTAAATTCATAATTTAAATCCAAATTTAAATCCAATTCCATGTTTTTACACTGTGGGGGACTTTGGAGAGCCAATGTAGGGCCAGTGAAGAATTGAAGCAGTAGATTGATGGTCGAGGAAATAGCCCCGACGCCAATAAAATGGTCCGACCACCGCTGCCACCCAGTACGATCGACTAGAAGGCATGGAACTGAAGAGCATATTGATCAAATCATTCCCAACTTGATCGTTGAAGAATACTTGGATTTCTAGCTTCTCTCCTTCACCACTTGGTAGCAGCCCCCTAGCTTTTAATGCCATGGCATCCACAATTGTTTGCGTTATATAAAATGTGTTAGGTCCAATGGCGCAGCCAAGATCCGCAATTCGGATTGTGCCGGCACAAATCGGGACATTATCAAATTTCACAACAATAACTTCATGCACCTTATTTTTCACACTCAAAATCCTGCTTTCCTACAAATTATGAGTAGGAATATCGTCAGGATCGGTTTTATCATATTTTGTTAATAAATATTTTTGGTGTTCGTGAAGGTCTTCTGAATGCAACTTATAAATATCAAGCAGGAACCAGAATTATCAAGATATATATAGCAAGGCACTACGACCAACTTTATCCGCTTTTTCAAATATTCACATATTCAGATTCGAATACAAACAACCAAAAGTCATATATGAATCCAAAATCTGATTTCACAATTTGAATATGATCAGAATGCCATTTTTGCATTCACATCCGAATTGTGAACCAAATCTGGCCAGTTTTCAAAATGTAAGAGCATTATATATAGGACATTTACAATCTGATCTGAATTTGATTGGATATTTATGTAAATCTGAATCCGAATGTGATAGGATATCAGTTCTTAAATCCGAATACGATCTGATTTCTTAATCAAATATTAATATTTTTTCTATATCTGATTTTTTGCAGAATGGTTTGGTTGGTCAGATACCTGATTCAAATCAAAAGTATTAATGTTAATCCTATTGATAAAGAGAAAGGTGAAGTAGCACCCGTGCTATACTAGCTAGGTGGCAATGTAGGGTCGCAAAACAAGTCTAGCCAGCTCGAGCTCAACTCAAGCTCATTCGTCAAAACCAGATTCAAACTCAACTGGTTTATTAATGAGTGGAGCTCGAGTCCAAATATATGCTTGAAATAATGATGTTGATTGGCTGTAGATGTCGTGTGGACTTGGAGCATGTTGAAATTTCTATAATTTGCTACACAAAGAGGTGGTGATACCAATTGATGTTGAATTATATTGTTCCGTGAGGCAAATGTTTTTCTATAATATAATCTTAAAACAGATATAAACCAACACAGTAATCTCAAAGTATCAAATGTTTCTCAACATAAACGGTCTACCAAAAAAAAACAGTAAGAATGAGGTCAATTTTAAACAGATCTGCTACATAAACAGGGTTGAGGTCATTCGGTTATGACAATGGGATAGAAAGTAAAATGTGGGAGGAGAAACAAGTCACTTCATTCCGTTTCTGCAGTTTGCTCTCATGTCTCTTTTGCATAAAGCATAAGATAAATTAAAACCAAGGTACACAAGAAACAAGCACAAGATTAAAAATAATAATTTAGATTGAAGGCCATTTTGGGGAACTCGAATCCGATAAAACAGATCAGACTCTGGTGGCCATACTACGTATTAACTCACTATACAGAGCGAAGACTTGGTAAGTCGTCATTGATTTCACCGAATCATTCTTGAATTCCATCTTCTCTATGTTACTGTTGAGAAGTATCTAAGTCAATAAATATCGACCCATTCCTCAGTTCTTGTTTCTATAAATCATATGCAATCTCTAGCTTCCCAATCATCCTCACCCACTGTCTCTCTCTCGCGCGCATGGGCTATAACATGAAGAGGTTCATATTGGCAGTAGCCATCTTCTTTGCTGTTTTGGGAGTCTTTTACTTCCAGATGTTACTAAATCTGTGTTTTCCTTTGGCAAGAGTTGTCACGAAAGCTTCTGATGTTTCTTTCCTCTATATTGCTTGCAGTCGTTGTGAGCTTGCGGCCATGCCCTGGCGTTACTGCATATCCTCTGCGTTTCAACTGTATCCACAGCATGGAACTGCCACAACACAATTTGTCCCGTGAAGGTCGCTAAGGACCAGCGGTCTGAAAGAAGTAGCCAGAAAGTTTTATTGTCCGAATATGGAAGACTGGTTGACGGTGATTGTAATAAATAAACTTGTGATATGATTTTGAATTGGATATTCTTTTCTCTGCTGGCTGGTAAGGACTCTGTTAAAGAATCAATTCATGTGGCTAAAGATGATCATCCGCATAAGTTGGGGAAATCAGAAGATGATAAGGTGCAATCAATTGCCAAAAAATCAGGAGTGGATGAAGAAGAGGAGGTTGACGTCCAAATCTCTTTATCTATGGAAAGAGATAAAATAAAAAGCGATATTTTGAAGAAAACAAGTTGTATATCAGCTCCATGATTTTAGGAGTTCAAGATTGTGTTTTGTATTCTTTAAATAGTGGAACCTCTATCTCTCGTTACATGTTGAAAGGAGAGTAGAAAGACTTTGAGAACATAGGTGATTTCAGCACCGAACGTAGGTGACAGTTTTTCATCTTGCTGTCAAAGTGGTAGTTGCTTCTTCTACTTTTTTTTTCTCCCAACTGTTCATGCTGAACTGTGCTTACTCAACTTGAGATCTGCTTCTTTGTGCTCACAGAACCTAGCGGTCTTCACCAGAATTTATGGGGTTATGAAACCGGGATTGGAAGGAATAAGCATCCACGAACTGTTGGGAAATTTCCAGGTTTAGACGTAGAATAGAAATAAAATTCAAAAGGGAAACATGATTTCAAGTATGTACTTAATTTATTGAACAGAGCTGTTAATGTAGTGAACTGAGATTGAAGATCCTAGGTTCGATTTCATGGTGTTTGGCAGTTTAGGTTGTTGTCTTTCCTCCTGTCTATCCGCTGCTAGCTTTTGTAGTCATTATAAGAATAAACAAACAGCCTCATTTTTACTTAATGTTAGGTAAAAGAGGTACACTGAAATTAATTGTTCAATAACTGGATCTGCATCTCTGTTTGGATTGACATCATTATGTCTTTGCGCAAATACCTGCCATGTTCTGGCCCACAAGTAGTAAATATATGCATATATTGCTGCCCTTCAAATCCTATATACAAGACTTGATACATTACGGTTGTAATCACCCTTAATTTTTCAAAAATCTATATAGCGGTTTTGAACATTTTATGATAACTTTTTACTACAACCTTTAAAAATATTCAGCTTCAAACACTTCAATTTCTCTTAATTCTAGTCAATTTTTGCTTTTATTTAACTATCAATGAAATTTGGGATTTATTTGGATCTAATTTCAGACTTTGAACATAAATCCCAATCTCAATTTAGACATATTTTATAATTCAAACGGGATCTGGTTCAAAAACTCATATAGAAGCCTAAAACAAATCCCTAGATCTAAATTAGGATCCAAAACTCAACTCCATATCCAAAACAGAGCCTAGATCCAAATCCCAGCTACATGTAAGAAAAAGAGCTCTAGATCCAAATCTGGATCCAAATATGATTACTAGATCTAAAATAGATGCCTACATCCAAACCAGATCCAAGTTATAGATCTAGATCCAAAATAGTTCCATATCTAAATCCAAATGCTAAAACTGGAGCCACAACAGAACTTTAAATCTAGACCTAATCCAAACCTAAGATCCAAAATCTAGATCCATATTCTTGATCAGTTCTAAATTCATAATTTAAATCCAAATTTAAATCCAATTCCATGTTTTACACTGTGGGGGACTTTGGAGAGCCAATGTAGGGCCAGTGAAGAATTGAAGCAGTAGATTGATGGTCGAGGAAATAGCCCCGACGCCAATAAAATGGTCCGACACCGCTGCCACCCAGTACGATCGATTAGAAGGCATGGAACTGAAGAGCATGTTGATCAAATCATTCCCAACTTGATCGTTGAAGAATACTTGGATTTCTAGCTTCTCTCCTTCACCACTTGCTAGCAGCCCCCTAGCTTTTAATGCCATGGCATCCACAATTGTTTGCATTATATAAAATGTGTTAGGTCCAATGGCGCAGCCAAGATCCGCAATTCGGATTGTGCCGGCACAAATCGGGACATTATCAAATTTCACAACAATAACTTCATGCACCTTATTTTTCACACTCAAAATCCTGCTTTCCTACAAATTATGAGTAGGAATATCGTCAGGATCAGTTTTATCATATTTTGTTAATAAATATTTTTGGCGTTCATGAAGGTCGTCTGAATGCAACTTATAAATATCAAGCAGTAACCAGAATTATCAAGATATATATAGCAAGGCACTACGACCAACTTTATCCGCTTTTTCAAATATTCACATATTCAGATTCGAATACAAACAACCAAAAGTCATATATGAATCCAAAATCTGATTTCACAATTTGAATATCATCAGAATGCCATTTTTGCATTCACATCCGAATTGTGAACCAAATCTGGCCAGTTTTCAAAATGTAAGAGCATTATATATAGGACATTTACAATCTGATCTGAATTTGATTGGATATTTATGTAAATCTGAATCCGAATGTGATCGGATATCAGTTCTTAAATCCGAATACGATCTGATTTCTTAATCAAATATTAATATTTTTTCCATATCTGATTTTTTGCAGAATGGTTTGGTTGGTCAGATACTTGATTCAAATCAAAAGTATTAATGTTAATCCTATTGATAAAGAGAAAGGTGAAGTAGCACCCGTGCTATACTAGCTAGGTGGCAATGTAGGGTCACAAAACAAGTCTAGCCAGCTCGAGCTCAACTCAAGCTCATTCGTCAAAACCAGATTCAAACTCAACTCGTTTATTAATGAGTGGAGCTCGAGTCCCAATATATGCTTGAAATATTGATGTTGATTGGCTGTAGATGTCGTGTGGACTTGGAGCATGTTGAAATTTCTATAATTTGCTACACAAAGAGGTGGTGATACCAATTGATGTTGAATTATATTGTTCCGTGAGGCAAATGTTTTTCTCTAATATAATATTAAAACAGATATAAACCAACACAGTAATCTCAAAGTATCAAATGTTTCTCAACATAAACAGTCTACCAAAAAAAACAGTAAGAATGAGGTCAATTTTAAACAGATCTGCTACATAAACAGGGTTGAGGTCATTCGGTTATGACAATGGGATAGAAAGTAAAATGTGGGAGGAGAAACAAGTCACTTCACTCCGTTTCTGCAGTTTGCTCTCATGTCTCTTTTGCATAAAGCATAAGATAAATTAAAACCAAGGTACACAAGAAACAAGCACAAGATTAAAAATAATAATTTAGATTGAAGGCCATTTTGGGGAACTCGAATCCGATAAAACAGATCAGACTCTGGTGGCCATACTACGTATTAACTCACTATACAGAGCGAAGACTTGGTAAGTCGTCATTGATTTCACTGAATCATTCTTGAATTCCATCTTCTCTATGTTACTGTTGAGAAGTATCTAAGTCAATAAATATCGACCCATTCCTCAGTTCTTGTTTCTATAAATCATATGCAATCTCTAGCTTCCCAATCATCCTCACCCACTGTCTCTCTCTCGCGCGCATGGGCTATAACATGAAGAGGTTCATATTGGCAGTAGCCATCTTCTTTGCTGTTTTGGGAGTCTTTTATGTCCAGATGTTACTAAATCTGTGTTTTTCTTTGGCAAGAGTTGTTACGAAAGCTTTGATGTTTCTTTCCTCTATATTGCTTGCAGTCGTAGTGAGCTTGCGGCCATGCCCTGGCGTTACTGCATATCCTCTGCGTTTCAACTGTATCCACAGCATGGAACTGCCACAACACAATCTGTCCCGTGAAGGTCGCTAAGGACCAGCGGTCTGAAAGAAGTTGCCAGAAAGTTTTACTGTTCGAATATGGAAGACTGGTTGACGGTGATTGTAATAAATAAACTTGTGATATGATTTTGAATTGGATATTCTTTTCTCCGCTGGCTGGTAAGGCCTTTGTTAAAGAATCAATTCATGTGGCTAAAGATGATCATCCGCATAAGTTGGGGAAATCAGAAGATGATAAGGTGCAATCAATTGCCAAAAAATCAGGAGTGGATGAAGAAGAGGAGGTTGACGTCCAAATTTCTTTATCTATGGAAAGAGATAAAATAAAAGCGATATTTTGAAGAAAACAAGTTGTATATCAGCTCCATGATTTTAGGAGTTCAAGATTGTGTTTTGTATTCTTTAAATAGTGGAACCTCTATCTCTCGTTACATGTTGAAAAGAGAGTAGAAAGACTTTGAGAACGTAGGTGATTTCAGCACCGAACCTCGTTAAAATTCCTTGTTCATTCTTCTTCATATCCCTTTTTAACATGGTATTAGAGCTTCACTGTATCTACTGTAGGTATTGATCCTTGGATGGTGAATCATTCCACAGAGATTCTTCCCTCAGACACGTGTTCTTTATTTCTGGTGGAGTCTGACTACTTTCATTGTTAAATCCATTTGATCCTGATATCAAAACGTGTTTTTGATCATCTGAGGAGAAAGCTGACAAAATTCCGAGCATTTTGAGCCCTTACCCGTCCAAAACCGTTGAGAAATCAGGGAGAAATCGATTTTTGAAGTCTGCTGCAATTTTTCTGCTTTTTCCGGCGCGGAAGAGGGATTCCGACGAAATCCGACGAACCCGGCGTGTCCCGATACATCTTCCTTCACCGTGTCAAAGCTGCTTGACGAATCCCGCCAGTGTGTACCGCTATTTGAGCAGTGTCGGCCTTCATCCGTTTGACTTCATTGGCTTCATCAGTTTTTATTTAGTGGCTTCATCGACTTCATTTAGTGATGGCAACATCTTCATCGTCGACCTCTTCAATGTCAAACAGAACTCTTAACACTAGCTTCAACTTTACCAGGTGCCGTCAAACTTTTCTCAGTTTCTCTCTATCAAACTTACAATAGATAATTATATGCTTTGGGCTGCTCAATTCAAACCCATCTTGATCACTTATGGGCTCATGGGTTATATTGATGGAACAATCCATTGTCCGCCCAAAACTATTAGAAATTTTGATGATGTGAATCCTGATTATATATTATCGTTAAAGCATGATCAGCTTGTTTTAAGTTGGATTATCACCTCATTCAGTGAAAACGTCTTGAGTCAAGTTATTGGCTTGGAAACTACATATGAAGTCTGGTCTTCCTTAAAAGGATCATATGCGTCCCATTCTAGTTCACGCATAATTCATCTTAGAGGTCAACTTCAAGATCTAAAGAAATGAAACAAGATAGTAGATGAATACTTTCATCATGCAAAATCTATTGCCCATCAATTAGCTATTGCCTCTAAACCTGTTGATGAAGATGATCTTATCATGCATTTATTGAAAGAACTGTCGAATGAGTATCATGCTTTTAGGGTCTCGATGGAGACCCGATCTACACCAGTGACATTGGAAGAGTTTCATGGTTTACTCTTGACTCAAGAACGCAATATAATAGAGAGTATTGGTGTTGAAACTGATCAGCTAAATGCTTCTATTAATTTGACAAACAAGATTAGTTTCTTTTTCACAATCAAAACCATGGAGGATCACTTTATCGTAGTGGAAGAGAAACCGTGGTGGCAATTTTAGAAGTCGTGGAAGTCGATCTCAAAGTATTGGACCTCGTATCACTTGCCAAATTTGTGAAAACCTGGTCATTCTACGCTCCTGCTATCAACTTGCCTCTTATGCTCAAAATAATCCTTTTTGGCACCAAAAGCATATCATGTGGCCCCAGCCCCTCACTAGAGCTCCACCAATGGTCAAAACTGGTATCCAGATTCTGGGGCATCGCATCATGTGACCAGTGACTTGAACAACTTATCTCTACAGTCAGAGTATCAAGGTGATGACGGTGTTCTTATTGGAGATGGATCAGGTTTGGCTATTAACCACATTGGTTCTACTGTTTTTGACAGATTTGTCATGAGTAATATTCTTCATGTACCTACCATCTCTAAGAATCTCATGTCAGTACACAAATTTGCTAAGGAGAATAATGTTTTCTTTGAATTTCATCCTTCTTGTTGTTATGTCAAGGATCTCACCTCAAGGAAAGTGCTGCTCCAAGGTCGAACTGAAGAAGGTTTATACAAATTGACCTTGAACAAGAACAAGCAAGTCTTCTTCACCACTAGAGATGTTGGCTCAAGGACTCGGTTGACACTTGGCATAGACGTTTTGGTCATCCCTCTTTAAAGACTGTATGAACATGTTGAATAATTTTGGTTTGCCTTATGATGATTTTATGCAACATAAAGTGTGTGAAGCTTGTCAAAAGGGTAAGAGTCATTGTCTACCCTTTAACAAGACTTCTATACCAGTACATGGATTCTTAGATATTGTTTATTCTGATGTTTGCGGCCCTGCGCCATAACTAGTATTGATGGATATAGATATTATGCTTTATTTGTTGATGCCTATTCAAGATATTATTGGATATACCTTCTCAAGAACAAATCAGACTTATATGAAGTTTTTCAAAAGTTTAAATCGCATGTTGAGCTTGTTATAGGTGCAAAAATTAAATTTCTGCATTCAGATTGGGGTGGAGAATATCAAGGTCTTACTAGTTTTTTTAATCAAATGACATTGGACATATGATTGCTTGTCCTCACACTCCAGAACAAAATAGTGCAGTTGAAAGACGTCATCGCCATGTTGTTGAAACCAACTCACTATGATGGCTGATGCATGCATACCAAACAAGTATTGGTCTTATGCCTTCCATACAGCCACATACATATGTTATAAACAGAGTTTCCACCAAAAATCTCGGAGGACTAAGTCTGTTCAAGTCATGTTCAAAAGCAAACCAGATTACAATTTCCTAAAGATTTTGGGTGTGCATGTTTCCCATGCTTGCGGCCGTACAGAAAAAATAAATTTGAGCATAAATATGAAAAATGCATTTTTTGGGCTATGCTCCAAGGCGTCATGGATATTTTTGTCTCAATCTCATAACAGGAAGAATTTTTATATCACGTCATGTTATTTTTGATGAAAACTGGTTCCCCTTCCATCAAAAGGAGAGAGATTTGACAAAAAAAATTGCAGAAAGGAAATCATGACAACCAGATTTCATATACAATATCCATTCTCTCAAAATGGTATTGATGACAATATTGAGAAGACACACAGAACTCCTACTGGTGTCAATCAATCTAATGGTCCATCTGAGAATTCAGATCAAAGCATGGCTTGTCAAGGTAAGAATGCAAATCAAAGCACGACTCCTCCACCAATTCTCGCAAGAACTCATCATATGACAACTAGATTCCAATATGGCACGTTGAAACCAAAGGTCTACTCAACAAAACACTCTCTTCCACAATGCTCTTAGCCAAGCTCTCTCAGGATCAAGATAATATACAGTTTCAAGAAGCAAGCAAAGATCCAAATTGGATCACTGCTATGAGAAATGAAATTACTGTCTTGAAGAAAAATCATACTTGGACTCTTGTTCCTCGTACAAATGAGCAACATATTGTGGGATGCAAATGGGTTTATAAGATAAAGCGGAAAGCAGATGGAAGTTTAGAAAGATACAAAGCGAGGTTGGTTGCAAAAGGATATAGTCAACAAGAATGGTAGATTATTTCGAGACTTTTAGTCCTGTAGTTAAACCAACCACAATCAAAATTGTTATTTCTCTTGCTATCATACAAAATTGGTATTTAAGTAAGCTTGATGTACAAAATGCTTTCCTTCATGGGCACATCAATGAGAATGTTTATATGGATCAACCACAAGGATTCAAAGACTCAAATTTTCCAAACTATGTTTGTAAACTTCAATGAGCCCTTTATGGACTCAAGCAATGCCAAGAGCATGGTTTTCAAGACTCAGCCTCTTTCTTCAACAAATGGGATTCAAAGGTGTGCAAACAGATAATTCTCTCTTCATTTTAAGACAAGAGAATTATGTGGTTTTCATTCTTATATATGTAGATGATATCATTATCACTGGAAATTCTCTAAAAAGGTGCAAGATCTTATACGCATGCTTGGACAAGAATTTGTCTTAAAAGATCTTGGAGACTTACATTTTTTTCTGGCATTGAAGTTGAAAACCATAAGCAAGGAGTTCTATTGTCACAACGAAAGTATATTGGAGATTTATTGAGAAGAACAAAATTACTTGATGCCAAAATTGCTAACTCTCTCATGGCTGTCTCTCCACTACTGCATCTCCACTCTGGTATAGCTTTCCAAGATCCAAGTATCTATAGAAGTACTATGGGAGCACTTCAGTACGTTACTCTTACTAGACCAGACGTTTCCTTTGTAGTAAACAAAGTTGTCAATTTATGCATGCTCCAACTAATGAACATTGGAAAGTTGTCAAGAGAATTCTACGATACTCAAAGGGAACTATTGATTATGGTTTTGTTATATGCAAAGGACAAGATTATTCCATAAATGCCTATTCTGACGCAGACTGGGCAGGAGATCCAAATGATCGAAAATCCACTATAGGATATGCTGTTTTCATTGGACCAAATCTTATATCTTGCAGTGTGAAAAAACAATCCACGGTTTCAAGGTCAAGTACAGAATCAGAATATCGTGCTCTAGCAAATACTATTGCAGAAATAACTTGGCTACAATACCTACTCAAAGAACTTAATGTACCCAATTGTATCATACCGAATATATGGTGCGACAATATTGGAGCCACTTGCCTTGCATCACATCCAGTGTTTCATAACAAAAGCAAACACATAGAAATAGACTTACATTTTGTTCGAGATAAATTAGCAAGGAAGGAGCTCACAATTAGCTACATTTCTACTCGAGATCAGATTGCAGACATATTCACTAAGCCCTTAGCCAAAGATCGTCATGCTTTTATTCGTACCAAGCTCCACGTAAAAACCGAGCGTTGATCTTGAGGGGTCTGTTAGAGAATCAATTCATGTGGCTAAAGAGGATCATCCACATAATTGGGGAAATCAGAAGATGATAAGGTGCAATCAATTGCCAAAAAATCAGGAGTGGATGAAGAAGAGGAGGTTGACGTCCAAATCTCTTTATCTATGGAAAGAGATAAAATAGAAAGCGATATTTTGAAGAAAACAAGTTGTATATCAACTCCATGATTTTAGGAGTCCAAGATTGTGTTTTGTATTCTTTAAATAGTGGAACCTCTATCTCTCGTTACATGTTGAAAAGAGAGTAGAGAGACTTTGAGGACGTAGGTGATTTCAGCACTGAACCTCGTTAAAATTCCTTGTTCATTCTTCTTCATATCCGTTTTTAACAGCCTCTGTTTCGTGTTTCGCTGGCGGCAAAGTCTCGTCTTCAAATCATGACTTCATCACCAATCGATCTCTGCCAATTGGATAGTTTTACTCCTACCGTTCCTTTTTCATCCTACATATACCCATAGTTGAACAGGTTTACTCGCTCGCCCGCTCGCTCGCTGGCTGAATGGGTTGCTGGATTGTGAAGATATCCTTACTGATGGCCATGGCCATGCATGTGATAAGCTACTCTGCTGCAGCAACAGCAGCAGGGAAAACTCGCGGCCTACTATCCCTTCCATGGAAGCAGCTGAAAAATAGGGAAGAAGGTGATCAAACTGTAAATCTTGGTCTCAGGTTATGATCAACAATGTGTATCAAAGAAGATGAACTTCCAGATCAGCGGTTTGCAAAAGTCACAGAATGTGCTTTTTGTTTCTTCTTACTTACTGAGTTTGGTGTTTGAAAATTACCAATATTGGTGCTTACGATGTAGAATCGCCACGCACGATCATCCGAACATGGTGCTTATTGCTTTTGGAAGCTGAGAAAAATTGAAATATACTTCATCATTAATATATTCTCCTGGCGGTTGCATAATACTTACCAATTAAGAAGGTAATTTTCATATCCTACCACCAATATATAGGTTAAAAAATGCGAACACATCGCATCTTCACAAATCAAATTATCACTAAGTGTAACAAATTCTACTGAATAACATTGCTCATTCAACAAGTATAAACAATAGTCATTTAGATATAATTGCTATATATAGGAACTTTAGACCTCTTATGACATATCAAAGTTTGAGTAATATAGACATTGCATTTAGTTGGTCCTTTACCTAATTTATCCAAAATTAGTATTTTGCTAAATTTTTCATACTAATAATTATGATCATCCACCACATCAAACTGATCTACAACTGGCCAGATCACTGAAATCATGGTGGAGGTCTTCCAAAAATTAACTCGACATCTTTAATCTAAATCAGTTCTACATGAAGCAATTTACAGCATGCAAATCGTTTTGGGAACCCAATGCATAAGCATCTTACAAGTGTCATCCAATTTATCAAGTTTTGACCCAGATTTAACTCCAGCTTATGAAATTAGTTCAGTATGATCACTAAGGTCTCGACCGGAGCCCTATGGTCTTCAATGGCACGATCTCATCGTTTGGTTGACCTATGGCCTTCAATGGCGCTCTTTCTGTAATATTGTCCACAATGGTTCAGTCATCTTACAACGTTCAAATATATTGATAAATTAAATTCATCCTTAATTTTTATAAAGGAATTTTTGCACCAATTATAAACTTTTAATCGGACATGTTAATGTGAGATACGAGTATCTTTCCTAAAATATTTTGATGGGATCCAGTAAAGGCTTTTCTAATATTCTCTTCACGATGAATTGCATTTAATTAATAGTTTTCAATTTGGTCCTCGCCAGTTTCAAGATGGCACGTAGTTTCGAGGTTATCCAACGTTATAAAGTAAAAAAAAATCGTCATAATTCAAACAAAAGATATTTTTTCTCCCCCCTTGGAGGATGATTCTAGCTAGGTAAAAAGAAAAAATGAAAGATATGGGCCTGAAAAAAACTGAATCAAAGGAAAGATGTAACTTTCAGTCCTGTACCTCAAACCAAGAGATTCA
Source organism: Nymphaea colorata (assembly GCF_008831285.2). Taxonomy (NCBI): domain Eukaryota; kingdom Viridiplantae; phylum Streptophyta; class Magnoliopsida; order Nymphaeales; family Nymphaeaceae; genus Nymphaea; species Nymphaea colorata. The sequence continues at coordinate 13,919,586 of NC_045149.1, forward strand.
ATTTTAATCTCAATTAGCACCAAAGTCCCAGTAAACCAAGCTGAAATCTAAAGGAATAGCACGAAGAAAAGATACTAGTGCCTATGCATAGGAGTTGGATTCTTCCCTCGATTTTGCTTTTCTATATATATATATATATTGAGTCTCCTTGATACCAAAAGCAAGTCAATTATTAAAGGAGAAAGGGTTGAATGGAAGCTTTGGTTCTACTTTGCATGGTAAGATAAAATACTCTTTATACACATCCAGAGTGGCAGCTAAGGTAGGGAATGACCCATGGTTGTCTAGCAAGAGGCCGTATCCTCCTCCTCCCAAGCATCCAAGCAACCCACCTCATCCGTCGATCGGGTACGGTATTGGGCGAAACCGTCCAAACACTGCACGCAGACCAGGACAGCTGCCGACGTTCAGGCACAGTGGGCTAAAGCCTCCGCCAGCTCCCTTCCAGGACGATGTTCACTTGTGATTTCCATCCCTTTTCTTGTTTGAAAGTGCACTCTTTTGTCAACAATTGTTTGTATAATTAGAACATTGATCATAATATGCTGAATTAATTTATCAGTTTCTAATGGATGTGAGGAGTTAGTTTTTGGGGATTACACATTCCTAACTTATGGAAAAGCAAATACGATGTTGAGAGATCAAAGGACAGGATGTAGCTGACAACCGATCCAGGCTATGTCACAAAGGAACCAAATGACCATCATTGCAATACCACCAAGTGGAGAAGAGCCACATCCTCCATGGACGACCAGCAACCTCACGACTGAGTTTCTTCCCAAAAGTACTTTTGGCATCTACAAACCCTCTTGTACAGTTGATGCAATATTAAGGTACTGTAACGGCCTCAATTTTATGGCAATTTTTTTTTTTGAAAAAAAAATCATAATCCTTTTCGCATTCTCTTTCAATGAGGGTGGGTGCCCATACGTGTGTAGGTGCAGGTACAGAAGTCCCGGAATGGACACAACATGTGACCAAGTATGGTCACAACTTGTGACCAGCAAGATAAGTTGTATGGGAGACAGCTAATTTTTTATCAGATTCATTGGATACTCACAAAATATCCAAATAACCGTATAGGTACTGACATGTTCCAAGCCACCACGATAGACATGAAGGCAAAGAATGTAAAAATTTGGACCATAAATGTACTTAAATACCAACTTCTAGAACATTCAAATTCAAATAACTAATAGCTTATGCAAAGAACATCTGGCGGAGTCCCATATCCCAAATAATTTTTAATAATAACTTTGGTAGGGTTTCACTAATCAAATTGAGCTCACAAAATAAACTTAACCAAGCAACATAAAAATGCACAAACGCTTGAGTGGTAACCAACCACTATTCATTAATGAAATGCTTAGAAGGGCAAAAGAGCTACAAAAAGAACTCGCCAAAGAAGATCACAAAGTGAGTTGACAACCACAAAAGAGATCCACTACATTCTAATAATTTTTTGTTATTACTTTTGGCCAGTGGTGGAACCCAACATGAGCTCAACGACCAGGCAAGAGATAACCAGAGCGTTTTCTAGATCCAGTCTTCTAAACAGTCGGTGATGAAGCGCTACAAAGAAACAAAATGAGTTCGACAATGCAACTGGTTCAAGTCATTGTCCAACACAAGATAAAGGTACTGAAAGCAACTAAACATTGGAAATTCATATCATTTGCTTGACCATACGAACTACAATATGCTCGAAACCAAATTAAGCATCAGCGATCATTATGACCAACCATTGTCTGGGTAGGAGGTGACTTACTATTGTCTAAGAGAATTTCATAAGAAACTCTTAGCCTGCAAAAATAACATCTTTGAAGAAATGACTCTCAAACTAATCCACCAAACATGTACACAAGGCTGATTGGGACATAACTGGTGAACAAATTATCTGAGAATGGGCTCGAGATATGCAGTCCAAAGATCGTAACTTGCCACATCAGGTGCCATCCTTTCATGGCGACATAAAAATTGCAGAATCAGTAGTCCTCCCGTCACCAGTTCCTCCGCCCTTGCACTTAGAAAGGCCATCGCGTCTGACTTGAACTCCGGAATATAATCATTTAGATCGTCTGAACCACTGCCGTAAAAGTGCACCCTCCCCTTCTTGGCTGCACCACCAGGAGCTTTGTTGTGCAAGTGTGACAAAGTCTCAAGACTATAGAGTTATCCAGAAATGCAGAACATGAAAACAGAGCAGGCTGAGATAAACATGGAGAAAGCAGATGTGTAGGAGAAGTGTAATTGCTTTCTGGATTAGAAATGAATTACTTACAGAGGTATATAGACAATCAATTAAAACAGAAAAAATGAACGAATCTGCCTTAAGTAATTATTTTCTCTTTTACAATGAATGTAAACATTGTTAACAATAGATGGTCGTCAAATTCTGATGGATGACAAGGTAAAAGCTGATTTGATTCTCTCCACTAACCCACTACTCATCATGAGAGAACTTTCTCCAGTTTTCTCCAATATTCTTGCTTGAGACTTACAAATGTAAGAAAAACAAATGTGGGCCCTAGATATAACTTAAATCTAAACCCAAATTTATGTGGAGAAAAAGCAGCAGAGTCTTGACGTCCAAAATGATTCTCAATAATAACTTTGACAAAGCATACTTTAAAAATGTAAATTATTTAACCATCAAACTGGATATTACAAAAGAGGACTCAAGAAAACTCACCTCCGCTCACGTAGTGAACTAAAACACCCAACGCCCTTGCAGCACACACTTGAAACTTCGACACTCGAATTCACAAAGTGAACACACGATCTAACACTCACCCTCCAGCTCACAAATTGAGCACACTCAACTCACTTCTTTTTCACACACACTCAAAAAGCCCATCATCCCTATTTATAGGGATGAAGAAGTCGGTGGATGATGCTTCCACTGATTTCTACACGTTCTTTTATTATTATTATTATTATTATTATATTTATTTTCTTAATCATTACAAGCACCGACTTAAGAGAGGAGGCTCAAGATGGTTTGCGAGAGTCGGTGATGACTCCTGACAATCTCCCCCTCATCACCGACTCTTTACTCAGAACTCTTACTATTAATATTCTTTTTACTTCTTCTAAATGTGGCTTCCTTGGAGTTTGCATGAACCTACTCACAACACCAACTGCATAAGCAATGATTGGTCTTGACAATGTTAAGTAGATTAGACATCCAACGAGTTGTCGATACATAGTAACATCTTCTAACTTGTATCCTTCTTCAATTCTAAGCTTTGCATTTACATCAATTGGTATTGAGATAGGTTTGTAACCGAGCATACCATACTTACGTAGTAAGTCATGAGCATACTTCTTTTCACTTAAGAATAATCCTTTAGATTCGTAACCAATTTCCAATCCAAGGAAGTGTCGTAACTTTCCCAGCTCTTTCATTTCAAATCTCACCGTGAGATGTTCATGAATGATATTAATTTCTTCATTGTCATCTCCAGTGATAATTAAATCATCAACATAAATTAACAAAATAGTAAGGTTTTGTGGGAAACCCCGTTTTAAGTTACCCAAACATGCAAAAAATTGTGTTTTGAAGGCAATTCTTGCCTCCAAAATGTAAACTTAGGCCGTCACTCAAATGGCCCTTAAAGTAATTATTTCTCTAGGTATCCTTTGAATGATGGCAAGATAAATTTTCACATGAATTTTGCAAAGTGGCCATTCTTCTCTATTTTCATCACCAGCACATGTGCATATATATACATGCCCATGCCTCAAGACATTATTAGCCACCAACTTCGAGAAAGCGGCAAATTGGTCATGAATTGCACCAATTAGAACAAAACAAAAAAAATGTTTTTATTATAGTTAATTATATTCTGCATCAAGGATTGGTAAAGATGGTTAGATTTTGTGGTGTCCGATGCGAGTAAAAGATTAACAGAATTTACTCAAGAGAAGTACTTAGCGCAATTGAGCCGTAATTATGGTGGCTGATATCAAAAGGGTCATTGTTTTGAATTCTATCGTTGCTGTCATACAGGAATAGACATTATAAATGCATATAGATTCACATATGCAAAGTAAATGTGGTGAAAAAAAGCTTAATATTAGGAGGAATTTTAAGGTTTGACTGCTACCTCCTCAACTGAACAACATGTAAGTGAGGATGATAGCTAAAATGTACCAAAAGCAGAGAAAGTTAAGAACATGACGCCAGCCCATGAGGAAGACTGTAATTTTAAAATTGATAAATAACAGTGATTAGATCATAAAACAGATACTGATCACCATATAACAACAAGCTAGAAACCACTTTATGACACAATAAAATAATCTAAAAAACGTATACTATATAGGACACGCTTCCCCCACAAAAGAGTGGCTTGACTTGTGAGATGGGCACCTACTACTGTGATTGCCCTTCACGAGTTGCTCGGCCTCTACAGGCATGCACTTTCACCGACGGTTGCCCACCCACTGCTATGAGTTGCTCGGCAAAGACCAGGGAAGATTCTGGCTAGCCTGGCCTGGATTCTTTGGCTTTCCACGGTCCCCTTCGAGTTTTGGCTTCGAAAGGGACCTCTTCCTCATGTCTGGTGTGCACTAGGTTGCTGCTTCCTCTCCTTCTTCGACTTTTCCATGACCAAAAACTCGGTTGTACAAAACTGGCATATTTATTAAGGCCACCAAATTTTCTTCCTTTAGTTCCTTAGATAAGGCAAAATCAATGAACAGTCTTGTTATCTTATCTACCACCTTGATTGATTGCAAATGAACAGGAGAAAATTTCATGCGTACTTTAAAGGCTCCCTTCTTGCTTAGGCACTCCATCTTCAACTTTCTGTGCAAGTCAAAAAATAGTGGCCGTGACATCTTGGTACTCCCTTGCTTCTTCTTGGTTGTTTCCTCTTCATGTTTGCCTTCTAATGGTAGGGCCACCAAATACACACAGTTAAAGAAAAGGCCGAAGCTGAATTTACACTTAGTTTTTTGGAAGAAGATATTTCAGATATGATAAAAATGACTTTATTGCAAAGAAATGTCTGCACAGACATTTCAATGGGATCGTGCCAACCATGGAGTCTTTCTACGAACCTTATGGTCCCACGGATGCTAGAACTGTGATGTCATCTTCTTCCATGTCCCAAAGCAGTAGCGCTTTTCGTCACCCTTGACTCAGCGAATCTCTACTACTTAAATACTTTGATTCCCACTCTTCCTTCTTCATCCTACATACACGGGCCACAGTTGAACAGGCCTATCGCTCCCTCGCTCACTCAATGGGTTGCTGGATTGTCAAGTTACCCTTACTATTGGCTGCCATGGCCATGCTTGTGATGAGCTACTCTGCTGCAGCAACAGCAACAGCAACAGGGAAACCCACGACATACGATCCCTTCCATGGCAGCAGCTGGAAAATCGGGAAGAAGGTTATCAGCACACGACAACATATTGGAATACACCCTGGGAAATACTTACAGAGGAATTTGGCAAGTTTGACGGGGCATGAATCTCCATGGGCTTCTAGCAAAAAGGTTGATCAGAGCCCACAACCGCCTATTCCCAACCACCAATCCATGTTTTGGGCACACCCCCACCTCCCCCTCCCCTCATGTAGTAGAACTAATTGCTTCCGAGCTCTTCTGTTCTTTTCCATTTTCCCCCTTTTTGGTCTTAAAATCGTCATGCAAGTTGTCAGTGAAGCGAATAAGCGATGTTCTGAATCGTGTCTTGTTTGGTGCGTCGTTGGGGACACGTACAACGCTTTACTTCGGGAGAAAAAGCATCGCCATTAATGCATTCAACATCACCTCTCCTACTGCAATTCTTCAACCTGTAAATCTGTTGGAAAAACGCAATGCGGGCCCTATATATAACTCAAATACGAACTCAAATTTATGCAGAAAAAAATCCAGCAGAGTCTCGACGTCCAAAATGATACTCAATAATAAATTTGGCAAAGTATACTTAAACTATTTATTAATCAAAATAAACATTACAGAAGGAGGCTCAAGAAAACTCACCTCTCCTCATGCAGTGAGTTAATACACCCAATACCTTTGCAGCATACACTTGAAACTTCGACACTCGAGTTCACGAAGTGAACACACGAGCTAACACTTACCAGCTCATAAAATGAGCACACACCCAACTCACAAAGTGAGCACCCAAGATCACTCAACATAATTTTTCTACACACCATCAAAATGGCCCAACATCCCTATTTATAGGGAGAGGTGGTCGTGGATGAAGCTTCCACCGATTTCTATTTTTTTCTTTATTATTATTATTTTTATCCACCGACTTAATCCACCGACCTTGCAAAAGAAAGAGGCTACGAGCCTCTTGAGTCATCTCGACTCCTCCAAGAGAGTCGGTGATGACTCTCTACAATCTCCCCCTCATTACCGACTCTCTACTCATAACTCTTAACATTCTTCTTAGCTTGATGAATGTTTGTACTGATAAGCCTTTGGTGAAGATGTCAACAACTTGCTCTTCTGAAGCAATTGGCTGCAATTGAATCTCTCCTTTACGTACCTTATCTCTGATAAAATGATGTTCTACCTCTATGTGTTTCGTTCGAACATGGAAGACAAGATTCTCTGCAAGTCTGACTGCACTTTGATTATCGCAGTAGAGTCTCACTGCATAATCCACGTCTTGTTTAATGTCTTTCAGCAGTCGTATCAACCACACACATTCTTGTGCTCCTTGAGATGCTGCTCTATACTCTGCTTCTGTTGTAGATAGTGAAACTGTCAGTTGTCTCTTACTGCACCATGAAATTGCACCACTGCCAAGACTAAATGTATATCCAGTGGTTGATCTTCGAGTTGATAAGTCTCCAGCATAATCCGCATCACAATGACCAACAACTTGACAAGTTGGCCCCTTTTCATAAAGTATACCAAGGTCAAGAGTTCCTTTGATATAACTTAATATTCTTTTTAGTGCTTCTAAATGTGGCTTCCTTGGAGTTTGCATAAACCTGCTTACTATACCAACTGCATAGGCAATGTCTGGTCTTGACAGTGTTAAGTAGATTAGGCTTCCAATCAGTTGTCGATACATAGTAACATCATCCAGCTTGTCTTCTTCATCAATTCTAAGTTTTGCATTTACCTCAATTGGTGTTGAGATAGGTTTGCAACTGAGCATACCATACTTACGTAGTAAGTCATGAGCATACTTCATTTGACTTAAAAATAATCCTTGAGCTTCGTAAACAATTTCCAATCCAAGGAAGTGTCGCAACTCCCCCAGCTCTTTCATTTCAAATCTCACCGTGAGATGTTCACGAATGAAATTAATTTCTTCATTGTCATTTCCAGTAATAATTAAATCATCAACATGAAGATTGTTTCAGCACAATTATTGGCTCAGGATAAGGGCATCTGGTCTCTCTAGTAGATTTATTCACCAACCAATCACCTTGCACTCGAAGTGGTCAATAGCTTGGATAAGGGCATATAGAACAATTTTTTCTCCTCAAATTAGATATTCCGAAAGCTTATGGCAAAGTGAGATGGTCTTTCCTGCACTTTGGTCTTTCTTTTTTGGGATCCTGTGAAGATTGGGTGAGGAAAATTATTACTTATGCTTGTACTATTTCCAAAGTTGTCACCTTTAAGAAGGGAGGAAACCACTTTTTGTTGCCATGGAGGCCGATGACAAGTGCACCCTCTCTCTCCACTTTTGTTTACTATCATTGTGTTGTGTAAGTTTTATCTGAAAATCTCCAATGGCAAGTTTTACAGGGCATGAAGCCCCTAAAATGACTTTTTCAATTTAATTCTTACCTGGGGCGCTTCTTCTCTGCAAATGACGTCCTTTTATTTTTTTGGGCTGTTGTGAAAATCCACTTCTTGTCTAAACCAAGTTTTACCTGATTTCATTTCCAAAGCGGGTTTGACTATAAATTCATTTCATTTTTTATTCATTTTAATATTCTTGACAACACAATGGTCATTGCAAACCAATTTCATTGATAGTTGTCTAAACTTCCCCTAACTTATTTGGGTTCCATTATTTGTTGGTACTCTCAACCCTGACTTATGTTAGAAGATTTGTAGATGGGTGGACCATCCACTTAGTTATATGAGAAGCATGTTCTGCACCAAGTGGTGGGTTATTGGCTCAGAGCATTTAGACTTCCACTTATTGTACTGAACTTTGTAGAGAAGAACTTGTCATTTTATTTGGGGGGATTCTCATCATACTAGGAAACATCACTTAGTTGGAAGTCTGCTTGCTCTGACACAAGAAGGTGGTCTTGGCCTTCTTGACGTCACCAACTCCTTAAGTGCTATTTTGATCAGACACCAATACTTGAATGGGAGCTTGTGAACACTGTAAAGTAACACTTATTTCTCTTGGATATGGAAAAGCTACCTTTTGGGGATGAGAAGAAGTTTGTTACTTAATTTAGCGGTGTTTGGGTTATAGTAAAGGTGAAAATTTGGTGTGAGGACTGGGATGCTCATAATTTCATTAACTTGAGATGAAATGGACATGAAATAAAAAACAGAAGACCCTAGATACAAGGGCAAAGCCAGCAACTTTTTTTAGGAATGGTAGAATAGTATTTGCAAAAAATATACAAGTACTGAACAATATTTTTCAAAATTTTTACATAGCCCAAATTAATATTTTTTAAAAAATATAAGTATCATATTTTTTCCAAAATATGAGGGGGAGGGGTCATGGCTAGAAGTGCATAACTCTATTCAAGAAGTTATCTCATGGTGGTTCAAATGGTTTTTCAAATAAATGGGTTACAATACGCTGTGTTTATGCTTACATGTACTCTTTTGGAACATAAGGAAAGAAAGAAATTCTATTATGCATCATGCCAATTTGATTCTGAGTGGTCTTGAATGGAGAGTCTGCAATGATTTAAAGGATATGATAGCTGGTATAAAGTGCAAACATCAAGAGGTGATCCTTCCTCCTAACTACATGGTTTTCCATTCGATCTATATGTGGTGAAATGGTGTGCAGAAAATGACTTTTTGTAGCTGATGTATTTGCTGTCAACAATCGATTGCAATGAGGCTGTAATCCTTTTGTACAATGAGGTTCATTTTATGCCTATCTTCTTTTTGGTTAGTTGTAGTTTCTATCTTTGTATTTGAGATTTATGTCTCTCTTCTTTTTGGTTTGTTCTAGCTCAGGTATCATGTATTTTGTTATCTATTATATTGTTAATAAAAATGTTTGGGATGCCTAAACTCATAGCAAAAACGTTGCATTGCCAAGTAGGGCTGAACATGCGTCGAGCCCAAGCTTGTCCCTCTTGAGCTCGACTTGATTATACGACATCAAGCTCGAGCTCGACTCCCATAACTTGCTTAACTCATTTATGGCCTAACTTGTTTTTTAAAACATGTTCACGTCAACTCCACCCCCCCCCTTTTCTCCCTCTTTCTCTTCACAAGGACAAATTGTCAACGCAACAAATTGCAGAGAACATGTGGTGCCATTTGTATCTTTCTAAAAGCAATTCCATTCTCTCCCCAACCTTGCGTGGTGTATGGCCGGCGAAAGAATGATACCCCATCGGATCAGATTCGAACCAAATGTATGGCATTACCCTATTCTATACATCAGAAGTTCACATATTTAGAATTGATTTAAGATTTGAATATTAATGAAAGAAATGTTTGTGTAAATTAAATTTTTAAATTTATAGTCCAGATCCGATCTGATATCTAATTTCCATTTTAACATGATCCAAGTCTGAATCCATCCTTTAATTATGCAATCAAATTCGGACCATATTTTGACATGTGAAGGACTGGCCATCTTTCAAATTGTTTGTATATTAAATATACAAGGATATTTGTTTGAAATTGAACCTAAACACTTTTATTTTCCTTTCTAATTTAATCAGATATTAGATACATCGACATCCTTAGCTATGCCCTTAAATAAAGATACTTTGCCCTCAGAAAAGAAATAATCGAGAAGAGATTCATTGTCATTAAATACTCTTAGGGGTTGTTTAACAACATGCATGAACATTATTACGTGAGTGTTCGATAAAGGATAACACATAAATTTTAGTACTGTTTCATGAGGCCCTAATCTTTAGAGTGGATTCATTAGACACTCATATAATATCCCTGCAAACAAATGATACCTTGACAATGCACACTAAATTATTGTAAGTTCCAGAAATATTAAGCAAAATTAACTCTTTTGGAGGCTTGGATTTTTATCAGCTCATGATTAATATAGTTGGATGAAATGTCGGTTAGGGTTGTATCTTTACGTTCTCTGATGATTTTCTAAAAAAACATTCGTGGGTAGTAAACATTTATGGTTGTGGAAACCATCTTGTGAGGGTTCAGTTTATATTTTTTTTAAATACTGCTATTGCAAAAAACATACTTACATGGAATCAAATCAATCAGGCTGGTCAATATAGTAAAATTGGCTATTTTAACAATTCAATTGATTCAACTCTGAATTGGCAAAACACTATATAAAATTTACCTTTTTAAAAATGTTAATACCAAAAACATATATGAACAATTAAACGTGAGTTCGCGACACTTAAGCTGAAAGGTATGAGGGGCCCTTGGGTCTTTTCTAGGTTGTGTGGTTGTTAACCTCCTGCTCAGCCAACAATTTTGCTTAACAGCAATTTGGGTTGGATAGGTTAACTTCTTTTTTATTCCAATAATTTTGCTTTAAAGGCATTGATCCAAAGATATACATGAAAAAAGCTATGAACTTCCAATAGAATCCTGCTAGGGAGAAGGCCTGGAAGTGTACAAGAAGAATAGCAACAAAAATTTACACACACTTTAGAGGGTGTTTGATAATATTAACATTGTGTTCTTTGGAACCCAAACTTTCCTGTTAGAATGAGATGTCAAAAACAGAAGAGATTTCTCAAAAGAAAACTCCAAAAGAAGAAGTCAAGCAATTATTATTCATAATTGAATTCGGATTTGGAACAGTTTTGTAACTTGGTCCGATGGATACCTGATTCCAATGGATCTGAATCCCAGCAGCATGCAAAAGTAACCCACCACACTTCTTTACTATTCTCTCTCCAACAAATTTGATCTTATGTGTCACCAAATCTTCTTCTGTTTGGCCTTCTCTTAAAACCTCCTTCACAAACAAGTAACAACTTTGGTGGAAACTATATTCTTGTAATTCATGCATATAAAAAGCACCCATCCCCTCCGACACATATTTCTTTCTACTGGTAATCAAAATTTTGCTCCCGATTGCACCCGCCAGCAATATTGCCCCTATCTCTTCCTCCCACCATTTTACTTCCCATACATAATCTAGGACCAACAAAATTTTTTCCTTAGAGAGCTTGTTCAGTAATTGTGTGCATAAGTCAGTCAAGGAACAATCAGTGTTTTGTCCAGAACTCTTGCACATCCCTTAGTATCTGCCGCACCAAATCCTTATGGTTTGGCCTTTCGGAAACACAAACCCACCACCTGCGTTCCACGAACTGTTGTTCAACTTCATTAAATACCATGTTTGCAAGAGTCATTTTATCAATCCCTCCCTTTCCAACAATGGAGATAATAGAAACAACACCCTTCTCAGTCTTACTACAAAAGTCATTCGACAAGAGCATTTCTACTAACACCTTTTTATCATTCTCCCTGCCTATGGGCAGTTGTATACCTATGTGATGGGTTGCCTCTTTGGGGTTGACATGTTGACATTAAACAGGGTCCTTACCACCCCCTTTTGGTGTTGTTTTGAGCCTATCCACCATATCCCAATCTTTCTTTATTTCATCAAGTCTTTCATTGATTTTCTTGATTTTGTTACCAAGTTTGTAACAAAAAGAAACATTCTGTTAATTGGAAGAGAGTGCTGCAGTCAAAGACCACACCTGATCCCTCTTGCTGGCCTCAATTTTGCTTTGATATCCTTCGATGATGTCCTCAGCATCATAAAGAAGATCCTTGAGCTCAAACTCTAGTTCTGTGTCGCACTCCTTGCTGAAAAAGGACTCGATCAGCAACTTTGATGGCCTTTTGGAAGATTTTCAGGATCCTTTGGAGCTTCTTCAGATCATCTTTGGCATTCAAGATGTAGTCTTTCGTCTCTTTCAACAAATTGGTTGCAGTAGAAATGGCTGTTTGCACAAGAGCATCTGTAACTGCCCCCAACTCCGGCAACCCCACTCCCAGTTTCTCGGTAGATTGAAGGGCAGAGGAAGCGAAGCAAATTTTAGAAGGATGCGAAGAAAATAGGCAAAAAACTTCACATAAAATTCAAATTAAGCAGGTGGGTCCATTTGATCACCACCACCACCACATTATCCTCTTGCGAGTGGTAGAGTGCTGAAGTAATCAAGTTACGGAAGAAATTCGGCCCTTCACCGCTCAAGAAAATCCGCCCTCAATTCTGTCAGTTGTTACCCATTGGCTTCAGTCCTTTCACGCTGTTTCGTCAATTCCTTACACTGAATTCTTCTTCTCTTCCAGACTAGCTACGTTCATATTGCTGCTTCTTTTCTCTCTCCAATTCATTATATTTTCTTCATTCACATTAACTTTAATTCCCATCAATCGTGGCGTGATCTGATATAATACTAGAATACATGAGAAAAATACTCATCGGCACATTTTTTATAGGTTGTGTTAAAGAAGAAATTCAATTTCTTAATTTACTTGCTCCTAAATCTTAATTTACTTGCTCTTAATTTCATTGATTTTATAACGTAAAAATAATTTACATATATGATCCGCAATCCAAATTTATTTAGCATAAAGTTCATATTGGACTCGGTTGCAAAAATACATATTGAATCCAACAGCCATATCTTAACCTTTCTCATAATGTTAAGATTCGCATAAAGTAATATGAGAGAGAGAGAGAGACCAGAAGATGATGGTTGAACCAAGTGGAAATTATATACATCTAAGTGCAATGTTCAAAACATTTTTTTCTATAACAATCTAACCTTTTAGATGTTATCTTAAGAGTATTTTAGTAGTTAATAGTTGAGATCTTAAGTCTCAAGCCTTTGTACCCCATCCCTAATGTCATTAATACACACATACACACCATACCACATGGCTAAGGGATAAAGCCATACCTCTCAAATTTATTTTAAAAGTTATTTTAAAAGAAATGTGAACCTCCTAATATGTATATAGTTAATACTAAATTTATAAAAATCATGTTTCGGTTCAAGTTATTTTCATGAAAAAATTGTTCTTTTCTACAATGTTCAAAATTTTGATGTTAAAAGTGCCATTCATTTTTAGATGGTTAAAAACATTATTGACATCCAAAATATGATTAACTTAATATATATATATATATTTGTGTGTGTGTGTGTGTGTTTGTTTCTTACCAAATTTAAAATCGTGTCTATAAGTTTAGATTGCATAGAAACTGGTTTGGTGGCCTCCAGCAGAATAGAAATTGATCATTTTCATGACGGTGGTTGGGAGAACAATATAGATAAAAAAGTGATAAGGTACTTTTGTCATCTATTATTAGTTCATATATATATATATATATATATATATATATATATATATATATATATATTGCACAAAGACACTAATTGCACAAAGACACAGCCATCCACCTAGGGGCCAACATTCTTGTTTTTTAAATAAAAAGAGAAACACTAGATGCATGCTCGACTAGGCCGGGCATGGGGCTATGCCAACCCGACCCGACAATTTTGTGCGGTTAACTACCCTGGCTTGGACCCGGCCAGCCCGCTACGCAGCCCAACTATTAACAGGTCAGGCCAGACCCGGTGCCGGGCCATGATAAGAATACGTGAGGGCTGACCCATTTTTGCTGCCTCCATGGCATCACTTCTGCCAGACTGCCACTTCCTCCTGCACCTTTCCTCCACAGCTTCACGCTCCGATTGGACCGGCCAAACCCAACATGCTCTTAACCACCGTCCTGCATGTCACCTGATTCAGCCCAACGGAGAACAATCATTCATGTCGGATTCATTCCAATGGAGAACAACCATCCACACACACACACAGAGAGAGAGAGAGAGAGAGAGAGAGGAGACCCGTGATAGAGGAATTGATGAGTCCTCAGGCCGAGCAGTAGTAGGACGACGACAAATGGTTTGGATTTGGAACAAGAGGCAATGAATTGGTGATGGCATGGTAGGCACGGCCACGCATGCCAGGATGTGCGATGACGGCGATGCAGCCTGGTGAAATGCCGATGGCGAAGGAAGAAAACGAAGACTAAAGTGAACTTTCAATTTTTTAAAGTTTGAAACCTTTACAAAGGAAACAGACTTCAAAATATATTTAAAAATTAAAAATAAAAACGATTAACGGGTGCAGTATTTGTTCGGGAGAATTCATCTATCTGGATTGGTGCAACATCACATATCAGTTTATTTGTTTCCCTTCAAATCATAACATAATCATTCATATAACATTTTGTTAAAACTGTAATAACTAATTATTGATTTTTTGTATTTTTGTTGTAGTAAGAATTCTTTAGAAGCAACCTCATGTATGTATTCACATCTATTTTGAAGTAATGAATTTGAACGCACAATCACTACTCTGAAAAGTTAGTTGATATGAAAAGAAAAAGTAACACTTTAATTAAAAAAATTGAATGGGATTTATATTTAAATATGACTTTTGATTGGATTCGAATTTGATTTCAGTTTTAACTAAATATCCCATCATATTCCGATTCAGGTTTCCTTTTGAATTCAATTTCAAATGAATTACCATATACCCAATTTATACTTTTGAATATCTTTGCATTCTTAACATATCGTAATGTGGTTTTGGCTCTTGTATTTAAAAGTTGGATTCAGGTGTGGATGTAAATCTAAAATCAATTTTGAATTTTGAATTTAAATGAAATTTGAATGTGGATACGGCATGGATTTTTCTTCCTTTGTATTTAAATCCAAATTTGAATTGGAATTATGAATATCCGATAGGATGTCTTCTTCACTATTTACACATGCATACAAAGATTTTTTTGATAGTTTCAAAAGCATTTAAAACTCTTGAAATTAAAGGCTTTGGAGACTTTGCTTAGACTTTTCTTTATGAGCTTAAGTTTCTCTCTGACCTACAACAAATGTAATGAAGTTGTTATAATATTTAAATTATTTTCCAAACTCGTTAATCCTAATTTCCATCCAGGAAAGAGAATTTAAAAACACCAAATCTCTCTTTTAATCTTTTTATTTCTCTCTCCTATTTCTCTCTCTCTCTCTCTCTCTCTGATTTGTCTTTTTTAGATCTCTCTCTCTAAGCTTTTCTTTTCTCTCTCTCTCTCCCACTTCAGTTCTTTCTCTCCCTTTCTTAAAATCTCTTTCTGTCTCTCTCTTTATTTTACCTCTCTTTTATCTTTTATCTTTTTTAAACCCCCCTCTCTTTCTCTCTCTCTCCACCCCTTTTAAACAATGATGGGTAGGACAATGGTTGGGTTAGGCAACGTGTTACAGCCATGTCTTCTGTTTGATTCTTGGAGGGTGCTATCCTAATGGTATTGAGGAACAATGTTGATTTTGAGATTAGGGGTGCCATTATGAGTTAACTGGACTGGTTCTTGTCTCCTCCCCCACCCACCTTTTCTCCCTTCCTTTAGATTTATCTCCCTTTTACTCTCTCTCTTCTCTCTCTATTTATATATTAAGCAAAAAAAGCTCTCATTTTGCTTGGCCCAAAATCATTCAACTTCACCAAGGCCAACATTAAGGTGCAATACCCAAGATCCTTATCATTGGACTACACTTAGACTCCCTAAAGTCTATCGATAGTGGCCCCTTTTTTGTTTCAAGACAGTCATTCATTTTTTTAAGAAATTATTGTTTGAAATTTTTAATGGCGTCTCAGCATTAATCATTTTTCTTGCTTTAAAACATTAAAAAAATGAAATACCAATAATTTTACAAATATGTCATAGTGTTATAAGAGAAATTATCGCTATAGTGAGAATATAATATGCATGATGGGTATTATTGAATGTCTCAGAATGAGAATGTAAATCAAATTGTTGAGAGATCAGTGAGTCCTTATGGTCTCTTATTTGTCCAATATGTGGCTTATAGCTAGAGTATTTCTTCTTTTTCAACAAAACCTGATTAACTGAAGGCAGTTGATGTCCGTTTGTAATAACCTATACAAAATTGACCATTTGCAATTCAATCTGTCCCACATATCAAGACTGATGGGCAAACAAAATCGAGTTAGAGGAAAAGAGGAAGGAGTTTCAACATCTTCAGGGTATTCATATAAACTCAAGCAAAAAACACAATTGTGAAATGAATTTAATCCAAACCATCGATCAATATAGAAAAACGGTGACAAGAGCATCATTTTTATTACAATAGACCAACGGTACTTGTATAAACTAAAGCAGGAAAAGGCAGTTGTGATATGAATTTAATCCATAATATCCACCAGTAAAAAGACAAAGTGACGAGAACCTCACTTTCTTTATGATAGACAAAGGCATCCGTACAAACTAAAGCAAGAAAAAAGAGTTGAAATGAATTTAATCCAGAGCATCCAGCAGCACAAAGACAGTGATAAGAGAATAATTTTATTTACTATATACCAAACATTATTGATTACATATTTTCAGTTCATTCCCCTTTTAATGATTATTGTCAATTTCTAGGGAAACTTTCCAAGTACATATAAATATTTTACACATCCAGTGACATATGGATATACTCCAGTGCTGAAATCTATAAAATTTTAAAAGATTCTTGAAATCTGATTTGTGGATCAAATATTCTATATTTATAATTAAAAAGCAAGCTGCCAACATGGACCTTATATGACACACACAAAGTATGCACACAAAGGTAATAATCTAATGGAAACTTTCTGCTATGTAATGAAAGGCCACGAGTTTTTTCACGGACGCATTATAAAATAAGGTGACGACTTTTACCGCATGAGCTGCTTGTTTTCTTTGACACAATTTTACTTCTTGTGGTAGTAAGTGATAATTCTTGTAGCGTCTTTGTTTCTATTCTGTTCGGCTAAAAGGAAAGACTTCAAAGCTCTTTTTTTTTTAATAGGTGAAAACTGTAGAACAAAGGGCATAGAGGTCTTTTTAACCCTTACTTGCTGAGAGATCTAAAGATGAAGCTAGGAATTGTTTGTTGTAGGAAGCAAACTATTGTTTCTAAATTTTTACAGAACCAGAAATATATTTATTTTATTTTATACAGGATAAATAAAATATTTGAAATTTAAAAATAACTTATTTATTTTTTTAAAATCCAAGAAGAAATACAGCCTCTACCAGGCCCCCCTGCCTCCAGTACTCCCTCTCTCTATAATTTTGTTGGTCAAGCCTTTGGCCCCCATGACTGAGGTGGCTCTTTGAGAAGAAAAGTGAAAAAAAAGAAAAGATAAAAAATAAAAAAAAAAATTTAGCATATTTTTATAGTTAAAAAAGCATTGTGCCATTACTAATCAAATTTGTGTTCCTTTATGTTTTATGCCATATTCGGCCGAAGTCCACTTTGTGTTATGGAGATCCAACCCGATTATGTCTATATTTGGGATCATAAGCTTCTTGGATCCAAATTCAGTTTTGAAAAGTAGAGCTTACATCTGAATCCCAAGTCCTAGCTGAATCCAAACCACTGGCATCCACACTTGCACATAGGGATGCCTATATATCTGCTTTAGATAGAAAATCTAATCGATCTGTTTGAAGAAATCGGATAAGAAAAAGAAAAACATATCGTATTAAAAAGTAGGATTGAATTCAGCTTTAATAATTGGCTTACAATCAGATTTTTGGATATACATAAACATCCGGTTGGATTTGGATATGGATTTGAATCAGATTTGTTATTAAGCAAATATCCTTTATCTAATGTTCTAGAAAATAGGTCAAGTTCAGTTCAAAATTCGTATTCAGATATGAATATGAAAATTATATTCAAATCAAATTCAGTTTGTGAAATGGGATTCCAGATTTGGATTTAGATACGGCTAATGGTAAATCCAATTTGACTATGATCCATTGAATCCCTAATTGCGGTTGAAGGGGTAGCTTTGTCCTTCCTTCCTTTCTTTCTCCTTTGGCAGCTTCTATGACAAGTAGTGAGATAGTTGGGTCTGCCACATGTTTTCATCATTCTTTTCTTTTTCCGGTTTTCCCTTACATGCTTCTCTCGGAACAATGGCAGAAACACATGGTGGCTGGTGTGGGCCGGCTGCCGACACCAACCCATTAAAATTTTCTTTGAAACAATGAATACATTCTACTTTTATACAAAGAATTACAACTTACACAAACACCATCTTTTAGTGCATTTTATTTTCGCTCAAAGAAAGTGTGTCAAACGACTATAGCTTATGTAAACAACCTAATGTAAGTTGTTACTCTTCATTGAAATTCTCTAACCCTTATAGACACGCACTGTGCACTCGATTGCAGCTCTCTATAAGCTAGCAAACCATGTTCATAATATCGTTGAAACGACAAGTTGTACCACTTAAAGGTGAAAGGGTGCAATTACTCAAATACGTGTAAAAAATAAACATGGTCTTTGATAAAAATCGTTTTAAGTGGTGAACATTAGCTAATAAGTGTCAGATTATAATGCATATCAAAAACGTGAAGAAAGAATGCATTTGTTGAAACGGCAAGTTGCACCACTTAAAGGTGAAGGGGTGCAATTACTCAAATACTTGTAAAAATATTCAACAACAAATACACACACTGTCCTAATGGTGCTCTTCTTGCTTCCCCTTCTACTCCTTTCGTTATTTCCCCAAGTTTGCTCCTAATAGCAAGGCTGGGTTCAAGTCATGGAGCACCACCCTTGTGAGATGTGAGCCAAGGGCTGAGGGCTACGGTAGGTCTGCTGCTCAAAGAAGACCTTCCAGATACCAGCCAAGTACATGGAACTATGACTTCATCCAGTCCATTACCAGCACAACATCTGTAATTTTCCGTACCTCTGATCTGACTATTATTTTGTTTATTTTGGTATTATGATGTGATCCTAATTCAAAGACATGAAAATGAAAGCAGATCGAAACACAAAGGACCAGAGTTGAAGAATTGAGAAGAGAAGTCGACAACTTATAACATCTACAACTGAGCAAGTGGCTCAGTTGGAGCTCATCGATTCACTCGAACATTTAGGTGTAGCCTATCACTTTGAGAGTGAGGTCAGGCGATCACTAGATGCCATATGCACGAGCACTAGAGGATTTGAGGACCTCTACTCTTCTTCACTTCGCTTCTGAATTCCGAGGCAACATGGCTATAAATGTTTCTACAGGTATACATATATAGTATATAAACATGCGTTAATTCCAAAATATTGACTCAATAATTAGTTTTTAATCTAGACTGTCTATTACAATTGTGTTAATTGACACTAACCATTAAAGTTTCTTTTTACATTTGGTAGAGTGTTTAGTAGATTTAGGGAACAGTCTGGCCGTTTCTCTGAGAATCTTCATGAGGATGTGAGAGGGTTGCTAGCCTCTACGAAGCATCACAACTAGCCTGTGAAGGAGAAACTGTGTTGGAAGAAGCTAGGCCTTCTCTTCAGAGCATCTTAGAGCAAGGATAAGCCGCATGGATCAGAGGATGTCTCAACAGGTACAGCGTGCTCTGCAGGTTCCGCTCTACAGAAGGGTTCGCAGGGTCGAGGCCCGAGACTATATTGAGACATTCGAGAGGACGGACCGTAGAAGCCAAGTGCTGCATGAGTTCACTAGGCTGGAATTCAACATGTGCAGACAATCCACCAATGAGAGCTAGAGCTCAGGGAGTTATCCGGGTACAATTCATTCTTGCACTTTTGCCTAAATAACTTGGTTAATAGTAGAAAATAATGCAGCAACTAATGTCATTCTTTGTATATATGTATATCAGTAATGAATATCATGTATGTTACATTGTAGCTGGTTTGCATCATTGGGTCCACTAATAATCAACCATGATCCTTTGTTTTGGGTGTTTGCAGGTGGTGGAGGGACTTGGGCTTGGGGATCAATTTGCTTCTCCAAAGATAGGCTGGTGGAGAGATACTTCATGGCGGTGGGGAAGATGCATGAGCCACAGTTCTCACAGTACATGATGCAACTCGCCGGGGTCTCCTACTTGATGGCCACCGTTGAGGACATCTTCGGCGAGCATCAGTCTGTTGAGGAGCTAGAACGCTTTGTGCAAGTTGTTGAGAGGTAAAGGATGATTATGGTTGGTAAATTAGAGGGAGCAACTCTGCCTCTAGTTTCTGCTTCACATCATTAGGAGCCAATGAGGGTGCTGTATATTGTATATACGCAGGTTGGATCTTCAAGCGGCAGACCAGCTGCCACAGTCACTGAGGGTCTTCTATGCGGCTGTCTACAACACAACCAACCAGATTAGCTACACTGTTCTTAGGAGGCATGGCCGTGATATCACTTCACACATGAGGAGAGTGGTACGACACTTTCTCTATCAAATCTTTCTTCTACTCTTCACATCATCACATTAGTATATTAGCTTCACTTTCTAATTGACTTGCTCTTTCTACTCTTGGGCAGTGGGTGGGTGTGTGCAGAGCTTACTTGGTTGAAGCAAGGTGGCACTGTGCCCGACAGACACCAGGCTAGAGGAATATCTGAGCAACATCCGGGCAGCCATTCCGGCCCTATTCTCCTCCCGCCTACTTCTTCGAGTATTATCTTCCGAGTTGACAATGTTTTTGTTCTCTTTTTCTGTTTTGATTGGCTGATGATCTTCTCTTATATATTGAACACTTGATCAAAGGTTGGATTTGGGAGAGGGAACCTGCCTAGATCGGTCCAGATTTGTATGAACGCGGCAAGGGTAGCAGAGGAGCAAGCACGACACACATAAGGAACTTGCTAAGGGATGCATGGAGGAGGCTGAACAGGGAGTTGCTCTCTGCTCAGCAGCAGCAACAACAGACCACCTTCTCTCGTTCCTTCATGAATGTGGCTCTCAACATTGCGAGGGTCTCCCAGTGCATGTACAACTATAAAGATGGCGTCGGTGTTTGGAGCATGAGTCCATGGACCGTATCTACTCTCTCATTGCCGAGCCCATGGAGACTGCCTAAGCAAGCACCAGTGTCGCTGTTTCCCATTCCATCAACCATGTTGGTGCCCATTAACCGAATCCTACTTATGATGCTATGTATCATCATGTAATAAAATGGGTACATTAATAATTAAATTCAGTATACTCTCTCTCTTTATCTCTCTCTCTCTCTCTCTCTCTCACACACACACACACATGTATACACCAGTCATAATTTCCTTTATATCTCTACACCTCATAAAGCACTTCTTGTGTCATCTCTAAAGATTTGGAACCATCCTCCTTTAGTCAAGCTGTAAGCATCAATGTTGGTGTGACGCCATGGCTGCTGAATTTAGAGCACCAGAAGAGAATGAAACATGAGATTTGGTGCATACTCTAAAAAATAAAACCCATGGGGAATAAGTGGGTTTACCGAATTAAATACAATTCTAAAGCAAGTGTGTGGAATGATCCAAGGCTTTCTTACCTTGTTCCATGAAGCTAAAGAATCCTTCTCCCTTTTGCCAAGCTCATGCCTTCAGCTGTCGTCTAGATCTTTGTGCCCTTGTTGCTGGAAAATGGCTTGCGACCTGCATCATTGAGGGCCGCCGGCAATAGTTCCAGCTTCCTCTGGAGGTTGATGAGATCATCTTTGGCATTCAAGATGAGGCTGACCTTTTCTTTCAATAAACTGGTGATGGCTTCCAAAATAACAGAAAGAGTGCTTCTGCAAGTACATCCATACTAACGCCAACCTCCCCTGTTTCTTGGTAGATGGGAAGAGCAGAGGAAAAGAATCAGAAGTGAAGAAATTAGGCAAATTAAGGAAGAGATCAAACTTACAAAGGTGAGCAAGTGGGCATGCGCCCCTCTAATTAGATCACGCTGCCGTGTGGAGAGTACATAAATACAACAAGACTCTTGCCTTCTTTTAACTCAGAAAATTAAATTTCTCAAGTTGCTGAGTTTATGAGAGAATAAATCTTTAAGGGTCCATTTGTTTGCCTCCAATCAGAAGCTTTACCGATTTGGACTATGGTGAGCCCCATATATTTTTTCTGCTAAAAAAATATGGGAAAAATGTCTCGATCCCAATCTTCTACACTTCCCTTTTCTCATGTTTGCAGGTTTCTTTTTCTAGGGTTTTCATCTATCCTATTTTATTATGTAAAAAATTTGGATGCGTGATCTTGTTTTTCTTTTTTTTCTCAAAATCACAAAGCTTATTTAGATATCAGGCTTGGGCAATTAATGGTCTTGCACCAAGGACTGGATAATAAGATACAACTCTAACCTTCTGCCCAAAATTGCTGACCCAAGACGAGAACAGGAGAGAGGAATGGATATGTAAATTACTGGATGTTAAAAATATTTTCTTCCCATACAACCTAACTTTTAACATATTGTCTTAAAATTAAGTAATTTGGTATATATCCAATTGGATAGTAAATTCAAAATAAAACAAAGCTGAATTTATATATCCAAATCCAAATTTAAATATCTGAGTCCAATGCATAGTTAAAATCGGAGTTTGAATATACATCAAATCCAAAGTTTTACAACTAAAAATGTTCTCAAAGTTCTAAATCTGGACCCGGTTCAAAGTAATTGTGTTTTCATATACAACAACCATCTTTTATATTTTTATGATGTAATCTTCTCACCCACCGTTTTGCGTAGGGCTAAGTTTATAACTCCCTCAGTGCCTTGTGTTGCCATTTAGTTTATAAAGGAGCTAAGAGGGTGTTTGGCAATAGAGACACTTTGTGAGTGTTCCATAGATCTACAGCAAAATTATAGAAGGTTCATTGGACACTAGAGCTATTGTTTCATGAACCTTTATCAATTTTCTGGGCAGATTCATGGAACCTTTACAATCAATGCCTTAAAGGAACACATTGCTCACGTGCACTTATTCATTATTTATTAAAATATGAGAATGGCATTTTTCAATTAATAAATTTGTTTCCACAACAATTTAAGAGCAACAGTATTTCCTAATCAACGTTCTAATAGTTTGAAAATTCTTAGAAGGTGTAATCACCCCATGTTTTCTAAAATTCAATATTTATCATTTTTCAAACATTTCATGATAGCAACTGCCTCAGCCCTTGCCCCACTTCCAACTGTATAGCAAACTTGGCCACGCACCCACCAAATGGGTGTCACTTTCAAAAATACACCCTCCATCGCCACCGTCTCCACAAGGAGTGGACAAATCCCGCATTTCTTCACCACTCGCACTGCCCAGTTCTTTTTCTTCACCATGTCTTGCAAGGTTATCTGAAGATCTCGGACACGAAAAGGACCTGAGGCAGAAGACAAAATTTTAGAAGTGCCGCAGCTGCTGTCGCAGGAGGGCATTAGGGTGACTTTCTCTGGAGCGCATTTTTTACTGGAGGCAATCCAGAGGTCGAGTAAGGCGGCGTTGGATTGGGCACGTGTCTAGTATTTTTTATCCAATTTTCAGATTTTTTGGACAATCCTGTGAAGAGATACGGAATTTACAAGTGCCACAGTTTCTAAAGGTCCCTGTGGCCTCCTTCGACAGAGAGACTCACCTGCGACCCAGACTGTCTTCAGCTGGGAATCCGCTGTGCCAATATCATGGCCGACGCTGCAAGCTGAAATCAAAGAGATGAAGCATTCAAGGGAGCCAAGTCCACCGAGCATAATACCCTGAAAATTACCTCCACCCCACTCAATGGTGCTAACTATTTGAGTTGGGCGAAGGCTGCTCGCTTGGTTCCTATTGGAAGATCAAAGGCATGATATATTAATGGGAAAACCAAAGCTCCAGCCACTACTGTTCCCAACTATGATGAATGGGAATCAGAGAATGACATGGCTGCTCAACTCTATGGAATATCCATAGCAAATCTGTTCACATATCAAGATACCACACATGAATATGGGAGGCTCTAAAAGAACTTTACAGTGAGCCAAATAATCTTGCTCAAGTAACCAGATACAATGCGAGATTGCGATCTCACCCTCCATGACCAAGATGTGCAGCGGTACATTGGGAGACTCATGAGTCTATATGATGAGCTCCTTCAATATCGACCAGTGACCTCTGATCCAGTCATTTACAGATGGCATTTTGAAGAAGATCAAATCTTCAAGGTCCTCGTTGGATTGAGTGAGGACTATGAAGCCATAAGGACCAAATCCTGAATACTATGCTGCTGCCAAAATTCAATGCTGTTTGTAAATGATTCAGAGAGAGGTGTCAAGGCGAAGAGTCATGAGCGTCCCTCCTAAAACGGACTCCATAGAAGACAGCCAAGAAAGAATGGGTGCCTTTCACAATCGGCACTAATCAAGGCATACAAAGGTACCACTCAAACACACAAAAAATCAAGCAAACTAAGTATACTCACTGCAGGAAAATGGGTCACATATGTGATCGCTGCTGGGAACTTGTGCGGCGACCATGGAGGAAAAGGGTTCTCTTCAATCCCAGACAAAGACATCAACCTTGCAAACTTTGTCACCAAAGATGACCTGGAAAAATTCTTCCAGAAATTATGTAAGCGAATCTATTATCTCCCAACTAGTGGGTGATGTCTCAGATGGTAAGTTCTGTGCCTTATTGAATGCCACTAAAATAAATCCTTGATAGTTGATTCTGGTGCTATTGATCACATGACTAATGATCCCACAATACTTGCCGATCTAAATAAGGATCTTCATCGTTCTGTTTTTTCTGCTGATGGGTCATCTACGGTTGTTGCTCGCATTGGAAAAACATCCTTCACGAAAAATATTAGTTCTGCTTTACTTGTTCCTAAGCTTGCTGTCAACCTTATGTCTGTTAGCAAAATCACTCAAAATTATGATTGTCTGGCTGTTTTCTCCAAGAAGGATGTAACATTTCAGGACCTGAGCTCGAAGAAGGTGATTGGGAAGGGCCAACGCCATGGTGACCTCTACACTTTGGACACTGACTGTTTGAGTTTTTTCTCCAAATAAAAATCGACTCAAAGGATGACTATCAAATTTGACATGCTCGATTAGGACACATATATGATCGGAACCTCAGTCTCCTCACCATTGGTGATAATAAAGCGTGTAATGCATGCGAATTCGCCAAATTCACACACCTCACCTTCCAGCCGATTCATGAAAGGTCTGAAAAAGCTTTTGATCTCATTCACTCGGATGTTTGGGGACCTGCTCCAGAGGACTCTCATGCTGGTTTTAAGTTCTATGTCTCTTTCATTGATGATATGACTCGTGTAACATGGTTTTATTTTCTCAAAAATAAGAATTAAGTGCCAAAAATTTTTGAAGAATTCTATGCCCTCATTCTCCCTCAATATGGTGCTAAGTTTAAAATGCTTCGCTTTGACATTGGTGGTGAATATGTGAATGATGCATTGAAAAACTTCATGAAGAAGCATGGAATACAACCCCAATATACCTGCGCCGGGATGCCTCAGCAAAACGGCATTGTAGAAAGAAAAAACCGACAATTTCTGAATATTGCTCAGGCTCTTATGATGCACAAGAACGTACCTCAGATTTTTTGAAGCGAAACCATTGGGACAACATGTTATATATCCAATTGAGTTCCAAACTCTAGCATAGAAGGAAAAATTCCTCTTGAACTCCTTCTCAATAAGCCACTGTCACTTAAACACCTCAGGGTATTTGGGTGCAAATGTTTCGTACATGTGCAAGAAAGATTATGAAATAAATTCCAGCGACATGCGATTAAGTGTATATTCTTAGGATACTCAAGCAAGAAGAGAGGTTATCGCTGTTTTGACCCTCTCTCTAAACGTATGATTGTATCTCAGGATGTAAAATTCTATGAAAGTCAACATTTCTCTGACTGCTGCATACAGGGGGAGGCAAATAACAGAAACTCTGCTGAAAATAGTGTTGTGATACTCCACGTCCACTGGCCGACATCTTTGCAAGTCAAATGCCTACATGCCAACCAGGATTGCCCACTTTCCCAGTAACAATAGAAGCCTTGAAAACACTATTTTGCAGGAAGACGAACCACCTACCAACGTCGAATCTAAACCAGGCGTAAGACGTTCCTCTAGAGTGACTCGGCCTCCATCCAAGTTAGTGATTACTATACTTACTTATCCGTTGGAAGTCTTCATTCACTAGACAATTATCTCTCTTTTGAAGTTCTCTCACATAATTACAAGTCATACATCTTTGTTATTTATGGTCATCAATAGCCAAGAAACTTTAATGAAGCTAGTGCAGTCTTACGGTGGAGGGAAGCTATGGAAGAAGAAATCAAGGTGCTTGAAAAAACTATACTTGGGATCTTGTTCCTCTACCAGACGAAAATAAACTGGTAGGTTGTAAATGGATTACAAAATAAAGTTCAAGAGCAATGGAGAAGTGGAGCGATATAGGCTCGCCTCGTTGCAAAGGGCTTCACTGAGACAAAGGAATCGATTACAATGAAACCTTTGCCCAGTAGCAAAAATGAACACGGTGAGAACTCTTCTTGCAGTTGCACCTACAAAAAGGTGGAATCTTCTCTAACTTGATGTAAAAATGCATTTCTCCATGGTGAATTGGAACAAGAGGTCTACATGAAGTACCGCAAGGAGTAAACTGCCAATTTGAACATGATTGCAAATAAGGAAAGCTCTTTACGGATTGAAGCAATCACCTCATGCCTGGTTTGCTTGTCTAAAGACAGCACTCATCAATGGATTTCAGCAAAGCTCAGCCGATTACACCATGTTCACATTCACCAGAAAATCCAAGGTAACCATCTTGCTTGTGTATGGGGATGATATCATACCTACTAGAGATGACTTTGAGATCATGCAGGCTATAAAAAAACATTTAAATAACGAGTTTGAAATCAAAGATCTTGGAACGTCCTTGGAATAGAAGTGGCTCACTCTGAAAAAGGAGTATTTATATGTCAACGCAAATACACGATTGATCTCTTGAAAGATACTGGATATCTAGGCACCAAACCCGCACACCCCTTGAGATGAACTGCAAGCTAAGGAAAGAAGATGTTGATATTTTCGAAAACAAAGAAAGTTTCCAAAAACTAGTTGGAAAACTAATATATTTGACAGTTGTGTGGCCTGACATTTTGTTGTCAGTGTCATTAGCCAATTCATGCACCAACCAAGATCCCATAATGTTGAGGCAGCTCACCGGATTTTGAGGTACTTAAAGGGACATCGGGAAAGGGAATCCTAATGAGACGCGACCAATCTCATCACATTACTGGCTATTGTGATGCGGACTAGGTTGGGGACGCAAATGACAAATGTCAACATCAGGTTACTGCACGTTTCTTGGAAGAAATTTGATCGCTTGGCGAAGTAAAAAACAAGCCATAGTAGCCCGATCCAGGCAGAGGCAGAATACCAAGCCATGGCCATATGTCGTTGAATTGATTTGGCTTAAGTCCCTCCTTGAGGATATGAGGGTCGAAACTCACTCCCCAATGGAACTTAAGTGCGACAACATGGCTGCTATTCATATTGGTGCGAATCTCAAATTTCATGAACGAACAAAACATATCGAAGTCGACTGTCATATCGTTCGAGAAAAAATTCAAGATGGCATCATTGCAACTTCTCATGTTAGAAGCCAAAACCAGCTCACCGACATCTTGACAAAAAGTCTTGGGAAAGAAAGGCAAAGGATTATTACGGACAAGTTGCGGTAGACTGATGTCTGCCTACCAACTTCAGGGGGAGTTTGTTAGCACATTTGGAAGGAAGCTCTGTCACCATCTCCTCCTTGGAAAGAAATCCTCAGCAGCTAATGTTCATCTCCTTCTTGGAAAGACATCCTCACCAGCTAACGGTTGATCATATCTTTGGAAAGAGGAGCAACAGAACAGAATCTCATCAACATCGTCTTACCAAGCTCGTCATACCTCTTTAACCTGTTGCCTTTTTTCTCAGTAACTCCTGATTTCCAGGGATCTTAAACCGTTGGATATGTAAGGGAAGAAGGGGCTGTAACTCTTTATAAGGAGATCATTCAAACGACATCAGTAAGAAAAAATAAGAGAGACAAAAAACAGAGCTTTCTTTGTTTTCATGGATGTAGGCTAGTAACGCCGAACCACACTAAATTTGTGCTGTCCCGTTTTTCTTCCTGCCTTCCTTCCATGAAATTTAACACCTTCTCCATCATGGCCTTGATTGCCTCCTTTCTACCAATGTATCCAATCACCAGAATACAATCTAAAGCAGCCGATTTCAAGC
The DNA here is from genome assembly GCF_008831285.2 of Nymphaea colorata. Lineage (NCBI taxonomy): Eukaryota > Viridiplantae > Streptophyta > Magnoliopsida > Nymphaeales > Nymphaeaceae > Nymphaea > Nymphaea colorata. The sequence continues at coordinate 13,947,818 of NC_045149.1, forward strand.
CCTCGTCTTCTGAATCCAAGGCCTTTATGATCTTGGGGAGCTCCTGCTTTGGTGGATCTCATCGACAAAGAGGCTTTTGATGCGATGATCAAGCTACAGAGGACCCTGAGGCCGTCGGCGGAGCCCAATTCCACCTGGGCCATCGCCATCGGCTCATCACCACCTGACCCATGAACACGTCCTTGTTGAATGTCACTAGAGCCACCATGGTGAAGGGGCAGTTCTCCCTAACCCACCTGGACACCTTCCTGTCACACAGGACCGATTCGAGCACGGAAAAAGCCCGGGACCTCAGCACGCATCCAGGAGACCCGGGTTCGAAGACCGACAGCAGCTCGACCACCTTCACCTCCTCCTCATCCTCACTGAGCAGCGACTTCACCAGCTTCTTGATGCTCTTCGGTCGATCCATGCCTGAATCTCCGACTCGATGACGCCGCTGACACACACGATCTCACTGCCGAAGACGCGTTCCCTGATGAAGGAACTGATGACGGTGAGGTAGGAGCGGGGGAGCTGGTTGTCCACCTAGGAGCAGAGGCTGCAAAGGTGGTGGGTGAGGTCGGCAAGCTGGGGTCCTTGAACTTGGAGGCGAGGTCCTCGGTCTGGAGGTGGAGGAGGGCCTTGATGGCACTGCCCTCCTCCTCCTCCTGCTTCCGCCGGCAGTGGGAGACTACCATATCTGCCGGGATGCCTCCTTCAGCGCATGCAGGACGGGACCACCTGCGTCTCGTGCTCCTCCTCCCCGCCGCCTTCCATGGTACTGCTGTTGCGACGGCGACCATTGCCCCCTGATGCCTCCCCTCACTTGATCATCACTCCCCTCTCCCTTCCTCTCTCTCTATCTTCTCTGACTTCTTGCCTTGCGTCGGTCCCAAGTCCCAACAACTAGTCCTTTGTGAGACAGAGAAAAGAGAAAGGGAGGACGGGACTGAATGGTCCAAGACTGAGAAGAGTGAGGTTGGTATTTCCTTCATCTACCTCCCCACGCCTCCACTGACTCCTCCATCATGGGCTTTTGATTATCGGAACAGCCTTTTCATTATCTGATCAACACCTAGAGAGAGCAAATATTACAAAAGTTTGCTCCTATCTTAGAGAGGAGAGAAATATTATTACAAAACTTTTGTCATATAGAGGGAGAAAGAGTTAGAGAGAGAAAGGGGGCCTAAGATATCACCACATTAGTAGGTTCAAGAACACAACTCTCAACCACATTAGTAGTTTGAGAGAGAATTTGTAGTTTGATTTATCTTTCCCGAAGTATCTGAGTGCATGAATATCATATGCTCAAGGAATTTCTAGTGGAAACTTTTGGTTATTGATATATAGCAGAGAAGTTAAAGATGTTAACTCGGACCTTTTTTGGTTTTGCAACCACGGTAGCTCATTTGATGTTAAAATCCACCTTTTTTTCTAAAGTTGTTTGAACTAAAGGGTTGATTGACAGCAGACCAGCAAGGGCAAGAAACCCTCCCTTTGTATATAAAGCACTTACGAACAGTTTACTTCTTAGATGAATCTGATATGGCCATTTTATAAGTGAAAAGGCTTTCATACAAATTATCAATATCTTGATTTATAGGATCAGATATGGAATTATTTCAATACAACAGATTTTCATGACAATTTTCTTGGCTCCTGTATTCGATCAAATCATTGACAGAATCTCCTTCCTCATTTGGTTCTACATCCGAGCATTTTGCTTTATCATATTACAACAGTTGACATCCCTTTCAAATGTGTTCCCAACATTTCCCGAGCCCAAGTCGCATTAGTGCTGGCATGGATTCAGGCATAGGTTTGGGTACCTGGGTAGGGAGGACACAACAATTTGAAAAAAAATGATAATTGTGTTATTAATTTGCTAGTTTTAAATGTTTAAGATTTGTTGTTTTGCTTTTGTTTTGTTGGGGTGTAGCTGGAATCCCCTCCCTCTTTCCTCCTGCCCCACAGTTTGGGGCTTTTTGTGACTTAAGTTCAAAGCAAGACACCCATCAACTAACATCACACACTCACCATTTGTACAGGTGAATAGCACTCATGAGAATCGAGTTGACAATCGGCCCTTTGCTATACTGCCAGTCTGACCAGCTATGCTACCTATAAGAGCCCATTCACTATAATACATATATATATATATATACATACATATATAGTATTTGATTGGCAATAAGTTGTCATCTTATATATTTTACAGGAACTTGCCACAATTAGTTTGTTACTTTTAGTGACTATGATTTTTTTCTACCTCAACCATGTTACTTCTAGTGACTAAGATGTCATCTACACAAATCATCAATGAGATTTTATGGACATATCTAATTGTGACTCATGAACCCCAAGTGTGATGATCAAGGACATGCCTTGTTAGCCTTTTTTTGACTTGGACAATGCTTTATTGAGGCGATAAACATGATTGGAACCCTTAATCTTAAAACCATGTTGGTTGCATCATGAACCACCTTTTACTTTAGTATCTGTTGTGAGAAAGGATTGACACCTAATTCATGTAAAGATCTACCCTTCGAGATAGGCATGGTTGAGATCAACGGTTTTGTAGTTTGGTTAGCAATAGGACTATAAGTTTCATATTAGTATGTCCCTTCTTATGGATTATACCTTCTGCAAAGTGGCGAGACTTATACTAAGCAATTGTGTCATTAGAGTTCCTCCCTATTAATCTAAATATCCATCCACATCTAACATTATTATGTGACCTGTTGGCTGGGACGAGCCCACAATTGATTTGTATAAAAAGACCCCAACTCTTCTTCCGTAGCATGAGCGCTTTTAGGATTACATTTTGCTTTAAGATGAACTCTGAGTTCAACTTAACTTGTATTGACTTCACTAAGGAGACACAAAGGAAGACTATATTTGGATGGAAAATAAGCATTTAATGCTCTTGTTTCATCCATAGATTGGTTAATCATATGGTGAGTTCAAATTAATTAGTTCTATTATTGTACGTCTTTCACTAGATGGGTCTAAACTCCAGTTCCACTTCATGATTTCCTTTCCTTTCTTCTTCTCTTGGTTGGTTGATGGGACATGGGGCTTCATGTACAAATAGGCGATTCATGATATATTCTTGACCAAGCTATGGGTTGATGAAGATAGACAAAGTTTCATTTTGGGCAAGATATATTTTGAATGTCTCTTGAATTGCATTGGAAATGGGGTTGGATTATTTGGTTTAGTTTAAGTTACAATTAGTTTTTTAATTAATTAATAGCATTTAAAAACTGCAAACGGTTTTCTTCATAGAAAACAGTATGTTGAGAAATGCATGTATTGCAAGAGTGAGGAGCCATAACATATATATCCTTTATAAACTTCATATTCAATATAAAACCACATGGTTTGACTTTAAATCTAATAATTCTCAAATTGAAAAAAATGAAGGTCACAAGTGCAGGCAAAATTTTCATAAAGGCTTTCTTGTTTGAACTGTTATGCACAAACATCGAAGCACTTTGCTTGTATAATTTTTCTCGTTGGTGCCTTGGACTAAAACTTCTCATTTCTAATGATCCTAAACCATAAATTTGTGAGGACAAAAGTCAAAAAAATGGTGATTATCATGTGTAAGTTTGGCAACATAAACAACATATTTTTCTTAGTGCACATTAACATGTAAAGCATCTTTGAGATCAAATTTTTGAATATGAAGGGAAAACAATGTGAGCTTACCAAACAGTGTCAGATCAACTTTACAATCATTTTTGTTGGTGATAGCATTGCCAATATCTGCTGCCATGTGATGTGTTGCCCTAGAATCAAGATACCATATATCATCTTGAAGCAAACTCGATTCCGGCCATGTAGCAAAAGCTTGAGTATGTCATAGCATTGCCTTGCCGTATGGTTTTTCCATCAAATTGGTGGGCAGTCGGATTATTCCTATAAAACTTTGCATTCTGGCTGCATATTAATGTGAGAAAGTATCAAGAGATTTTAAAAAATGAAGTACATGATTGAATATTTCTCTTCCCTTAGACACTAGTATGAAAAAACTACCAAGACAAGTTTGAAAACTGAATACATGATTGAATCTTACATGCCAGTATGACAATGTAGCAAGAGAAGTTTCGAAGATGAAGTACATGACTGAATGTGTCTCTTCCCTGGCCACTATGTTGTCGTTTTGACCCTCTTTGGCAGTGGCCTAGCCACATGTGGGCTAAGCTGCCCAGACCAGCTCTTTAAAATTTCTTTATTTTTTACATTAGCAAATTTAATATTTTTTTTCTTTTATACATATGTAAGTGCCCCCTAAAGATATAAATGTTTTAAAGAAGGGTCCCTCCAGCTAATTTTTTTGACTCCACCACTGCTCTTTGAATGACAAACACAATGGCATTACTTTTATCTAATGATATGGACAAGGCTGTATCCGTTCCAATTAAATAGCTTCTTCATCTCATTTAAATAATAGGTGCTGAAAGAAATGAGGCATGACAGTGTAGAACTTCCAAATGAACAAATTTGCAGATTGGTAGAAATGATACATCTCATATATGCAATAAAGAAGGCAATAGGCCGATCTACCTCTCGAGATCTTGTGAGTTTCAATCCATTGAGACGTCCAAGACATGATATTTGATGAATGATGGTGAATGAATGAGATGCATGAATGACTTATGTTGATGTTTGTGGAATCACTCGCATCAAAACTAGTCAATTACGTGGTCTACTTTGTCTAGTATATTGTTCGTCAAGTATTGCTTCAAACTTAAATTACTGTTATCTATACATTCAATTTTTTTTTTCAGGTCAGTGATGATTAATATTGTAGTCAACTATTTGGAATTGACATGCCATAGCATAGCTACTTGGCTTGAGGGGCACGCTGACAGTACATTCTTAGTTCCATTCTTATGGGTGCTACTTCTCTAGACTTTGGAAACAAAGGAACTGAAATGTGCATCGAAGAAGGTTGAATGATCTCATCATTTCCTAGATTTGAAACATAGATCATCTGCCAATACCTGTGGCCACTTCGGTTAGAATCAAGTAGTAGTATCACGCGCATATCATGGTGCGTCTTTGACTCCCATTTCCAGTCGTGGAGATAGGCATTTCTGGTTAAGTAAGGATGTCAACATATTCGATTTGAATCAGATATCGAACCAAACCATTCTGAAAAACCAGTTATAGAAAAAAAATATAATGTCCAATGGAAAAATCAGATCAGCTTTGGATTTAAGAAATGACATTCTATTGGATTTGGATTCAGATATATGTAAATATTTGATCAGATTCAAATTCAGATCAGATTTAGTTTTAAACAAATATCATACATCTAACACTCTTATATATTGAAAGTCAGCTAGATTGGTTCAAAATTCAGATTAAGAAGTGAATGCAAAGTTGGATTCAGATCATATTCAGATTGCAAAATTGGATTTCAGACTTAGATATGACTTTATTCATTCATGTTCAAATCAGAATTCAAATATGAACACGTGAGTATTTGAAAAAGCAGCTACATATGGTTAAGAGTATATTTTATTCGAATCTGATCCATTGACATCCCTATGGCTGATGGCATATGACAAGCAAACCTGGGTGGCAGCTCCTATGGCAAGATCCACAATCCAAGTCCACTCCTCATTGAAAAGCTGTTGACCCTGCCGGCAGCTGCTCATACCAGCCCACATCTGGCTTATTCGCTGCTCTTTTTGGCCATTGATATGCTTAAGAAAGAGTCTATCAGCACCTCTTTGCGATGCTAAGCTTGCCTGTTGCATTCCTTCCAATTGCAAATCCCATGCTAATTCATTTCTCCGGGGCTGCATCTTCGTCTTCTGATCTTTGAGTTGAGTTGGACAATTTATGTGGAAATAGTAGGGATGTCAGCAGATCACATTCGAATCGGATATGCTGACATCTCTAGATATAGGGTGATTAGCAGCTCAGGTTTCCTATGGAAGATGGTGGGAGTTAGGCTCTGGACTTGTATTAACAAAAAAATGATATTTACAGCAGCCAAAAATGGGGATGCATAGCGTGTAGACCATAGTGAAAACTTAGCTACTGTGACCCAGTGGCAGAGCTAAATTATTGCTAGTGTGGGCAATTGCCAACACCAACCCAAAAAAATAAACTATTTAGATACAAAAACTTTATTAATTTTCAGTTTTTTACATATCAATGCTCCTTAAGGTTTGAATCTTACACTTGAAGTGCCCCTCAACCAGAAATTTCGGCTCTATCACTGGCTGCAACCAAAAGACATGTAATGAGATTTTAGGAAATGAAGAGTGGACATGTACCCCTTGGCTCATGTGGGGCTTCCCATAGCTTTAACTTGCTAAATTCATCAAACAAAATAAGAAAAATGGTCAAAAATTTTGCGTTTCCCCTGTTTGGGAGAGCAGAATGAGTATTAGAAGTCATTTTTTACAATAAAGTCCCCATAGAGTCCAAGTCTGCTTTTGGTGCCTTGGAAAAGGTGCCCACATTATGCATCAATTTTCATATCGGTGCCTTCCTTTTGCAGCACAGGGAGTTGACACAATGGGGATTCAAAGCGGAAACTAGCAGTATACCCCCCCCACCCGCCTAATGCACCAACCCCTTGGTGATGCAGTTCCCCTTTGTTGAGGTACAATGTCTCCAGTTGGGAGAGACCCCAAAAGCACTGGGGCACCCTTCCCAATTTGACCTCATCAACATTCGTGTCGCTCAAAGACAGAGACTTGAGGGAGGGTAGAAATGTTGATACCTCCGATGGCAATGGTGATGGAAGTAGTACTGCTGAGTCTGGATCCAACCTTAACTCAATGAGGTTAGGCAGTTGCTCAAGGAATTTCCATCCCAATCTTGCACTTAGGCAACAACACACTGACAGACTTTGGAGGTGAGTCACTTGACCATCATGCCCCGCCAGCTCCAATAGAGCATCAAGCAAGCCTTCTGTCTGCATCCCTTGACAATTCATAAAATTTGCCTCTCTTAACCTTGGCATAGAAGTCAATGTTGTTTCCCCTAATCCATCTGCTGGCCACCCTTCCCAGTTGAGCAAAGCTTCCACCATCAACTCCTCAAGTAAAGGAACGTTACCAAGAGCCTTCAAGCTATTAGGTCCATACACTTTCTATGACTTGAGAGGAGGCATGTCAGGACGTACTTACTCTAGGCTGTCACAAAATTCTACCTCCAACGACTCCAAGGCAGGCATGTCAGCTAGAGTCTTCAGCCTATCACATCTCCACACCATCAATGACTTCAGAGCAGGCATGTCATGTAAATGCTGTATACAATCACAATAACTCACCTCCAATGACTCCAAGGCAGGCATGTTAACAAGAGCCTTTAAGCCATCACATGCCCACACCATCAACGACTTGAGAGCAGGCCTGTGATCAGGCAATTGCTCTAGGCTGTCACAAAGTGCCACGTCCAACCACTTGAGAGCAGGCATGTGATGAGGTAATTGCTCTAGGCTGCAGCATTCCTCCACCTTCAACGACTCAAAGGCAGGCGTGCTAGCTATTTCACATAGTGCTGGGCAATTGATGACATTTGGTACTTTCAACGAGGTAATGCTTATTAGTTTTTCCCATAAATGGCATCTTTCCAGCTTTAGTGAATGTAGCTTGGTATACTCAGTATTCAAATGCCAAACTGGCATCTTTCCTTTATAATCACCTATCTCCAAGCACTCCAGCACAAGTGGAGATTCCAATGCCTCCAGTGCACCACTCTGTTCAGAAGCACCACTCTGTTCGTCATTACTCTGTTCAGAAGTACCACTTTGTTCTGAAACACCTCCAGTAATTCCAAAGTATAATTCCAAACTAATTATGCCATGCTTCTCCTTAAGCAATTGTGCATTTCTTGCACAATCAATTGCGTTTCTTGTCCCCTTCAACCCTATTGACAATTCCCCCTGTAGTTTGTTCAAGTCTTTTAGTTCCCTAATATCGCATCCCTTTGTGTCCCCTTCGTCATCGCATACCACAAGTCTATGCAAGGTCCGAAAATTGGTAAGCTTCCCCAAGCCTTCCGCTATAAATTTCAATTCCCATGTCCATTTCAGCCCAATAAACCTCAAGTTGCAGAGTTCACCCATTTCCTTGGGCAACTCTTCAATTTTACTATAATTTAAATCCAATGTCTGCAAGTTACAGAGTCTGCAGATTGAACTGGGCAACCGTCTCATTTAGAATTGCTTAGATCGAGATATTTTACAAGTGAAAGGTATTCAATGGACTTGTGTGCCTCTGCATCGTGTACACCAAGTAATGACAGATGGTGGGTGTGCTCAGTAGTAGAGGCATTGCCATATTCCCTTCCACCTATATATAAGGCAAGGTCATGCAAAATGTCATGCAATTTGATGCTCTTCAAATCAATTTCTTCAATCAAACACCGCCTTATCAAATCTTCAATGTATTGGTTTGTTGTCGCTTTAACATCTATGCCAACCTCAATCAATCCGTGTGCCACCCATTGCATGATCAATGTCTCCCTTTGAATCTCATAATCCTTTGGATAAATGGAGCAATGCACAAAACAACTCTTCAAATAATATGGAAGTCATCGTAGCTCAGCATGAGACCAGGAAGAATATCGCCACCTATTTCAGTGGACGATGATGAGGCTGCAGGAGTCTTCCATTCCCATATCTTACTATCCACGATGGACTTCCAGTCCTCCCTACTCATTTTCTTGGTGCGGATCATGGACCCCACCATCTTAATAACAAGTGGCAACCCACCACACTTCTTTACTATTCCCTTCCAACAAATTTGATCTTATGCATCACCGAATATTCTTCTGTTTGGCCTTCTCTTAAAACCTCCTTCAGAAACAAGTACCAACTTTGGTGGAAATTAAATTCTTGTAATTCATGCATATAAAAAGCACCCATCCCCTCCGACACATATTTCTTTCTACTAATAATCAAAATTTTTGTCCCCATTGCACCCACCATCAATGTTCCCCCTATCTCTTCCTCCCACCATTTTACTTCCCATCCATCATCTAGGACCAACAAAATTTTTTACTTTGAGAGCTCGTTCAGTAACTGTTTGCATAAGTCAGTCAAGGAACAATCAGTGTTTTCTCCAGAACTCTTGCACACTTCCCTTAGTATCTGCCGCACCAAATCCTTATGGTTTGGCCTTTCCGAAACACAAACCCACCACCTGCGTTCCCCGAACTGTTGCTCAATTTCATTAAATACCATGTTAGCAAGAGTCGTTTTACCGATCCCTCCCTTTCCAACAATGGAGATAATAGAAGCACCACCCTTCTCAGTCTTACTACAAAAGTCATTTGATGAGAGCATTTCTACTAACACCTTTTTATCATTCTCCCTGCCTGTGGGCAGTTGTACACCTATGTGATGGGTTGCCTCGTTGCGGTTGACATGTTCACCATGAACAGGGTTCTTACCACCCTCTTTTGGTGTTGTTTTGAGCCTATCCACCATGTCCCAATCTTTCTTTATTTTATCAAGCCTTTCATTGATTTTCTTGATTTTGTTACCAAGTTGGTAACGAAAAGAAACATCTTTGTAATAGGAAGAGAGTGCTGTGGTCAAAGACCGCTTCCGTACCTGATCCCTCTTGCTGGCCTCAATTTTGCTTCGATATCCTTCACTGATGTCCTCGGCATCATAATGAACATCCTTGAGCTCAAACTCTAGTTGTCTGTCGCACTTCCTTGCTGAAAAAGGACTTGATCAGCATCTTTAATGGCCTTTTGGAAGATTTTCAGGATCCTTTGGAGCTTCTTCAGATCATCTTTGGCATTCAAGATGTAGTCTTTCATCTCTTTCAACAAATTGGTTGCAGTAGAAATGGCTGTTTGCGCAAGAGCATCTATTACTGCCCCCATCTCCAGCAACCCCACTCCCAGTTTCTCGGTAGATTGAAGGGCAGAGGACGATAAGCAATTTTCACAAGGATGCGAAGAAAATAGGCAAACAACTGCACATAAAGTTCAAATTGAGCAGGTGGGTCCGTTTGATCACCGCCACCTCCACATTATCCTCTTGCAAGTGGTAGAGCACTGAAGTAATCAAGTTACGGAAGAAGTTCGGCCCTTCACGGCTCAAGAAATTCTGCCCTCAATTCTGTCAGTTATTACTCATTGGCTTCAGTCATTTCACGCTGTTTTGTCAATTCCTTACACTGTATTCTTCTTCTCTTCCAGGCTAGCTATGTTCATATTGCTGCTTCTTTTCTCTCTCCAATTCATTATATTTTCTTCATTCACTTTAACTTTAATTCCCATCAATCGTGGCGTGATCTGTTATAATACTAGAATACATGAGAAAAATACTCATCGGCACATTTTTTATAGGTTGTGTTAAACAAGAAATTCAATTCCTTAATTTACTTGCTCCTAAATAAATCTGGTAGAAAAATCCCCAAAGCCAAGCTTTCTACATTCCCTAGAGTTCCCCCTTTCGGACTTGCCAGATTTCTTGTTAATCTTTTATTTCATTGATTTTATTATGTAAAAATAATTTACATATATGATCTGCAATCCAAATTTATTTAGCATAAAGTTCATATTGGACTCGGTTGCAAAAATACATATTGAATCCAACAGCCATATCTTAACCTTTCCCATAATGTTAAGATTCGCATAAAGTAATATGAGAGAGGGAGAGAGAGAGAGAAAGAGACCAGAAGATGATGGTTGAACCAAGTGGACAATTATATACATCTAAACGCAATGTTTAAAACATTTTTTTTATAACAATCTAACCTTTTAGATATTATCTTGAGTATTTTAATAGTTAATAGTTGAGATCGTAAGTCTGAAGCTTTGTACCCCATCCCTAATGTCATTAATACACACGCACACACCATACCACTTTGGTACTGAACCACATTAAGAAAGCTCCGCCAAAAATCCTATCGAAGCTATCACATAGCTTTGTCGTTCATCTAAAATCCATAAACATTCTGTTTTATTGTAAGACTTTTATTGCAGTGTGGCCAACAAAAGCTTACATGCTCATTCATTATGAAGGGAGGAAGTAAGAATCAAGATCGATACCTTTTATCTAGTCAGGTTCAAGATTAGTACATACCTTACTATTAGTTTTAGACCACTACTTTAGCCACCTTTGAATCCTTCTTCTCTTGATAAACCATTTATTTGTCATTATATTAGCAATCCCAAAGGAGTGATTTTCCTTCAGAAATGCTCCTTCGACGGGATTTGAGTACAGGAGAATCAGGGGAGGAGCTTCCTTCATCTACTTCTTCTAGAGTAGACGATTCTTCCTCATTATGTAGGCTTCATCTTTTACCTAATGATGGGAGGGGCGTAACTGCCAAGATTAGATAGGATGTCTTTTTTACTATTTACACATGCATACAAAGATTTTTTTGATAGTTTCAAAAGCATTTCAAACTCTTGAAATTAAAGGCTTTGGAGACTTTGCTTAGACTCTTTCTTTATGAGCTTAAGTTTCTCTCTGACCTACAACAAATGTAATGAAGTTGTTATAATATTTAAATTATTTTCCAAACTCGTTAATCATAGTTTCCATCCAGGAAAGAGAATTAAAAAACGCAAAATCTCTCTTTTAATCTCTCTATTTCTCTCTCCTATTTCTCTTTCTCTCTCTCTCTGATTTCTCTCCCTTTTTAGATCTCTCTCTCTCTAAAATTTCTGTTTTCTCTCTCTCTCTCTTCAGTTCTCGCTCTCCCTTTTTAAAATCTCTTTCTTTCTCTCTCTTTATTTACCTCTCTTTTAATCTCTCTTTTTTCTTTTTTTAATCTTTCTCTCTTGGATTTCACTATTTCTCTCTCCTATTTTCTCCCTCTCTCTCTCTGTGATTTCTCTCTCTTTTTAGATCTCTCTCTCTAAATTTTCTCTTTAATCTCTATGTCATCAATTCTCTCTCTCCCTTTTTAAAAATCATTCTTTCTCTCTCTTTCTTTTACCTCTCTTTTAATCTCTCTTTTTTCTTTTTCCTTTTTTAAACCCCCCTCTCTTTCTCTCTCTCTCCACCCTGTTAAACAAATGATGGGTAGGACAATGGTTGGGTTAGGCAGCGTGTTACAGCCATGTCTTCAGTTTGATTCTTGGAGGGTGCTATCCTAATGGTATTGAGGAACAATGTTGATTTTGAGATTAGGGGTGCCATTATGAGGTCAACTGGACTGGTTCTTGTATCCTCCCCCACCCACCTTTTCTCCCATCCTTTTAGACTTCTCTCCCTGTTACTCTCTCTTCTAATTTCTCTCTCTCTCTCTCTCTATTTATATATTAAACAAAAAAAGCTCCCATTTTGCTTGGCCCAAAATCATTTGACTTCACCAAGGCCAATATTAATGTGCAATACGCATGGTCCTTATCATTGGGACTACACTTGGATGGCATACAACTCATTTTTTGAAAACCTTTTTTTTTTTAATATGCATGTTGTGGTATGAATGACATATTTAATTTTCTTTCAAGCATAGAGAAATCTTTCTCTTTTCATTTAACTTTTATATTCACCATGCATTCATAAGATTCACGGATACCCACAACCACTCCTTTAGGAAACCTAAGCAAAACATCATCGAGCCTTAATAATATGGGAATAGAGTTAGGCTAAAATTTGAGATTAACTTGTGTTTCGAAAGATATCTATTAACTTTCTTTACTTTGCAAATGATCATTTCATTAAAGCATTTTTATAAAATCTCATGAAAACTCTTCCTTCAAAATTGACTTAATTTTTTTTACTTTAAATGATTATTACAAATCAAATGATTCATTAGCTAAGATTATTTCTTCTAAAACATATCTCTTACCATTTTATCAAACAAAAATTATCGAACTTTCTTTTCCAATGCCTATTGAACAATTTTCTTATTTTAAGGATTGACTCTTACATCTTTTTTTGCTTTATAAAATTTTAAATTTCTAAAACACTTTAACATCTTTACCATCCACCATATTGCATTTAAGTTGAGGAAATGCACCAAGAATGAAGAATGCCACAGAAAAACTAAGCCTCATACCAATGGCTGGTGGACCCCTTTTCTAGTTTGCAAAACAAATTCTCACTGGTGAACCAAAGAAATTTTGGGATGCAAACAATATGGCTCTGGTGGTGAGAAATTTCTTGTCACAAACAAGCTTGTAATGGAACACATATGATATTGTTCTTAATTCTATATCATTATGGATATAAAAGTCTTGACTTATATCATTTTGCAATGTGATCTATAAACTAGTTGTACTTCTGATCTCCCCAGTAGATTTGTTCACCATCCATGCATCTTGCTCTTGAAGTGGTCAACAGCTTGGATGAGGGCATATAGAACAACTTTTTCTTCTCAAATTAGATGTTTCAAAAGATTATGACAAAGTGAGACTGTCTTTTTGCACTTTAGGCTTTCTTATTTGGGATTTCTGAGGATGGGTGAGGAAAAATATGACTTGTGTTTCTACTGCTTTCTTTGTTGTTTCCTTTAAGAAGGGAGGGAACCCTTTTTGTAGCCATAGAGGTCGATGACAAGGGACCCTCTCTCTCCTCTTCTCAAGCAAGATGATCTTATGAAATTATACAGTCACATGCAAGCTACAGTGGAGGCAGTTCTTACCCACAAGCAAGAATTTCTTGCTAGAGATATATATTCTATGTCAGTCTAGTTCCTTATAGTTCTTCTTCTCTTATTGATTGTGATGATGTTCTGACATGAGTTACTCATAATTTCATTAACTTGAGATGAAATGGATATGAAATAAAGAACAGTCCGCGAGATCCGGGGTGAAGCCAGCAATTTTTTTAGGAAGGGCTGAACAGTATTTGCAAAAATTATACAAGGCCAAACAATATTTTTCAAAATTTTTACATAGGCCAATTTAAAAATTTTTTAGAATGTAAGTATCATTTTTTTTTCCAAAACATGAGGGGGGAGGGGCATGGCTCCTGCCAGCTCCCCCTCCTTCTGCCCACCCAAGATCCTTACAATAAGATTATTTGGCAAATGAACTTACTATCATGGGTGTCTTTGGTACATTGATGTATCACCAGGATTGGCTTCCTAGTAATGGGCCATACTTGTCTTCATACATCCAGAATTTGGAATTTAAGGCGACGGCACAAATATTCACTAATCTTGATTAAATTGTGATCAACAGTCAATAATTCAATAGAAAAAAGCCTAGTTATAAAAACTCTCGGCTGTCTAGTTATCAATCAATAATTTTCACATGGGCTATGAAAATCAAATCTACATTAGTAAATTTTTCAAACAAACAAAGCCGCTTATCATGCATATCTAACTTTAGTTTTCTTTTGATTTGGAAAAATGGTGCCTACCAAGATAATATTTTCCACGTATCACTTGCTTTTTCATTCATAATAATATGGGGAAAATGAAAAAGTGAGTTGCGAACAAGGTTGGCATCGAGAAAAAAAAAGAAGTGAGAGAAATGTTTAAAAATGGAAATAAATCGGCTTGTTGTTCAGTCTATGAAAATGGAAAGAGAAGGAAGATGAAGGTAGTGCTCTGCAGGCTGACATGGTCCATGATTGGTGTTAAATAAATCCGGAAAAATTCCCAATCCACAAACTTCTACATCACCTGCACTTCCTTTCTCACATTTGTCTGATCTCTCATTGTATTATGTAAAAATTTGGAAGCATGATTTTTTTTTCCAAATCCAAAATTTTATTTATCCCATCCAAGTTGCGTGATCTGACCATTGACTAGAAGTACAACTTGTTCGTGCCACGAGGGAATGCCATCGACCTTGCCAAACTTAAGGCTGGCCATCCCTATTATGAAGAGGCAAAGCTGATGATGTCCAGGACTCATACTAATCCAGTTTTGCTGTTTTATTCAACAAACTCTGTTTGACAGAACTATGAGATCCGAATGGGATGTTAAAGGTCTCTCTAACAATAGCAACATGGCATGATCAAGTGGCACTAGCCACGCAAAGTTGGCTCAGACCAATTACGTTCTCAGGGTTAGGTTTTGTTACTAGTCTTTTGACATATTTCCTTTCAAGTGGGCTTTCTTTTTTTAATTTCATTTTGTAGAAGTTAGAGAAAAAGAAGAGAGAAAAGCTTCACTTTGGATGCTTTCTTGATAAGTGTGTAAAATTTCAGATTTTGACTCCCTAATGTCTATCATAGTGGCCCCTCTTTTTTTTTTCAAGACAGTCATTCATTTTTTTAAGAAATTATTTGTTTTCAATTTTTAATGTGTCTCAGCATTAACATTTTTCTTGCTTTAAAGAATTAAAAAAATCATATACCAATAATTTTAAAAATATGTCATAGTGTTATAAGGGAAATTATCGCTATAGTGAGAATATAAGATACATGGTGGGTATTATTGAATGTCTCAGAATGAGAACATAAATCAAATTGTTGAGCGATCAGTGAGTCCTTATGGTCTCTTATTTGTCTAATATGTGGCTTATAGCTAGAGTATTTCTTCTTTTTCAACAAAACCTGAGTAGCTAAATTTAAATTTGATTTCACAAGGTAGTAGCTAATGCATTGATGTAACCTATACAAAATTGACCAAAGCATCCAGCAGTCACAAAGACAATGATAAGAGAATGATTTTATTTACTATAGACCAAACATTATTGATTACATATTTTCAGGTTCATTCCCCTTTTAATAATTATTCTCAATTTTAGGGAAACTTTCCAAGATACATATAAATATTTTACACGTCCAGTGACATACGATATGCTCCAGTGTTGAAATCTATAAAATTTTAAAAGATTCTTGAAATCTGATTTGTGGATCAATATTCTATAGTTATAATTAAAAAGCAAGCTGCCAACTGGGAACCTTATATGACACACCACAAAGTATGCACACATAGGTAACAATCTAATGGAAACTTTCTACTGTGTAATGAAAGGCCATGAGTTTTTTCACGCCACATTATAAAAGAAGTGACGACTTTTACAGCATGAGCTGCTTGTTTTCTTTGACACAATTAAGTGATAATTCTTGTTGCTCTTTGTTTCTATTTTGTTGGCTAAAAGGAAAGACTTCAAAGCTCTTTTTTTTTTTTAAATTGGTGAAAACTATAGAACAAAGGCATAAAGTTCTTTTTAACCCTTACGTAGAGGGTTGCAGAGAGATCTCAAAGATGAAGCTAGGAATTTTTTGTTGTAGGAACCAAACTATAGTTTCTAAATTTTTACAGAACCAGAAATATATTTATTTATTTTATTTTATACAGGATAAACTAAAATATTTAAATTTAAAAATAACTTATTTTTATTTTTTTTAAATCCAAGAAGAAATACAGCCCCTTCCAGGCCCCCCTGCCTGCAGTACACCTCTCTCTATAATTTTGTTTTTCAAAGCCTTTGGTCCCCGTGACTGAGGGTTGCTCTTTGAGAACGAAAAATGAAAAAAAGAAGAAGAAAAATTCAGTATATTTTGATAATTAAAATTTACAAAAAAAAAAATTGCCCCCACCATTTTCAAGGTTGGACACATCTGATTATGGACCTGATTTTGAACTGTAGCTAGTAAAAAAGCATTGTGCCATTACTAATCAAATACGTGTTCCTTTATGTTTTATGCCATATTCAGGCCCGAGTCCACTTTGTGTTACGGAGATCCAACCCGATTATGTCTATATTTGGGATCACATGCTTCTTGGATCCAAATTTAGTTTTAAAAAGTAGAGCCTACATCTGAATCCCAAGTCCTCCCTGAATCCAAACCACTGGCATCCATAGTTGCGCATAGGGATGCCTATATATCTGCTTTGGATAGAACACCTAATCGATCTGTTTCGAAGAAATCAGATATGAAAAAGAAAAAATATCCTATTAAAAAATAGGATTGAATTCAGCAATAATAATCGGCTTCCAATCAGATTTTCAGATGTACATAAATATCCTATATCTAATGTTCTTACATTTTGAAAATAGGTCAAATTCAGTTCAAAATTCATATTTAGATATGAATATGAAAATTATATTGAAATCAAATTCAGTTTGTGAAATAGGATTCCAGATTTGGATTTAGATATGGCTGAAGGTAAATTCAATTTGACTATGATCCATTGACATCCCTAATTGTGGTTGAAGGGGTAGCTTTGTCCTTCCTTCCTTTCTTTTTCCTTTGGCAGCTTCTATGACAAGTAGTGACATAGTTGGGTCTGCCACGTGTTTTCATCATTCTTTTCTTTTTCCTCTTTTCCCTTACATGCTTCTCTCAGAACAATGGCCTAAACACATGCTGGCTTGGTTGGGCCGGCTGCCAACACCAACCCATTAAAATTTTCATTGAAACAATGTGCACTCGATTGCGGGTCCCTATAAGCTAGCAAACCATGTTCATAATTTTGTTGAAACGACAAGTTGCACCACTTAAAGGTGAAGGGGTGCAATTAGTCAAATACGTGTAAAAAATAAACATGGACTTTGATAAAAATTGTTTTCAGTTGTGAACGATAGCTAATAAGTGTCGGATTATACTGCATATTAAAAACGTGAAGCAAGAATGCATTCTATCTATATGCAAATAAAATTAAAGTACCAAATAATTATGGCTTAGGCAAGTGTCATAGTTTAATGCATTCTATTTATATACAAAGAAAAAAGCATCAAACATTTATAGCTTACGCAAATACCATATTTTTAGGAGATTGAACTTTATTAAAATTCTCTAACCATTATAGACACGCAATATGCACTTGGATGCTGCTCTTTATAAGCTAGCAAACCATGTTCATAATATTGTTGAAACGGCAAGTTGCACCACTTAAACGGCAAGTAGATTTAGGGAACAGTCTGGCCGGTTCTCTGAGAATCTTCGTGAGGATGTGAGAGGGTTGCTGAGCCTCTATGAAGCATCACAGCTAGCCTGTGAAGGAGAAACTGTGTTGGAAGAAGCTACGGCCTTCTCTTCAGAGCATCTTAGAGCAAGAACAACCCGCATGGACAAGAGGATGTCATGACAGGTAAAGCGTGGTCTGCAGGTTCCGCTCCACAGAAGGGTTTGTAGGGTCGAGGCCCGAGAGTATATTGAGACATTCAAGAGGACGGACCGCAGAAGCCAAGTGCTGCATGAGTTCACTAGGCTGGACTTCAACATGGTGCAGACAATCCACCAAAGAGAGCTCAGGGAGTTATCCGGGTAACAATTCATTCTTGCACTTTTGCCTAAATAACTTGGTTAATAGTTGATAATAATGTAGCAACTAATGTAATTCTATGTATATATGTATATCAGTAATGAATATCATGTATGTTACATTGTAGCTGGATTTGCATCATTGGGTCCACTAATAATCAACCATGAGTCCTTTGTTTTGGATGTTTGCAGGCGGTGGAGGGACTTGGGCTTGGGCGATCACATTTGCTTCCCCAGAGATAGGATGGTGGAGAGCTACTTCATGGCGGTGGGGAAGATGCATGAGCCACAAGTTCTCACAGTACAGGATGCAACTCGCCAGGGTCTCCTACTTGATGGCCACCGTTGAGGACATCTTTGGCGAGCATCAGTCTGTTGAGGAGCTCGAACCCTTTGTGCAAGTTGTTGAGAGGTAAAGGATGATTATGGTTGGTAAATTAAAGGGAGCAACTCTGTCTCTAGTTTCTGCTTCACATCGTTAGGAGCCAATGAGTATATTGTATATATGCAGGTGGGATCTTCAGGCGGCAGAGCAGCTGCCACAGTCACTGAGGGTCTTCTATGTGGCTGTCTACAACACAACCAACAAGATTAGCTACGCTGTTCTTAGGAGGCATGGCCGTGATATCACTTCACACATGAGGAGAGCGGTGGATGGGTGTATGCAGAGCTTACTTGGTTGAAGCAAGGTGGCACCATGCCCGACAGACACCAAGGCTAGAGGAATATCTGAGCAACATCCGGGCAACCATGACCGGCCCTATTCTTCTCCCTGCCTACTTCTTCCTCTCCCAAAACATTGGCACCGAAAAAGAAGAGCAAGAAAGAACTAAATTCATATACACCAAATATGATCAGTACCTAAGTTTCAATCAATCTCAGGCTCTCAAAATAATTTTAAAAACAAGACCGACAAAAAAAATTACTAATCGGCAAGGCTGCTTGTGTCAGCTGGCCTGGGTCCCGGGTACCCCATGGTGGCTCGGCCCACCACCCTGGTCTACGTGTCAGTGCTCTGATGCTCTCTCTCTCTCTCTTCCCGTCTTCTTGCTTTTTGCAGGAAATTTTGGGAGAACCTTAGCGGTTGGCGGGGTTATTATAGAAAATTTTCATGTCATCCTTGATAACTTGCTGTAATTTTGAAAAGTGCCTTCACATTTTCAATTTCTTAATAGAAACCCTTCTTTTGCCCACCGACTGCTTAACAGGTATTTGATTTATTTTACAAATTTTATAGTTATATTTTGTCAAAACTCTTGTATATCGCAAAATATGGCCATTTATTTAGTGAGTAAAATAAGCACTCGGAGTCCGGAATTTCCAATTTTACAAGATAAAGAAATCACCAACGTCCATTGCAATAGATCAACATTTATAAGAATAAAAAATATGTAGCCTTTTCAAGTTATAAATTAATTTATACAACTAAACACTCAACATTTTCTTAAAACATCTCAAACACATCTATGTGGCTGCTTTTAGAAAAAAAGCCAAATGAATGAAAACCATGAGCAGGCCGCTCTTCCACTAATTCTCATAAGTCATTCTTATTGGTATACCATCCTTTTTCTCCCTTTGTTTAATTTTGATATATAAGGAGGATGCTGAGATGAAAGATGAATACAATCAAATTTTCATATTAAAAGAACTCGAGATTCATTCTCTTTTTCCCTCTCTGCTTTTTCCATATATATATATATATATATAGAGAGAGAGAGAGAGAGTGAGTGAAATTGGTACACACTTGACCATTTGATTTTTCCAGGATAAAAGTTTGAGAGAAATTCAAAGAGAGAAAAGGTTATGTTTTAGTCTTTGGCCGTTAAAAAAAATGGAAATATAGCCTGATATCTGGGAAAAAATGAAAAAAAGGCTGAATTAGAAAGAGAGAAATTGGTAGGCACGTGACCATTCGATTTTTCCATGAGAAATGTGAGAGAGAAAATCAAAGAGAAAAGAAGAAGTGGTATTTTAGTCTTTGGCCGTTGAAAGCACAATCGCTTAAACAGTAAACAACCACTTGTAAACAGTCTGCATCATAAGCTACTTGCTAATAAATCAGTTTCACATGCAAATATTATCGGTGGTTAAACACTGATCACTAAGTATTTTACATTTAATATACCATAACCATAAATACAATCTTCCCATGGTTGCAGCTCAATATTCAAGTGTTTGGCACAGCTGTACAGTGGACAAACTTTTTATACAAAAAGAAATAGCTCAAATATCAAAACTGAAATCGTCTTTCAGGAAACTACACTTGACAAACACATTTAAGTAGCTTACCTTTCCACTGAAAACTCTTAATTCTTCAATTCGCAACAGGAATTAATTCCATTTCCTAACAAACAAATGGAACTCTCCAGGACATGCCTTTTTACCCTAGGAAAACCCAACAAGAGGGTATGAAATGAGACCAATTTTACTGCGTTCATAAATATGCAAAGGAAAATCCATAGATGCCACACGAATTCTTGAAGAAACTTCATCAATTAAGACATGGACTAAAGAAAAATAAAAATAGACGTGTTACCCAAGAGGGAGACAGAGAGCAAGATTGCTCTTCTTGACTCTAGTTCGCAGGATACTGCTTTCTGATTTTTGAAAATGCTGCATTCTGCCGCTCTAACATTGTCAAGTACTTTGGCATAAAGTTAATTGTAAGCCTTGTAAAAGAGAAAGAAGGATTTAGATGATGAACAAAAGAAATTAATGTAGTTCGGAAGAAAAATTCCTACTCCACAACTCAGTCATCAATTTCATGATGATCTGGTTCCCTTAGCACAGTATTTATACATTGCTATGCCTGATTCGAATTTGAATCAGTTTCCATGGGCGTACAATCTGTTTGCTTGAATTTCTCCTTTGGTTTTGAATAGGAGAAACTGACATTCTCTCAAAATCTTTCATCATTGTGAAGAGGCATTTTTGTTGCTTGTCCGATTGGCTTTGCTTCCATATTTATTGCTCTTAATTTGCTGGAATACTGATTTATTGCTGGAGCCTTAGCAAGATGTGTTTTAGTTCCTTGACTCTCGTGGCTGATTTGATTTTCTGACATATTAGTTACGCCGGACTTCCTGTAGTTATGATCCACACCTGATCTCCTGGAGTTATGAACAGTTGAAGATGCACCTGATTTTCTGGAGTGAGTTGGTGTGTTATCATCCCCCCTCAACCGAAGGAAAGGTTGCATACATAAGCCAAGATGCTGAATCATTGCTGAGACAATGGTTTGGTAAAAAGATTTGCAAGCTGACCTTCGGTTGTGACGAATTGAGTATTCATATTTCCCAGTGCAACTTGTTCACAAACAAAATGATAATCGAGTTCCAAAATGTTTCATATGTGAATGAAAGACTGTTTTGGTAGTGGTATGTAGTGCTGAAATGTTGTCACTCAATAGAATTGGAGCTTTGGAGAGGTAGACACTGAGATCTTGTAAAATAAAGGTAAGCCATTTAATTTCAGCAGCAGCTCCGGTGAGGGCCCAGTATTCAGCTTCACAGGACGAGCGAGCAACAGTCAGTTGTTTCTTAGAGCTCCAGGATATACAATTTGGACTAAGAAATGTGCAGTATCTTGAAGTCCATCGGCGTGTATCTGGACAGCCTGCCCAGTCTGCATCAGAGTATGCTCAGAGAGTCAAATCTTGGGATTTATAGAACTGGATACCATATTCAAACGTGGCTCGAACATATCATATAATGTGTTTCAAGATTTGAAAATGCTTCATCATTGGGGCATGCATGAATTGACATGCAAAATTTACTGCATAGGAGAGATCTGGCTGTGTAAGGGTCAAGTATTGAAGTGCACCTGCAAGACTTCGATATGCGGCAGCATTGGAATAAGGAGGATCAATTTCCTCAGAAGATTTGGAACCAATAGTAATAGGTGCGCTCACTATTTTACATTGCTGCATTTGTGCTCTAGAAATAATGTCCTGAGCATATCTAGACTGATGCATAAACAAGCCATTGGAAGTCCTTGCAACTTGAATTCCCAAGAAGTAATTCAGATCACCTAGATCATTCATAGCAAATTGTTGTCTGACGGTGACGAGCAATGACATTATAAATGAATGTGAATTTCTTGTAAGAATGATATCATCAACATACATTAATAGAATAGTGATAGATTTTAGCCCATGATGCACTCCAGTGAATCCGGTAGAATTTGGTGGCTGCATATGCTGAAATCTAAATTGTGTCTTCCCCTTACTTGACCCGAATTGATGTGGTTTGTTAAGCTTTGGGCTAGTCGTCCACTCTGGCCAGCTCAGCAGTCTTGGCCCATCTGTTCGCCTCACACTGGTTGCCCCCTTACTTTGGTATGAGGTGGTTCTCTCAAAACTCAAGGCGTCCATGATGGGGCCATTGGTTCCCAAGTCGTACATGGTCACCCTTTCACCACCCTCCTCAAGGATCCTACTTATTCTTTCAAGGAGGTCGGTGGAATCCTTGCTGAGTCGCTTTATCCGAGGGCTGTCAAGTGTCAAGTTCAACGCCTGGTCCCCATCCAATAAAAATAAATAGGCTTGCATGGAGTTGTCGACCCTGCACCCTGTTTTCCCAATGTCTGTAGGCAGCACAGAAGGGCGCTCCTGTGTTGACCCCCATTCGAGCCCCCTGCTGACTCAAAATGGCTTGAGCAGACCCGCCTTCAACATACTAAACTGCTCCAGTAGTGCCGACATATCCTTATACATTCACCGCAGTTGCTGGGGTCTCCTTGGCAGGCGTTGTCCTCACAGCCGGGCACAAAACGGAGATAGAGAGTGTGAGCTGCCCGTAGTTTGCCTTTAACAGGGCTGGTTGTGCGACGGAAGAGGTAACAATCATACCTTTGCCCTTCTCCTTTGGCAGCTCCGGAACAGCCACTGGTTCGGATTCTTCTAGCAGGTCGGCGGCTGCTTACACTCATGTAGATGCCCCTATTTGGCTCCGCACATGAAGCACTGGCCGTGCTTGAAACGTATTCGCCTTTCCTTAGGAGACAAGTGTTGTAATGACCGGTTGAGGGCATTCCTTGGTTCCACTGGTGATGGAATGCCCTCCTTGGTTGGCATGCAGTCGCTGGCCCTGGCTAGCGTGGGCAACATCAACTGCATTTTTTGCTTGAAGAGACCAACCTAGGTTCTCTTTTCCCATTCCAGCTCGGAAGTCAGGGCAGTGTCCTGCCAGGCGTGAGTCTAGTTCGCCTCCTTTGTCCTGGCACCTTCATGCTTTGAGCATGTGTCAGTTCTCCCCAGTGGCACATGTAGAACTCGGAATACAAAGCTGCTGCTCTGATGCATCTGATTCCCGAAATTTGATAACAGAGATGATCGCTGGAAAATGACTTTCTAGGGGTGACTAGATAAACAAGAAGAAACATACAGCTGATAGCATACTTATCAAGCTTTGCATCTTTCGGCACAAGACCTAGTTCTGCTTGCACTACACTTTCCTTTCCATAGCACAGTCTTTCAGAACAAGATTTTGTCTAATGATAAAAAGAGAAAAAGGAATAGCTACAATAAACATATATCAGATGCTCTTGAGATATTTAAACAACAAAAGTCACACTCATTCAGAAGAAATGTCAATGAGCTCACCTGCTTTAAGGTCCTGGCACCTTAAGAAAGGCTTCGAAAAGATTTTGAAGCAGGACACAAGAAAAGAGTTCAATAAAATAGCATAAAAGAAGACAGAAGAATTAAGAAACAGTCAACGAGAAACAAACATTGTTGTCAACAAAAGAAGGGATGCTAAAATTTATTCCTAAATCTAATCAGTCAGCAAAAGATTCAAATGATTAGCCGAAACAAAAACAGGAATCATTAGGGAATCAGAGAAAGTTAAAACTTGTATTGTTTATGATAAAAAGGTAAAAGAGAAAAAATAAAAAATTCAGAATATTGAAAATAATTAAAAATAAAAAGGCATGTGATCTATATTGTTTCAAAGAGGGTTGATTTGGATCCATGGATTTCAGCACCATGAAATAAAGTATAATTCCAGCCAGGGTCACTCTTGAACGGCTCAAAATCATGTCAAATTGCTGAATAAATGTTATAACAGCAATAATAGTAGCAATATTTATTAATAAAAAAACCACTTAAATCAAACAAAGCCAACTTGTTCTTAGCTCACTAACAAATCACAGTATTATCATGTCAGAGAGGCACTGTGATCACCACTGATTAATTTAACATTACAAACAGCACCAATATATGCCTAGAATGCTGGATGCACATCATGTACTTAATAGGCAGCCAAGTTGGAGAAGAGAAAAACCAAGCAAGAACAAGACTGTCGTAAGTTAATGTGGGAAATGCACAATAACATAATGGAGAATGCAGACAAGAAGGAAATGAACTTCAAATTTACATGAATCGCTGAACATGTCCTGCTTGCAAGTTACACCCAGAATGATTTCATTTGAAAGCAGCGACTGGAGAGTAAATAAGTAATTAGTTTGGGAAAAAAAGAAATTAACATAACACCAGAAGAAAAAATAGTTCTTTATGACCAACTTAAGCATAAAATGCTTATTCATGTGCATATATTTCTAATAGAAGCACTAAATTAGCATGTGCTAGAGGAATGCAAAATGAGAAACTAATTGACAAACATATTAACAATTAAAATCATCAACCTTTGAGCTGCATTGTCTGTCTCTTCATTATCTATGCATTTTAGCTCGTTTTCATCAAAGCCTGTGCCCAAGCAGGAAGTCTCAGGCGCTGTATACAAATCGGTCAAAGTTATCCATATCAACATTCTGCAATTATCAAAAGAAGACAAAAATTAGTCATGGACTAGCACTATCAATCTTCCTTGTTTCCCAAAAACAGGTAACATCATAACAAGATGATAAGGAATAAGTTATCTAAAGCATAATTATTTCCAGTTAGTTAAAACACCAAGCACTTATTCACATTTGCCTCTGTTCTTGGTTAGTATGGCATCGGGAGCGAGTAGAGAGACCCCTACAAATTTTCGGAAGTAGGAACCAAGAAATGAACTGGAAGTGACCCAAAAGTAGATCATGAAGCAAACGAGAGCCAAACTAGCAAGTTAAGAAACAAGCCAGCAAAAAATATAACTTATAAACAAAGATCAAACATTCAAGTTTCAATGAACAAACTTTTTGCATAATTAAATTTTAAGCTTGGGCAAACATTTATACAATAGGGTTTGATTACATTAGGAATCTAGATTTTACTGAAAAAAGAAGCTTGCATCAGTTGCCTGAATGGGAAGCACAGTTCTGGTCACAAAGGAAGCTGGCTTCTTTCTTTAAATAGTCTCTCAAGACACTTCAAAAGCACCTTACTTTTTGCTTCCCATTGTGCTTCCAAGCCCCGTTCGTAATTCTGCTGCTCCTGTTTGGGACCAGTTTCCAAACTCAGGTGTTGTCACTGTGAGTACGCTGGCCTTGAGGGACACCAAGAATGCTCAGTTACCAATCTTATCATGTTTAGCATTTATGTTTGTTCTGCATGAATACTTAGTATATGTCATACGTAATACGTAAAACTCACATAGTTACCTACATGTTATATGTTAATGTATATGGATATTATAAATATACATATATCATATAGGTCACATATTTTACGTCATATACTATAATATTATATACATACAACTACATGTACACATTATATACACAATATATTACATGTATTACATATATGAAATGTATACATAAATGTATTATATATATATACATATATATATATATATGTGTGTGTGTGTATTATATATGTTACGTAACGTATATATACATATATGATAAATTATGTATTGCATATGTAATATAACATGTTATAAAGTAAGTCACATGGGTGCACGATGGGATGCTCCTGACGGCATCTGTTATTCTTTTCTCTTGTTTTTTTCCTTCTCCTATATTTTCCTCTTCTTTTTTTCTTTCCTCTCTCTCTCTCTCTCTCCCCCCCTTACTCTATTTAATAAAAATTTGAATTTTGATGAGATTAAGGTAAGCTTGATAAAAAATTAAAAAATATACACAAATAAAATTACATATATAACAAATAACGTGTATATATATATACATGTATATATATATATATGCTCTAGCCGCACCTGCACCCATGTGACATAGATGCATACTATATAACATAGTTACATACTATGGATATACACAAGTGTAATCATATTAATGTATTACATCATATATATATATACACATATATATATAAACATATTACACATATATGTATGTATATGCATAATATGTATAACATTTGAAACTATATATGTATGTACATATGTACTATATTATACTATAATATAATGGTATATACATATATGTGGAATATAATACATATATCTATTATATATGTGATATGTGTATACTTATATAGTATGTGATATGTTAATATACGTATATAGATATACGTAAACATATATAAAATACATGTATGTAGAATATATTTTATAGTATATTGTACATATCAACAAATGAATTTGAATGTGGACTGAGATATAAAATTACTGGGAACTTTGCCTCAGCAACCAGCTTATGGTGTTTAGGTACTGCACAATTTGCAAGGTAAAGAAAGAAGAGTTAGCAAAGAAGCTACATTGCAATGAGATGCACAGGCATAGCAGGTGAAAATAAGTAAACAACTTATCTTTGTCACAATTCTCTCTAAACATTCAGCAAACTCATGAAAGAGCTGCTACTTATAGGTTTGCACGAGCATGGAGTCACATACATCAGTATGTACACGCAATTTTCAAGATTTTTCAGAAAAGCATTGTCAAATATAAAATATAAGTAGAAAAAAAGTAATAAAACAGCTGAGAAGATAACACTAATTTTCAAGATTTTCGTTTTGGTTTGTTAACTACATATGGTTAAAATGAGAATTATACAATATACTTGTAAAAACAACTTGACCCTCTAAAAAACAGTTTTTAGTGGGAAGGGGTTTGCTTGACTCAAAATCATAATTAACTGAAGGAAGGCTTCTCAAAGAAACGTAGGTACCGTCCACAAACTAGGCCTCACTCAATAGCCTATTTACTTGGTTTCACCTACATCCTTCTTGTATCACTATGAATGAAAACTTAGTCAACACACAGAATAAGGAACAGTTAATATCTAAACATTTTACCATACACATCCACAGCAATGACAAACTAACTACCCTAGAGATTTTATAAAGAAAAGTTCCACATGTCAACAGCATCGAAGTTCAATCTGGCTACTTTAATTTGTCTCATAGTGAAGGAGCCAGTTCCGAGGACAAGTTTGCCAAGTTCTGCAAAAGTTGCATGTTTAGGTCAAGAAAATGGTGGGCTACATAGAAAGAAAATGAATGCGAAAGGCTGCAAAATAAGCATATGGGGTCATAGTCTAGCATTACAAGAAGGACTACTTGAAAATGCACTACAAGAACTAATGAAAACGGTGGGCTAGTGAATTGGGTAGGTTGACTTCACATGGTCAATGTTCACCAGTGCACGAAGAAACATAAAAATGAAGAACATCAGAAGTTAAATTTGTCCTGACATTACAAACTAATTTTAACAATGCAAATATAAAGTTTGTGTTCTTAACCAACAGAAAAAAACAAGTCACAAAAGCAAAGCATATTCAAACACTATTTGATCGCAAATATTTTAAATACCAAATCAAAGACAACAATGTCTTAAAGCATGTGATTCCATGATGTAAAATTACCTCGTTCTTCTTGGCTATGCAAGATTACCCTGTTCTAGTTAGAATTAAACTTGTGAACACAACATTTACGAAGATCTAGAAATCTCTCTCTCTCTCTCTCAAACACATGCCATGAATTCACAATCCGAGACCTTAGTACCTGAATAGGGGTGACTCGAGATTCTTTACAGGTTGCAGGATTTATGAAAAGGGCGGTCACCTTGTGAAACTCAGAGAGTAGGTATTTGTCAACTTAGTAATTTAGTCACATAAGTGAATGAAAGTAATAGAAAGATAAGTAGTCACATAAGTGAACATGACACTAGTAAAGTTTAGAGAAACAATGACCACTCCCACTTTTGGTGGATAGGCAAAGGAGCAAGAAGTATAAAATAATGTCACATAAAATTAGTTGACATCAAAGACGGGGCCACCCATGGCTTGGGATGTGCAAAGGCCCCACATGCAGTTTCTCATTTCAAAATTTGCCATATTAAAAAAAGGAAAAATGTTTTCTTAATGAATAGCAATTATAAGAGAGTATAACAATTGCTGTGTTTCTTTTGTACAGGTTGCACATAAAGTTTGATATAGACCAATTTTTATGAACACCAATCTTCTCATTGAAAATCCATTTCAGGCAGCAATTTCATCTTGTAGTGTGGATTTAGTTTTCTTTACAACAGATATAAAAATCTCAAGTCAACTTTTATTGGGACAAACTCCCAAAAAGAAGGCCCGTTAAGTGGCATGAACTTTCTATCGTATTAAAAAAGAGTCTCAAAAAAGACATTAAAAATTATATTGTTCATTAACTTATTAAGTTATTCTTGTGTAGTAGTGCAATTTGTTATTCTATTAACTAAAATCTTACGTGCAACGACATTTTATATTCTACTAAATGACAAGACAATGGCCCTGCGGCTCATCTTTCTAACTCTGCCACTGATTTGCATATGAGAGAAAAAGACAAACCTGGTTGCTCTTCGCAATTTATATCTTCGAATGCACTCTCATAGAACCTCATAGGTGTTCTTGTGGGGCTAGTTGCCAAATAAAATTTCCAGTAACCACTCAATGAGTGCACAAATGGCAAGCCCTCAACCCAATAGCCAACACTATCTAAAGAACTAGAAACAGCATCGTCATTCCATGCGGCTAAGTTGGAAACCAGCACATCAACTTTGCTTCTCTTGCACCAATACTTGAGAGGTCCTACAAATAGCAGTTGAATAACTTAAATTTTTAAAAGTATGTCAAGAATACATAGCATAAATATATGAAGGATGCCAAACTCAACTATCTGCAATAAAAAAATGAAAAAAAAAGAGATGAACCCTGTACATGTGTAATCACAAATTGAGCTTCATACCTAAACAAGTTTAATTATACAAACTCAAATGCAAATCCCTATCTAAAGTTTTCCAATTAATCCACAAATCCTGAAAAGCAACATAAGATCATAATTTCAAAAATTGCACTGGTACATTGTTGCGTAGGAGGAAGTGATAAAATGCTCCTAATCCCTTTCTTCACAAATTGCCTCCTTGTTCTACTGCACCACAAAAAAGCATATTCAAGTGTCCTATGCACTCAAGAAAGAAAGGGGCTATCCTTTTCAAGAGGCTTGAAGTGAGAAACCAAACAAAGTGAAGATACCAATGTAGAAGAAGTAGCAGCAAATATAGATGACTATAAAACTCTAGTATACACATGCATCCTTGTATACCTGGGTATAGCCATGACATGTGCAACTAACGTACCTGCATTTAAATAGAATCACAAGCTCAATGAAGAGAACACGACAGTTAACAATCAAACTGCAACTACTTTAACTAAGACTCAAACAAGCATGGCATTCTAAACCACAAGCACTACCCTGAACCACGTCCCCACTATACTAAACTACAGCTAAGAAGGCAACAAAAAGAAAATTCAATTTAAACCAAACTTTCACGCATCTCGAACTAGATCAGAACATCAAGAAAATTCAATTTAAAATGTGTTCTTCACAAAAAAAAACATAAATTTCATAAGGACAACCAAATGGATCCATGTTGGACTTAGAGAAACTCGATTGGCTGTACAGAAAATGATGAAGGACATGCACAAGGGAGATTCAAGCCCCTTTGCTCCCTCTCTCTCTCTCTCTCTCTCTCTCTCTCATGTATAGCCCTCTTACTTCAATCACTCCCATACCCTCCACGCCCCGCTCCTTTAGCACCCACCTAGCCAAGCTGAATCCCTGCCAAGTCCCTAAGCACCCATGCACGTCATGCCTCCCTCCTTATTCTCACCCTAGAGGTCGCACCACATCCCTATCCTCGGACTCACCAAGGACTCCAAGGAATAGTGATGCCTTGAGATCCTAAAGCAGGGACCTAGTGGCTCGGCAGTCCACTCCTTCTCATAGACATGAACAGGCTTGAGCTCTAACTCCAGAGGAGACCCAAGTGAGGAAGGGCTCAAACAAAATAAGGCAATCAAAAACCTTTCTAGATAATTTTCCTTGCAATAACACACAAATATATGCAAAATCACAATTCTCCCTACTAAACAAAAAGTCCAAAACAGTGTAGGTTGGAGTATTGGCTTTGATATGGATATAGAGCCTTAAATAAATAATAATATAATAACTAGAAAATTTCACTAAAAAAATTGTAAAAAGTAAAATTGAAAAATCTGTTTCCTAGATAGAATTTAAAAAACAAGAAATAGAGCTCAGTTTCCAAAATTTTTGTTTGTTAGAAATAGAAACAGCGAAAAGTTTAACAACAATATATCAAAATACTCAAAGTTGAAAAAAATTTGAAATTTTGTCGGCTGGTTTTCATGCAAGAAACTTGAAACCAACAATCAAACCCAAATTGAACTTTATCCCAGATCAGAACGTCATAAGTCTTCTGACTCTGAAACAGAGAATGATTTTTGTAGTTTTTACAGGTTTGCCAAATCATGGTTAGACCTGTCTTTGTAAAGACTTGATACCAAAACTAAATGTTGTATTGACTCAACGGAAACAGAAGACCTTCAAAAATACTGAATGCTTATGATATAAGGAATGTCAACGACCAAAGACAAATAATGAAAAAACAAATCGATGACTAATATATGTTTGCAAAATAATTCAGCTAACTAACTAGGTTCGACCCATTCAGAAAGGCTTGACTAATGAAGAGAAACAAACACACAAAGTAAATACCAAGGCATAACAGCTCCAATATTCATAATACATTCCAAAATATAAATCGGTGTAACCATGCCATGCGCAACTAACATACATATTCAAAATCACAAGCTCAATGAAGAAAACACGACACTTAACAATCAGACACCAACCACTTTAACTAAGATTCAAACATGCATGAAATCAGAAAACTACCCACGTCCCCACTGGATTAGACTACAAATAAAATATGCACCTAAAGAAGGCCAGTCAAGCACCACAAGAAGAAAGTCTGAACAATTAACCTTCAACAATAGTCTCACATGATGAGGACTCTAGTTAACTGACGCACTACATGAAACTAACTCTAAACTGAGCACAGCCATAGGCTGGAATCACATGGAACATAAAAAAAGATACATACTGAGCCTAGGTCATAAAGTCTAAAGACTCTAAACCTGTTTGACACTCACCAATAAGACCTGACCTTAACACGATTCCAAATGGAACCAAGTCCCAACCTGTAAAGAGAAAGTTCAATGGAGGACCCAGCAGCCTGTTGGACAGTGTGCTCGATAATGCTTGAAGATGGAACACCTTCTCTTACTCTCACTTTTGACACTTGAAAATTCTTTACGCCAGCTAAGAAGAGAAAACAAGAAGGAGGGATAAATAGAAGGAAATCTACCGCATGCAGGAGATGTGGGGTTGTTAAGATGAATGGTTAGATGGCTATGTGCCGGAAACACCATAGGGCCTTCTCAAGCATATCCAACATTTTAAAACAACTAAACATAGAAAGATTTCAAGAAATAGTTAGCTAGTATAAGATTATGTGAATGAAAAAAATCAAATCAAATAAAATCTAGAAACACATTTTAAAAAAACTATTACCTAAACAGGGATTAGAAATAGGACCTATGAGTGAGGAGAGGGGATTAAGTGTGATGCCCTCCGAATTTGGGTCCATAAGGGAAACCAAATAAAATCACGTGCTTAGCCATGTTCTTTCTTAGTTTCCTTATTGCTCATCCACATCATCCAAACTTATCCAACATATGTCTAGCTAGAAACCAAACTTAACTAAACTGAGAATCAAAATCAACTAAATATGTACTAAATAGGGTACATTTACTTATACAGCCCACCATATATAAGTATATATGGTACCTTTATCTGCATAATGCAGTTTATGTTTTTGCTGTCTGAAAGGACTGCTAAAAGCCTAAAACAAATACCTGGTATCTTCTAGAATAAAAAAGTTTCAAAGAGATGGTAGCCCATGGGCAAACACCATTAATTACTTTTAAAGGAAGACAACCCGAGGAAGATCTCAGACTGCACTTCTGCATAATGCCTCGATCATGTATGTTTCTTTTTAACCGGATGGCTGAGATGGATCTCCTCTCTTTGACATCCTTCATTACTATTGATGCATACTCAGAGTAGTTGTTAGTTTACATATTTTAATGATGTAGTTGACCTTTATTGCAAGTTGGAGACGAAACTGCATTACAAGTTTTGATGTAGACATTGAAAACAGCAAGTCAATTGCTTTCTTCCATTATTTTGAATATTATTCATTTAGTAATTGCATAATTTGACAACTAAATCTTATGTTTGTGCTAATATCTTTGGAATTTTCTGTCATCAATGTCATTAGTTACTGATTTCTAGTTCAGCACTTGCTATGCCCTTATGCTTGCCATTAGACACGTATGTATTTTCACTTTCAGTTCATCAGCTGTTATGACGTCTTGTTCGAAAATGAAGCCCTGACATAAGTTTGACGTCGTGTTTGAAGGTGGTGCAAGGGGCATATTTGATTTTGTTGTGCTTCTTTTTGTTATGGTGGATGCGTACATGAAGCTACATATGTACTTGCTTCTATGGATACTCTACACATGCACTTGGCTTTGTATTTAACGTTGAAGTTCTTCTGAACACTTACGTAAATATTTTATCACTGATGGGAATATGTATGTGGTTTATCTACTGTTGTATACTTTATAGTGAAATTCTCATATATATCCAATGAGTACGGTTCGAGTATTTATGAATTGTGTGTAGATGTTGATTAAAACATTTGATACTGTTTATATTTACAGTATCAAATGGAGTAGAGTAGATGTAGTGAAGTAGCTTTCATATAGGTATGGCGATAATGATTCTGGTGGTTTTAGTTCTCATTCAGATTTCTTTGCAGAATGGATGAAAATACATCTAGGCAGACCAAAGGGGAGCATGCACTACATTCTCATCAACATCTTTGCAATCTCAATCGCAAAATCAAGCTGGTTTTGTTCAGGGAGAACACAGCAAACTGATACAATCAATGATGGCCTGCAGTCGTCTTCATCTTCTGTCCTTGATAGTTCTTTTGTTCTAGATCCCCAAGAGGAAGTCGTTGAGAAGTACCTAAATGGTGAAACTGCTTATTCGTTGTGAAGTACAACAAGGTGAAGGGATGCACTAAGTTGGTGATGCAATGTGTAGCTAAGTGATGCAGATCTCTTGTAGTCAATCCAATGAGTTGAACTTGAAGTTACATCAATAGTAAGGATCTAACGAATTGAAATCACAAGTTTGTATCAATACGAGTGGGATTTAAGCGATTTATCTGAGCATGCATATTTCATTGAATGTGATAAACTTCTTGCTACATCCACGTTGAATGATTTAGTTGATTTAAATCACAAGTTTGCATGAAAATGAATGAAATTCAAGTGGTTCATTTGTTCTTTTATAGTTAATCTAATGTGTTTCACTTGTTATTACATGTATAAATAATGATTTAAATTATTGAAATCACCAATTCATATGGACACAAATTTGATGTATACATTAGTTTGATGCTTGTAGTTAGTCCAATAAGTAGAACTTTTTGTTTCATTGAATTAAGTAAAAGGGGTCAAACAAAAGCATAGATCCCACTTGTATCTATATGAACTTGTGATTTCAATCATTTAAATCGTTCATTACACATGTAATAACAAGTGAAACACGTTAGATTAAATATAGGGGAGCAAATTAACGACTTGAATCTTATTCATTCTCATACAAACTTGTGATTTCGATCAAATAAATCATTCAAAATGCATGTACTAACAAGTTAAAAACATTCAATTAAATATGTGTGATCAAATGAATCGCTTAAATCCCACTCGTGTTTATACGAACAACTGATTTCAATCGCTTATATCGCGTACTATAGATGTAACGACAAGTTGAATTCTTTCGATTAAGTATTAGGGATGAAACTAATGCATAGATCCCATTTTTAACTATATGAACTGGTGATTTCAATCATTTAAATCGTTCTTTATAGAAGTAATAAACAGTGAAACACATTAGGTTAACTATAGGGGATCAATTGAATGACTTGAATCCCAAACTAATGTACAGTTATGATCAAATAACGTGCTTATAGGGCTATGAACCTATTCTGATCATAATACTATATTCCAGTATGACCTACAATAACATAAGACCAGTTGCCTTATATTAAATGGGATATTACTCAAAAACAATAGTGCTATGTCTGGTAGAAAGCTTTGTCTATCCGTGAAGTTTGGATGACTTGAACAGAAATCACAATCATTTGCTGATTTATATGCAAAAAAAGGTAACTAATCTTTCGGAAAGTGTAAATTTAATGAGACGCACAAGGATGATTGAGAGGCTTCTTAGTTATTTGCGTGCCAAGCATTGCATGCACAAACAAGAAGAAATGACCAGGCTGCACACATTACCTATGTCACCAGCTTGCTGTTGCTTTGACTGAATGACGATCTTACACCTTCCAACACATACATCCTACTGTTATTATTTGGCGAAAATTGAAATTGAAAAATACCCAATCCTTTCCATTTGCATCATGAATCCTAAGAGGCAATCCTTCAGGATGAGAAATTGCTGGGAAGTATGTCTGTTCAAGATTAAGAATTGCATAGGAATCAAGCATATGATTGTACCAGAAACCAAATTTAATTGAAGGAAGTCCAAGGAAGAAAGCAGCTCTAAACAAGTTAGACACTCTAGTATATGGCAAAAACAAGAGGACGAAAAAGTCTAACATGGTCTTCGTTTCAGAAAAGACAACAATAAAAATTTCAGTAACATACCTCTACACACTTTTTTGGCAGCACCAGGCACCCTATCCGACCTGCATCA
The DNA here is from genome assembly GCF_008831285.2 of Nymphaea colorata. Lineage (NCBI taxonomy): Eukaryota > Viridiplantae > Streptophyta > Magnoliopsida > Nymphaeales > Nymphaeaceae > Nymphaea > Nymphaea colorata. The sequence continues at coordinate 13,982,947 of NC_045149.1, forward strand.
CTAGCACTGTTTTCTCAGATAAAGGGGTGATAATAGAATTTGAGCTTACGGAAAGTCAAGGATCACATGGAGGACTTGGATTCACCATAATATCAACAAATCAAGTGCAAATTTTGGATTGAATCAATCACACCAAGCAAATATGCTTTACGGTGCAATTCTCAAACTACGTAGAAGTGGATACTCTCCTAATATTTTCTGAAGCTCCTGATTGCTGCTGATCCTTGGCCAATATCCAGAAAGGATAGACTGATTTCTTGCCCATCCTTCGGTGCGATGCCTTGCCATGGTGGCCAGATTTTTTTGCCTCTTTAGAAAAGCCCAGTCCAGTATGAAAGCTTGAAGGATTTTCCTGTGGCAACATAGAAGGGCTCTGTTCACATGTATGAGATCCAGAAGGCTTGCTTGAATCCCTTGCTTCATTGTCCTTCAGAGAAGCAGACCGTTGTGTTACATTTTGGCATGAACCAGATGATTCATGTTTTTGACCAACAAGAGATTTCTTGAGCTTATGATCATGTTGCTTTCAGTTTCAAGGATCTTTCTTTCTTTCACATGCTTGGTATCCAGCAAGCTTCCTATATTATCTTGAACCAATGCACCTAAAGGACTCCACACATCAATTTCTGAATTCCTAATGTCAATCTTGTTATGTGCAGGTAGCTTGAATTCACCACCTGCTTCCTTTTCAAATACATTTTGGTTCTCAATAAAGCAGGTAGATGCCTGCTCCAATTCTTGGAGTTTCTCACCTACCTTTTCAGTTATAGGATAGTTCATCATTGAACATGAGTTGGAATTCCAAGCTAAGAAGTGGAAAAGCCCAAGAGATTGCTATACCTGTGCAAGTCCAGAATTTGGCACTGGAGCCTGACTCCATTTTTTTTTTTTTTGTATATTGATCTGTGAAACTGTCAACGAAAGGTAGAGGAGATAACCAAAAGGCATCTTTAACTGATTTGATGCTGATGTGCACCTACCTAGAGCACAGCCGAGTGTGGCCGAGGAGGCTGCCGAGGATGTAGGCGGGATACCAGCTGCTATCGCAGTCATGGTCGGAAGCAGGGAGATGGCTAGCATGGCATCAGTTGAAGCTATTGACTTTAGGCATTGTGAGGTTAACCGAGAGAAGATACAGTGAGGGCAAGGCGTTTTGAGCGAAGTGAGGCTAATTCCATGTCGAGCAAAGCCAAGGCGCTAAATGTAGAGTGCAAGACTGAAGGGCCGATTGAGATAGGCAGTCCGGAGGCTAGTGAGGTTAACCTTACTTCTGAGGAGACCGAAGAGTAAGGCGTAAGGCGTTAGGCGCAAGCCGGTGAGGGAGATTGCGGAGGGCAGCGATATTTGTTGTGAGGTTAATCTGAAGACTAAAGAGAGTTGTGGCCTACAGATTGCAGCCGGTGACGAGAGCGAGGAGCATACAATGGGTTCAAGCAAGGTTTGCTCAGCTGAGCAGAGCATGGAAGGGACTAGGTTCGTTCAAGTCAGTGGTCAGTAGAGCAAGGCTGAAGAGCAAAGGTTGCTGGTTCAGGCAGCGAAAGACTGCTTCAGCTGTATGAGACCAAGGAAGACTGGGCGCAACCAAGAGTGCGTCCGGGTCAAGTTTAGTTGGCAAGAGCTCAGGCTAACCTGAGCGCATCACGGTGGGGTTCAAGCCCAGACTGAGTCATTGTATTTGTTTTGTTTTGGATTTGATTGAGTCAGGTCTTGTACGCATATCAGTCCAAGACAATGTGTTAAACCCGAGACAGTCCAGTGGCACACAAGCTGGAGACTTTGCCAAAACTTGTAACTTTTGGAAATTGAATCAATAAAAGAAACCTTTTCTCTCCCACACAGGAGACTTTGAGCTGCTTAAGTGTGGCGCCAAAAGCTTGGCCAGCGAAGGAGACTTTGCTGGAGAAGAAGATCACCTACAGAACTAGAGGAGCCAAACCGGGAAGGCTACCGGAACTGTAGACGTCGAATACAGTGCAGAAGTAGATCCAATCACAGTGCAAGTGCTCTCCAATCCTTGAGGTGCTTAGAGGCTGGAATCGGAAGAAGGATCAGTTGGTTGCGCAGTAGATCGTAGCTCATCCGAGGAATTCCTGAACTGCATGTCGACAGGCGGAGGAACTTCTCAATTGGTAAGAAATCCTTCTCCGTGGATATTCCACCGCGAGAACTTCCTGTTTGCCCGATCAGAAGTGGAGAGGATGCTGACGTTCTGATCGATTTGAGTCGACTCATCTAACGAGAAGAATAGATCGGTCTGATCTTACTGAGATCGAAGGATTTGAGATGCTGATGACTTCAGGCGATAATGATCCCTGTTTCAGGCAGATCGCCTAACGTCTGACTTAGATCAATTTCAATTCTTTTCAGAATTGATTCTTACTGTCGCAGTCTGTGTCTAATTGTTGCGTATCCCTTGCGACGAGCTACGCAGTGAAATAGTGAGGAATCGACTGACTGAAGATGAAGAAACAGAGGCTGAATTCCTGTTCTGAAGACAGCGATGGCAATCTCTGAAAATCAGCACAATTCCGGCAATCGGAGGTTGATCTGAGCAGGGAAATGGTTCAGACGTCTTCATAACTCTTGGGGGATCATTCTGGTGATGTTTGGGAAGAATCCGAGCTGTTTTGGATGGTTCGCCGAAGCTGATCGGAATCATGACGGTGGATCACGGAATTAGGCAGCGCAGTTCTGAGTGACACCAAAAACTAGGCTGATTTCAATCGTCAATGATTCACCTTTTGGGAGCTGCTTTGAAGCTGAATTTTTAGGCGTTCGTACATCAGAATCTCAGCTATAACTGGTCCAAATTTGAGCTCAATCCGAGCTATGGTTGAATTTTGGTGAATTTTTGAAGGTGACTGGCTCCAGACGTTGCCTGAGTCCTGTGACAAGCTGATTTCAGGCAAAACCAGGCCCAACTTCAAGCTTCAACGAGTCACCTATTGGAAACAACTTTGTGCTGATTTTTGGAGCGTCTAATCCTCCAGATCTTGGCTTCCTCTACATCAAATTTCATGATTTTTGGACCTCTGTACACGGAGTTATGATTTTTTGAAGGAATGCTAGTCTGGGAGCTGGTTCCACACATGTGAGAGGGATTCTCGCCCGTTAGGTGAAATCGATTCTCTGGTGCATTCTCCATGACTTGAGCTTGATGATCTGTAGAATTATCTTCTACTTGAGCTCTTGATTCCTTCGCAGCACCATACTCTCTGCTGATAGCTGTGGCAACGAGCTGTTGAATTAGGCGGGAAGCAGAACCTGTTGGAGCTCGATCTTGTAGCATGGAGCTGTATTGAAGAGGCATGCGTTGTCGCCCATTCGATGCCAGCATCCCCCAAATTCGATTACCCGAATTCGATTACAGATAGTAGGGGTTGATCTCATCTCCGGCGAAGCATCTCCACTCCTGCATTCATCTGAGATTTCTGATTGCATACAATGACTGCTCCTATTTTCTGGAAGCACACATCACAGGCGTAGCAGACTGGTGGTGGACTTCATTCCATTCTACCGTCCATTTGAAGGGGAAGGGTGATCTTCAGCGCCAATCTGAAGATAGCTTCCCTCAATCTACATCACACAATTGGGGATTCCTGCCATTTGGGTGACGCACACAATTGGGTTTTCCTGCTATTCGGGTGACGCACCTCCTCCATTACTTTCTGTTCAGCTGTTTCTGACAAGAACAGTAAACTGCTAGTGTTGTCTTAAACACTAGGAGCCTACACATTGGAGATTGACCGCAATTGGAGGACTTGTAGCTGATTGAGCTGTGGAGTATTGCTGAATACCGAGGATATACTTGGCCTTCTTCCTCGGCGAGTGCTGGACTAGCTCCAGCAATGTACAACCGAAACCCCCTATAGCTGCGTTGGCGGGTGCATTTGATTTCCAGCCAACCTTTGGGTTTGCAGCCATTCGGGAATCCTCCAAAGCTCACCTAGCTGAGGACACATTCCCAAGCTGTTGGACTGTCCTAGGCCTAAGGGTGTGGAATGCATGGCCTAGGGATTGAATGTATGGTTTGGCATGGATGATGTGGTTGTTGAGTGAGGGAGAGATCTTCTTGTATCGTTGATGCTTGTAAAGCCTCACATTCCCATTCTTGATTTGTAGTAGGTTCAAACTTGGGAGGGAAGCACTACCTGTATATCAGTCCTAAGAAATATATTCAGTCGGGGTTGTGTCCGACTTGGGAATGAAATTTTGTAATCCCTATTCTTTTAACCTTCCTCAGCGTGTTAGCCCCAATAGATCTTGAGAAGCGACTGCAACTTGGTCTCTTTTGAGCAGCTACAAGGGCAGGTCGCATCAGATGCCCAGCAAGCAAATTGATGAAAAATGATAGAACAGAAACAAATAATAAGTAAAGTATCTAAAAGAATGGGGAAAATTTTTTGTACAATCCATGCAATCCACAAGAAAATCTTTCAGTATATCACAAAAACCAACTAGCAATAGCCTATAGAGGACATGCATTTTCTAGAGGTGAATTTTTTCCCCAAAAAATCAGATCATTCTTCCCAGGATGTCTGGGACATAAATCTTATCGGGATTTCAGCCAATGATCATAGAATCCGATGAAAGTTGCTGAACAAGAGCTCGTTGCTGCATCCATGTGGCAGTTGGGGAATCAGCAGTCAACCATACAGCCCAAAGCCACAAATGTGCTGCAATCATGTAACATCAAAATATATATGAGATTTCTTTTTTCCAACAATTAAAAGGTTTACTGCATTAAGCGAACTTGTCTTGGCACAAGAAATGCATTCTATTCCACCAACATCCAGGAGGAAGAATATATGAGCAGAAACGATGCACCCACAATGTAAACGCTGGAATAAGAAACATTTTGTCAAGGAAAAAAATTTTTTAAGTAATTCCAAAAGCAACTTAGGGCTACAGTTTTTGACATAATGGAACCTGAATGTATCTAACTGCATTCTAAATAAGAGAATACAAGATGATGCTTGTGTTCTCAAGCATCACACCAGATATTACTGCAATTCATCAAAAAAGTGTAGCCAGTTCCATTTGTAGGTTCTTCAACTTGCTACACTTTGATGCATGAGAAGTAGATCAGAGCATTTTCATATTAACATAGGGCAACTAGAGTTGGTGTTACATCCCAGTTTCTAACCTTTCCACACGTCTCACAGTTCCTCCACCAGTAGCATCAAAATGAAAATCTTCACAAAACCATAACTCATCATACGCAGAACTACAAGATCAAAAGAGAGTTATCAACAAAATGTGGCAGAATATTGGTTACTGCTTCATAAGTGATTAAAAGAAAAGAAGAAAAAACCAAAAACAGTTAACGCCATGGAGATAAAGTTTTCAAAAGAGGTTCAAAGATGGACTATCAGTAAAGAAAATGATTCTGACGAAATTATCTACAGAAAAAGCATAAAAAATACGAAAAATATAATAGATCCACATGTAACATGAAATCCCCAAATGGTGTGATAACTTGGTAATATCCAAATCTAGAAACAGCAATGGAGCCCCATTCCTCTATGCATATGAAATTCTAAAAGGTAGAATTCTTCTCTAGTGACCAATAGCTGCTAGTGATGGTAGCTCTTCACAATCACCACTACGACAGGCAAAGGTTCATTAGGGACAAGTATGACGTCTAACCGACTCTCCAGCGCTCGACAAAAAAGGGGGTAGCCGACCGATGCTCCATTCCATCAGAGGAAAACAGTGTCCCACTTTACAGGCCAGATGGAAAATTAAAAAGGTATTTCCATCTGCATGCATTTAACAAATGAGAGAGCTTCATTCTTTACAAAATTCACCTAGAACAAGGAAAGAGAAACCACATTTCTGCACACCACCACTTCAATAACCAAGAAATGATCGACTTCCGCACCAAATCAAAAGAAAAGTGAAGGCTTCCACAGTAAGACATATAGCTTTCCTTGTCAAATCTGCTCCAATGTGTGACACCCAGCACATCATCACCATGGGCATACACTCCACACATACAGACTCCGTAAAAAAATTCACAGAAAGAAAAAGCCAGATATCTATGTCTTTTTCAAGCGGACGCCAATGTAATTCCACTGGAGAATATGAAAATAAATTGATTTTGGCATTCCTATGCAGATCCCAAGAGAATGCATAGGATAAAACTTAAGAGAGAAAAGTAGACCTCGTCTTAAGGGAGCCTCAAATTCCGATATAATCTATGAATCTGTAGATATCAACACGTACATTTGTGCGAAAAATGTCGTGACGGGTCAAATCCAATATTAAATCTAGCCTTCAAAATTCCTAACAGTTTCAGAGCGACAACTTAGAGAAAACCATGTGATTCCAAAGGCGGCAAACTTGTCACTCTGTCAAAAATTATTAACAAGAAAAAGCTTCAAAAAAATAAAAGTCAATTTTTTGGCGAATCATGATCCATTGTACCGCGAGGAAATTTTATACACAGAAAATTCCAGCATCCATCAACTTAATCGTCCCAACGAGGATGTACAAAACTGTTTCAAGAATGACAGAGATGTCTTCTTTACGCTGATCTCCTAGCCGGGCAATGACCAGACGAAAAAAGAATGAAACTGAGGAAAATGAACATACTCGCAGCGGTCACAGAGCTCGGCCATGTTGCCAGACCTTAATCTCCATCCTTTCCACCACCTCTCTGATGACGAGGCGCCACACTTCGGGCTGAAGCAGATCTTCAAGAAAGAGGAAGGCGCAGCCATCTCTTCCAACCGGAAACAACAATTAACCAGAACAAACTCTCAGCCCACGAAGAGTATTTGTAGGGCGAACTAAAACACGTAACAATGCGAAGACTAGAAAAAGGAAAACCGCAAATTTCTTGATCAATCTTCCAGCAGAGCGAGAAAAGAGGGGAGAAGCAGATGTTTTCAAGAGTCTAACTCGTGTATGTCTCTTCAAGAGTCTAACTCGTGTATGTCTCTTCCTCCTCCTGATGCGTCTGCCACAGCTGCCGGTGCTTTGGCTGGCCTTTGCTCGTTTAGTGCCGTTGTCTCCCTCATCACTGTCATTGATTCCCATTACACCTTGGCATCTCATCTGCAGCGAATGTCATGCAGGCACGTAACACCCTCTTACACATTTCACACACAGACAGAGGCTCACCCACCCAGCACTATTTTGTGTTGCTTCTTTTTCGCTCGTAAATCTTCCTCATCCTTTTTCCCCCCAAAATCCTCTTCTCTCTCTTTCTCACCCTCGGTCATTTGCCTGTTCTCCACTGCCCTCTGGGCCACTTGCCCGTTCTCCACTTCCCTCCAGGCCACTGCCATTTTATAAGTGAGTCTTAGCCTGGTCCTGAAACACAGATCCTTCCTCTAGTTAGAACCTGCAGTAACCACAAAGGATTCAATCTATGCTTTGGTGAGGTCGGACAGCTCGAGCCTTGTCCACTATACCTTGATATGGATTGGCTAGTTTCACTACATTCCGTTCTTGACTCTGTACTCAAGTGGCCCGCGACCCAAACCATCTTTTTGTCCTCTTTCTAGGATGGTGTGGAACAAAAAAAATGGGAAACATTTTTGATCCGTGAAGGTGGGAGAACATGCGACAGAGGGAGAACATGCGACGAAGACATCTACTTTTGTATTTAAAAACTTATCTACGATGTTGACATGTCACCTCTTTGAATTCTCCAAATTAATCCAACAATCCAAGGCATTGTGCTTCTTGAGCAATTCCCATGTGGTACTTCAACATAATGGGCAATCTTGTTTGAATATGCATCTTATTTCCATTCTCATCTCATTTATTCTCAAATGACCTCAAAGTCAACCCTAAATAGGACCGTCAAGTTCAAGCCCAAAATCTACAAAGAAGTTTGGATTCAGCTTCAATCCACCCTTCTCTGTGTCCATGTCATTCTGCAGCATATGTGACCCTCCTCCAAGACCTCTGGATAGAATTGCCGATCCCATGTGCTAAAGAGTGAGTTAGTCACCTACATTCTCTTACCGTCCAAGCTCAACCGGATCATTTGTGGCCACCTCTAAGTCTGTTTCCCTGAGGAAAGCAAGAAAAGGTAAAAACAGCAATGACTTAAACACACACCTTTACTTCAGGAACATCAAACTGAGACTCCCGCCCATCTTTAGATACTGCAACTATCTGACTTCCCTTCTGAATGAGTCCACCAACCCATAGTTGTCCAGTCAAAACATGCTTTGAAGGGTCCTCAATGTTGTATTGCCTAACATCACCATGCAGCCAGTTTGAGAAGTAAAGGAGGTGATCATCCAGTGAGATAACGAAATCAGTTATAAGCCCAGGCATGTCGAGCATAATCCAATTCCGAAAGGTGTCACAGATATTGCAACATAGAAGAAACAAACAAGCAATTTAGGCCCCCTCTCTCTCTAGTACTCTCTCACATATGCACACTTACAGTAATGTGAACATCAGCAAATGGTACCTCATGGCTCTACGATCCACTTGGAGTCTGGAAAAACCTAATCATGTTGCTGCATAATGCAGACCCAATGTAACCTGTATAGAATCTGCAGGACAGTATCAAACTAGTCATAAGTAATAGCCACTACAATTGATGATCATATCAAGCATAGGTTGCACTTTTCAGGGCGATGATATTTGACACTGTCACACTGACCTCCAAAGGTAGGAGATCCGAGTTACCAAGGTCTAGTCTGTTTCAGTTCACCATCGGACCAGCTGTATACATGTAGATGTCTTCATAACGACCATCTTCTACATGTTGGAGACTGAATCCTTTTGTCAAAGATTTTGGTGCTCCCCATGATGAACTAATCATGGTCTTTTGTCAGGGCTGATACCAGAAGTCATACCCAAATAGAGGACTTACCAAGTTTCTCCCATCTGAACCAGAACATACATATTAGAGATCAAAAGTACCAGGTTTCAACACAAATGAAGGTGTACCGATCAGTGCACTCACATCAGATGCATGGGATAAAAGCTAAAATTCATTCCAAGAAGTCTGTGTGATCTTAAGAGATGTATCTTATCACAGCAAAATCAAGTGAGGACAGTGATCATGCTCATGTGAGGCAGTGTTAAGTAATCTTCTACAAGAAAAAAGAACTTGCCAGAACCAGTTCACTGATGTGAAAGCTCAACCAGTCACACCAAAGTTTATAGAAAGAGATCAGATTTGGTGTGGAAAGAACTAGTGATACTGGCACAATGCAAGTAACCTGCTTGTTTTCTCTAAACAATGAAAAATAGAAACTGTTGAACATATATGACGAAGGACTGTGTTAATGAGGTCCTGATTGAAATAACATGTCATCAAAATAATTGTTGCAGACCATAAAAGATTTCATTCAGAAAACTTGTAAGCTTTGAGGACAATTTCAATGACCAATATTGAGATAAAAACATCATGAAAAAGCAAGAATGGATTATCGCTGAGGTTCCAAGCCGTGATACATTTTGAACGTGGAAAGAGAATACTTACGTCTCACTGTATGCATGTTATGCATGTACAGCATCTTCTCTGAATGCCCCCATATAAACATGGGGGTTGGGCTGACCTGCAATTCTAAAATTACAAAAGATGCCCTTACAAAAATACATGGAGGAATCTTCAGATGAAAGAAATGGATCAAAATGGAGTTCACTGTGAAGGAAAGTTCCTTTGCTAGTTGCTCTCTCCAATTCTCCTTGAGAAAATGCTTTTGACAGCCGTCTAAGGTAGACTACAGAGAAAACTTGAAGCATAATCCTTTCGGCTTTAGATTTGTTTAAACCAAATATATCCTTCAAATATCCAAAGCAGTAAGCTGCATGTAGAAAAAGAACAAAGAAAAAGGCTAGAAAATTATAAGCACAAGCACGGAAGCTACAACTAAGGACCTCCATCTATTTGCATAACCTACAAATGTTTTGGGCATCTATGAATCCAGAAACTGCATAATGTAAACTTACGTTTTTTTTTCTTCAATATGCCCATTATAGAAAGCTTGCTTTAAATATGATCGAAAGAAGCTTCAAGTCATCCACTTTTCCATCCATCATGTTTACCACCTAAAAGAAGAATACATAGTAGTGACCAGAAATTGCACACTAAGAAATCCACCAGATTCAACAACTGCAGTTATATCATTGTAGAACACTTTTTTTTTCTTGAAGTGCTAGATTCTGCACTAATAATTTATGATCAAAGGAGAAATGGACAGTGGCACTTATGGCATGAACCTCCAAAGTTGCCTCACCTATAAGCAGTGCAAAATAACAATAATCATTATGAAAAAAAAAGAAAGAAACAGAAAATTGGAAGAGGAATAAAACCAAAGTCAAAAGAGTATGACATTAGGCAAAGAATAATTCAAGCACAATTACCTCCATTCTTCAAACCAAGCAGTAGTTCAGTTTCTTATCCCTGCTGCAATAACTGAGAAAACAAAACTTTTCTATCACTCTAGAGCCAAACCTTGGCATATTTTTAAAATGTAGATTAACACATGATTGTATCATAACCGAGTTGGATATGAACAATATGAACAAAATAGGTTCGCATATTTTTAGAATGTAGGCTTCCATGTTAGCAAACACATGATTGTATCTTAACAATGTATGATATGCAATTCAAAGACTCTATCAGAATGTGACACACACCCATGAATTTGACCAGATTATATTTATAAAAAGAATCAAGTTGTCACGGGCTGACTTTTTCATGCCTATTTGGCCCGCATTGCGTCAAAGGATAGTCGGTCTGCAACACAAGTGAAGGCATTGAAAAAGGAAAACCAAGAACCTAAGACAATAAAGCACCTAAACAACCCATGTCACAATGAAAGTAAAACTAAACATGACACTATGCAGGAAACCATTAAAGCAGAATTCAATTGCCCAACTCAACAAAACTAAACAATCAAACTAAATCAAAATAGGATCCTACTGAATACAAATAAAACCAATGACCTTAACCGCTGGACATGTGCAATAGCTAACTAAAGGATCTATTCAACTAATCTAACACTAACGTGATACAAGAGAAACTGAGCATTACGATCGTCTAAAACCATGAAGGACCTCAGGACATAAAACCCAAAACCCATGCAACTTCGATGAATAGAACCTTTCAAAAACGTCACAGTTCAAAATGGACTACAAAATTGATTGGTCCTTTTGAAAGGAGATTAGAGGTGTTCCATGATAGACTCAACCCTCAGTCTGGGCTATGTTGAAGGCACTCGGCTAAGATGGAATAATGGGCCAGGCTTAATCACTTATCCCAAACGATATGCATCTTTTGAGACAAAGAAATGAAATTCGTCACACTCAACATGAGTTGACTAGGTTTGAGGTGTTTCATCTATTCCATGAATGGACTAATGGTTTGGTAATGGAATGGCCAACATCTTTCAAGGCCAAAGGGGATTGGGAATGAAATAACAAACATATTTCAAGACCAAAGGAGACTGGTTAGTTCCTCCTATGACTAGAGATGTCAAGTTTTAGTTTGAAATAGTTCAAAAATGATCAATTTAACTAATAAGCATGAGTGCTCGTGTTGTGCAAATAATATGGCCTTCATTTACACATAGCATCTACTGTACAAGCATTAGGATTCATTTCGTGCCAATGTTGTCAAATCTCTTGAAGGGATGCATTTCAATTTCCAAAATATGAACATAAAGGAATCATCCTCAGCATCTTAAGTAATAAAAAATAGGAGAAGATATTGACCCTAGGACCGCACATCTACCAAAGATTTTCACATTCAATTCCTGTGAGTTCAGCCTTCATGCCTTTCATCTCTTGGCAAACACCTTTTGCTTTTTTTTCCTCTTTTTTTTTCTTTCTCTTGCATTCAGCTTTTGCCTTAATTTTTTTTTTCCTTGATTTTTTTTAGGCCGACCTTCACCTTTGAGGGAATATCTCACCACCCCAAAGGCTACTGAGAAGCTCCACCGCTTTGGTGGTTATGTGTAGCTTTGTTGCATATCCATCCTGCTTCACCCTGTGGGTTTTCGACGAGCCAAAGGTTCATAAGTTGTTATCTTCATGGTATAGACATAAATCACCTATATGTGTACCCAGTACTCTTGATTATTGTCCTAGAGGAATGACTACACATGCCCCAAGCCAATCTCTCAACTCTCATTTTGCTACCTACCAAGATCTTACAAAGCATTTTGGCTTCTCTCTCAAGATATCTTCCAACTAAATCCTTGCAAATGCTTGATTACTAGAGTCAATAGCATTTCCTAGTCTCGACTTTCTCAACTTCACAAGACCTTTCTGTACTGCTCATATTCAGGATCTTTTCAGTTTTCCTCTTCCATTATTTGGCAACCAAAATTTGAAATTTTATCCTTCTATTGAAGGAGGTACTAAGAATAAAGAAAAGCCACATCATTGTGTGAGAACACACTTTTAAAATGTTTTTAAGTGAAACTGAAAATTATCACTTTTACAAAAATTCTTAACATCAAATGGTATATCACCAAGAGGAAGGAATTCTACTTTAAAGAAGAGGGTGAATGCAAAATAGCATAGGTTGGTTGGGTAGAAAAATGAACTTCACCAACTCTCCTAGGGACTTCTATACGAAAGGTTGGTTTGATAGTGACGATTTTCCATAAATGTTTGAGTCCTCAACTGATTGAAAGTTTTACAAATGGTTTACATTAAGCTCTTATCTTTTCCCAAAGGAAGCCCGTGATAAACCAATCGTATGTGGTGGATTTTGTAAAATCATCAAGTGCATGATAATGACAACTATGGGATTGGACTCTGTTAGACTCTAAATGTATGACTATCCAGCAAAGTTGATTAGTCTTGTGCCCTGGTTACATGAGGACTTTGCAAAATATGTTCTTGACCACAAACTAATAAAGCATTAGCAGAAAACATCCAAACACAATGTCGTCATACATGGAGGTGTCATGGACTTGACTTTGTTTATGTCATCTACCTACTCCTTACCACGACCTTATGCTGCCCTTCCTTTGCATGATTTGTTGACTTGACTTTGTTTATGTCATCAACAAACCATACAGTCGATGATTCCAAATTAGGCATCCTTTTCAACGAACTATTATTCCATGTCGATGCCACTGTATTCAATTTCTCTGATGCAGAATCTATAACCTACAATAAGCAAAATGGACAAAGGATTACTGAAGGCCGGTTTTCACAATTATCGTTCTCCCAAGTGGCACATGTAGAACTCGGGATACAAACCTGGTGAAGGAGGGTTCTCCCAAGTGGCACATGTAGAACTCGGGATACAAACCTGGTGAAGGAGGTGGCATCACGACCGGTTTGTCGACCGCAGCATCTGGATTGGAAGCTGGGGTTTCAGCCGGTGCCGGATCTTCCACAGAACCGGTCGCCGGGTTAGAGGGGAGCTGGTATCATGAAGACGATGGGGCCAATTCCATTGAGTTGGGCACATCGCCCCTCGGTGCGACCGGCACCTCTTTTGGATGAGAGTTCTCCACTTGATTCCACCAATTGAACCCCCAAAGAAAAACAAGTTCTCCGCCTGATTCCCCAAAATCAAGCCCTAAAGAAAACAACCCCCTTAGAAAACCACAAAATTCATAAATGAGATGTTGGAGTTGACAACAAACCCAAGAATAGGTAAACAATAACAAATAAGATGTGGGCAAGGTTTGCTTCATCTGAATACCTTGAGATGCCTGCTTCTTGGCACCGGCGATGGCATAGAAAGCTTTGCCGATGAAGAGCTGCGCCTGGTGGAAACCATGGCTCCCTTCTCTGATCGTGTTTCCGTCTCTCCCCTTTCTCCTATTCCTTCTCCCCCACTTTCCTCCTCTCTGAGCGGACGTCATTGGTCTCAAGTTAGAAGGGATGAGATTTGATATGAGGCCTATGAACTTTAAGACGCAAGGCCTACAAACAACATAATCTTTGCAGAGTCCACATACACATATATATTATGAAGTTTGTACATTATAAATATACATAATATATATACATATATGCTATATATCTATATATAAATATTTATACATACGTATAATATATATACATATATGCTAATGTATATACATAATGTACCTATATATATGTACATATAGTGCTGTGTAATATGCGTATACACATGTATAATATAAATATATATAATACGTGCAGTGCATACATAACATATATATGGTATTATACGTTGTACATATTTATATATAGATGTTAATACATGTATGTAATATATGTCTACATATCATTGATCTCAAGTTAGAAGGGATGAGATTTGATTTGAGATCTATGAACTTTAAGACGCAAGGCCCACAAACAACATAATCTTTGCATAGTGCACATACACATAGATATTTATAAAGTTTGTACATTATACATATATATAATATACATACATATATGCTATATATCTGTATACAAATATTTATTCATACGTATAATATATATACATATATCCTAATATATACACGTACAAGTGTATATATTATGTACATATGTATATATATATATATATATATATGGACATATAGTGTTGTGTAATATGCGTATACACATGTATAATATAATATATATATGATATGTATAATGCATACATAACATATATATGGTAGTAGACATTGTACATATTTATATATAGATATTAATATGTGTATGTAAACTATATCTATATATTCATACATAATGTGCATATGTATGTACACATAAAATACAAATATGTACACATATATGTTAGATGTATATGTATGTATTAAGTAAATACATATATATGTATATATATATATATATATATATGCATATATGTTATATGTACATACATTATAAGTACATATTTGGATATTATATGCACATGTGTACATATACATATGTATGTGCATACATAAATATATGTATAAAATAATATTAATATGCACATATAGATAGTATGAACGTGTACGTCCATATGTTTGCATATATGTGTTATATACATACATAGACATATGTATTAACGGACATATACAAATTTACATGTATATGTATAGGTACCTATGTGTTGAAATTATACCTATTATATACGTATATATAATGTATATGTCTATACGTACATATATATGTGTTTGTACATACCTATATATAACGTTTTACTATACATAACATATATACATATATTATATATATGTACCTATACATATAATATATTTTATTGTAACATAATATATGTACATTGGTACAATGTATACATATATAATAGACACATAACATACATATATTTTATATACATATTGTATGTTCTCATATGTACGTACATATAATATATACATATAACGTATTACTATACATAACATATATACATATATTATATATGTGTACCTATACATATAATATATCTTTACTGTAACATACTACATGTACATTGGTGCAATGTATTACATATATAATATACACATAACATACATATATTTTATATACATATTGTACTACATATTCATAAGTGTATACATATTGTATGTACTCACATGTATGTAGATATAATATATACAAATGTATATATGTGTACATATATTCTTATTGTATAACACTATACACATATATATGTGTATATATACATATATAAATGTGTACATCTAAAAATACTTATATCATATATAACATCTATTAGCATTGCATATGTACAAATTATACATATACATGCATATATGTCTTTTATACATATTACATGTATAATATAATATGTATCCATATGTACATGTACATAAGTACCACATATGTACATATTATACACAATGTTATAAAAAGCATATTGTAAGGCATTTCAGTCTGAGGTGGAATCTAATCCCTAATAGTGATGATGCCAATCAATCTTCTCAGGTCTTCCACTACAATGTCCAATTATCAGTGAACATGAGACTGAAGAATGGTTGAAACGATTGGGAAATATCAAAAGATCGAGCGAGAGAGGGAGCTGCACAAACATGATCGAGGTCGAGAGATTGCTAGAGAAATAGAAAATACATTATAAAGGGAGAGAGTTGTCCAAACCCTCGACTGTCTGTTCTGTGGGTTATGTGAAACCCTCATTCGAGTGATGGCTTTCCATTGCTCTCAACAAGGTGATAATGCCGATCGATTTCCCAGGTCTTCCGCTACAACGTCCAATGATCAGCGACCACGAGACTCAAGAATGTTGGAAGCGAATGGGAAATATCAAAAGATCGAGTGAGAGAGGGAGTTGCACAAAGATGATCGAGGTCGAGAGATTGCAAGAGAAACATAAAATACATTATAAAGAGAGAGAGATAGTTGTCCAAACCCTCGATCGTTTCTTCTGCGGGTTATGTGAAACCGTCATTCGAGTGATGGCTTTCTGTCACTCTCAACAAGGTGATGATGCCGATCAATCTCCCAGGTCTTCCGCTACAGCATCCAAGGATCAGCGAGCATGAGACTCAAGAATGGAGGAAGCGATTGGGAAATATTAGCGAGAGAGGGAGTTGGGCAAAAATGATCGAGGTCGAGAGATTGCAAGAGAAATAGAAAATACATTATAAATGATGATGTCCACCCCATCCCTGACCGCATCGTCTATTCCCTTGAGTGGGTCCGCCTCAAAACATCCCTCCTCCGAACATGCCTTATAGATTTCCAGTTGGCTCAGCGACAACCCACCCCTGGCCGCTCCCAGCCCCAGCCGCAGTAGGTCTCATTGTGCACGATGGTGCTAGCCAGCTGCGGTCGACTTGGTGTGGCTTCCGTGCCCGACTATGTCCCTGGGCGAGCTCATCAGCGTACTGGGCCCGTTTGACTCGTGGACTTTTGCCACCCTGAATGAGTTATAATACCAAGCATCGATCACCTTCCTGAGTCGAAGTTCACCCATCAGCTCTATTTTGGCTATAGGTATGTGATTTCAAATAAGAGCATAAATTTTAAACCGTTTGCAGTTGGATGCTTTGTAGTTAGGCCCTTCCATGCACGTTCCTTTCCCTCTTAATGGTACATCATTGAAACTCGGTGATTCAGGCCATATTCCTAACAGACGCCACGAGAGAAGGTGAGTTGGTTAAGTAATACCTGATATTATTGTCTAAGTAGACTACTAAAAGAGAATATTATGTGCTTGGAACACATAACATTTTTAGAACATGTGTTTCAAGAATGCTATGTTTTTATTTTAGGAAATATGATCTAATTACTTATTTCTAGCAATTGATTGCTTAATTTAGGAACGATAACCATAACTGGATCATTCTTCTTAAAATAAGAACATAACATGTGTTTTAAGAAAATGTGTTCAAAGAGCACAAAATTTTTCTTACCAAATGCATAATGATATTGGAATTTGAATTAAAATTGAAGTTTGGGTAGCGAATGACTGACAGATTATCGATTGACATATGCTTCATATGTGATTGGAATCGATAAATGGCACGTACATGGGATCTCATGGTTGTGGGAATAAATAGACATAAAAGAAATAAGGTGCGGCATGGAGTAGCATTAGTAAAAATTAGAAGGTCGACCAGATCCCTGCTTCGTAAAATTTAAAAGTTTTCCTATCCTAATCTCAAAGCACAAATTCCCAGGTCCCATCTAAAAGCAAGAGTGATTTGTACAACGGAATCTCTTTCTAGAAAAGTTTGTAAGCAAGGTATAAGGTGTTCAAAAAGGAATGTGGTGGACTGTTTTTTTGCATCTCTCTATTGCGTAATGAACCAAGATTCCTGGGATGCTCATAAATATCTCCAAATGACTCATAAGGGCAAGGAGATCAAGGGGATTTATTTGATTTTGGAGGATGTCAGTTGAATGTAGTGGGGGGCTTTTCGATCTTTTATGTCGGCAGATCAAATTTAGATCCATATCCAGTATAATTTCAAATTTAGAACTTGTTGCATAGTGGGAACCAAGACCCGGCTAGCAATTTCTATGCCCAAGAATAGATCCCAAGTCCATAATCAACTCACGGGAGCCTAAAGTCCAAACTTAAGCAAATTATTTTTACAAATGATATCCCCACCGGACAGCAAGCCCAGCTTAATAGTACCCTGGATAAAAGATACAAGTGTGTTTTCCCAGACCCATGATTTAGATCCTAATAAAACACTAAGGGGATCAAGGCTTGTTCAAACATGAGTGGTACAAATTTAACTCTCACAGCTCACTCAACATTCATTCACAAACCATTCATACAATACCTAGAACGGCCAAACCATGCCCTTTCCCTTTGGTGGTCTAGCTACCCGCAGCCGTGTCCTTGGCATGGTGCCTTGGAGGGACTACTGACAGTAGCAATTGGCTAGAGCCTGGTTTAGAAAACAATTACACCCGTAACCCCATGCTATAGGATGTTGAGAAGTTACCTAGCCGATGAGAGATCGACTTAAACAGCAATAGATCCAAGAGAAAACCAGTGCCAAATCCACTCTCAGATATCTCAGCAAGGAGGTGGAACGAAGGCTAGGCCCGCCTGGCCTAGGACTGCTTGTGGACTGGTGGAACCTGGTCGAGAGAGACGGAGTGTCCCGGCAATGGAAGGGGACGACATTGGGGCTGCCTGCTACACCTGATGGATGGAGTGTGGATGCTGCAGGCCTCGGACGGCCAAGAGAGACAGCAACGTGATGGAGGAGCACCAGGATGGAGGTAGGGGCTCCGTCTGCCTGGCCGAGGTCGCCTTGGTGCTTATGACTATGTTCGGTGGAAGGGTGCAGCTATGGAGGCTGCAAGAAGAGGTTGTCTGATGATGTGGAGGTGGTGAACTGAGATGCACACGACCAATCCTTGGAGAGGGAACCTAACTAGTTAGACTCCAAGGGGACAAGCCGAGCTCAGAACAAGGAGGTGAGCTTGGTATAGGTTTAGGTAGGCTCGATTAGGTGAAGCGGGTTAGGTCTAGTTGGAAGTCATTCGGTAGTGGAGTGGGCTTGGTCTAGATGTGAGATGGAGGTTAAGTGCTAAGAGGGTCGGTTATGACTTAGAGATAGGTGAAGGGTTGTGCGAGAGAGGGTGGAGAGTTACACGAGAGAAGATGACGCTAATGATTAGGATCAGTTAGGCAAAGGGGTTTAAGTCAAGAGACATACGAGGGGAGTGGTTCACTAATGATGGGTGAAGGCTAGTAATGATGAGCAGGAGGAGTTAGCATGACGTGGAGGTTGATTAAGGCTTGCGTGAAGTGGAAAGGGTCGGTTATGAGAGGTGAAGAGGCTAAAAGGTTTGAGAAGGGTCTCCCTAGCTAAGGAAATTGAATACGTACCTTAACTCCTCAATGATGGCTGATGATGGTGTGGGTGGAGGTTAATGGCTGAGGAGACACTCGGTGGAGGGATTTGTAACTCTCGTCTTTTAAGACGGGGAGCTCAAGAGGAGGCTGCGACGTGTAACAGTTGCAGCCAGTGCCCTCTCCTTAACTTGATTTAGTGCTCTCTTGATGGGAATACCCTTACCAATTAATTCGAACTCTTGCAATGAATCAAACTGACCATGGGCAAATCGGGAATTCACTGAAATGATCGGGCTGGACCGAAAACTGATCGGAAAAGAAACAGTGATTGGTTACTCCGGCGGTAGCACACAGATTTCCGACGGGGAGTGAGTTCTTCGTGATGGCTGGTCGGATTCGCCTGAAACTTGGTGGGGATGTTGCTAAGATCTGGGCGATTATGCTGGGGTGAACGAGAGAGTGAAATTTGCCCTTGGTTGCTTCAGATTTTGCCTGCAACTTTTGCCCAGGCACTGCTTGGTTTCCGCCAAGCCGAGCGAGCGATGTGGTTGATTAAGGGTCGGCTATTGGTGAAAATACATCTCCTTTCTAGACAGCAATTCTCGAATTGATGCGGAGTGACTTGCTGCTGCTGAGGACAGAATTCTCAGGTTGATTCGCCATTGAATTCACAGAAATCCGACTTGCCTTCTACCATGGATTCCGATGAACCTTTGGATGCTCACCTTGACAATCAGTCCGATAGACTAGGCTGCGATCTACCTTTCTGGCATCTCTTTCTCTGATTTTGACAGAGATTAAGAAGCTTACTAGGGCCGATCTTGACCTGTCTTAGGCTCTGCTCGAGGGGGAAGGAACCGGGAGATGAATTCGGTTCCTCCCTTAATCTCTAGCAGCCGGAGTCATTGATTGATTACTAGTCAACTAGAGCCACGAGTCGATTTCCGTCAAGCCTTCCTGAGATAGTTCGCCGGCCTCTAACTTCTTCCGGGGATGAAGAAGTTGCACCATGATAAGATGGTGATTCGGTCAGGGAATTTGTGCGTAGGATGAAGACGCTCTTAGAGGATTTCCGGTGTCCTCAAAGGTCGTCTCCAAACCTGTTTTGCTTCAACCAGAACCACGGGTTGGAGCCTTGGGATTCCAGTCATCGGCGGTAAGATGATGAGAGGAAGAGAGAGGCGAGAGCCAATTCACACGAAAAACTCAACTTCTAATTCTTGATTGCATACTGAAAAGATACTTACAAAAGAGTTTAAGTACTTGAAATAAAACCGGTTCTAAAACATGCACCGAGACACTTGCTGAAATAAAGGACTCGACTATAAGCAAATGCATGAAAGGGAAATCGAGACAAGATGTCTCGGAAGTTCAGTGAGTTTGGCTTCTCTCTCGTGGGTTCAGCCATATAACCTGCCTAAGTTCGGCCTTAGGCTTGCCACGCGTGGACTGGGTCAGGACTAGACTCAGGGTTCGAACTCGCTATAACTGGATCTAGGTCTAGTTCCCCTGCCTGCTCAGCCTTGAAGTCTTCAGCCTGCTGCCCGCACTCCGCAGATGATGCTCCTCCCACATCACCCTCTACATCAACTTCAAGTTCTGCGTTAGCCTCCTTTAGCCCATCTACGCTTTCCATTATGCTGGCCGCAAACCTGGCCGAAGGCGCTCGGCTCTCTTGGCCTTGCTTGGCCGTGCTGGCGCTGGCTCATGGCCTCCCTGTAGGAAGGTCTGCATCATTGCAGTTGCCACCATTTGTGGCCTAGAGGAGTAACACCTTGAACATGAGACTCAAACCTAGATCTTTTGAGTGTAAACCACCATGCTACCTGGTTAAACTACGCCCCTTGAAGCATTTATTGCACAGTTGAATGCTGGTGAAAGCTATGTGGCACCACCACAAGTGCGACAAAAGGTTGTGCACTTATTCATATGTTCTTTGAAGGTTGTCCAAAATCCTTCCCTTGTGTTTGAATGGCAAGAGTATGTCTGAGACAAAAGGCCCGAGTCACGCCTTCTTCTCCATCATTCAAACATATAGCTCGACATACTTAACAGATTGAGCCTTCTCTAAATGAATAGTTTTCTAAAGGGACTGGAGAATTCAAATGGAGTATGGGAAACAAGCAGTGACACATTCAAAATCATGCTGGTTAAGAGAAACAAGTAATTTTCTCTGGATCAGGATTCACCTGTGTCGATCATTCTGATTATTATGTCCCCATTGACCAGTGACGTCGCAAACTTTGCCCACAGCTCACCGGACACAACTTGCAAGAAGTCTCATGAACATGTCATATGAGGTCTAAGAACTGGATGAGGGAAAACCGATAGGATTATGGGATATTCTGCCAAACATGAAATAGTGTGTCAGGTTATCTTCAGTTACAGATTCTGGAAATCCCCTGAGGACCAAGGAAAATAATTTACTGGACAATGTGTCTGCCTCTTTCGTTGTGAGCATGGTAGCAAATCCTCTTAGGCAGTGCTTATACACATGAATTAATGACACCCGCACACTGCCCACACTGTACAATAAAATCATAGATTAAGTGATTCCTTTCTCAAGGTAATGAAACAAGTACAAGCAACTTTCTTGCCATGGAATAACCGATGACAATAACTTCAAGTGGTTTGCTTCCTGATAATTTTCTCCTTCAACTTCGTTGCTGCTACTCAACGTACATCCCATGTATACAACATGTGCCTAGCTAGGAGATACACCCAATAAGCTAAAGGTTGGAACCAAAATGTCTACAATTTCTTTGGAAAAGAAAAATAGAACGTAGGAAAAAAGCAATCTAATTCTCGGTAAACTCTTAAATTAATGGAAAAACTGGACTCAAAATTCATTTGGTTTTGGAAATGCTCAATTACGCCCAACAATTCACTGAAATCTAATTTGATGGTCTTTTATCACAAGAACTTTATCAATATAATTATCGTTATTAACAAATAGTAACAACAAAGAAGAGGTCAATAAATTTTAACTAATAATCATGGAGTATCATATCAAGTATACGTACCTTTGGCGCTTTACTTGAAGCCCCATGGAGAAGGACAGAAGCAGAGACCAGGAAGAAGAGGAGCAGCATGGCTTCTTCCATGGGCAACGTCGAGATTAATGGTGTTCTTCCTCCTCTGGAGGCCTTATTTGTAGCCGTGATCATGTGGGAAAAGGCCAAAACGAATTTGTGTGAGCTGTATGGAATAGAACCTTGCTGTGGCCAAGTTAGAAAATTTGACTTATCGATGCTTTAGTCCTAGGGATCTTTTCTTTTTCTTTACTTTATTTCTTTATTTTTTTCCTCGTTTTATTTTTCTGGAGGATTAAGACAGTGGGCACACATATTATCCCAACAAAGCATGCCTTGTATTCCTTTTCTTCCCCATATATATGAAAGATGTACTTCAGATTATGCCACGATCTTCAACTGGATTGAACCATTGTGTTGC
The DNA here is from genome assembly GCF_008831285.2 of Nymphaea colorata. Lineage (NCBI taxonomy): Eukaryota > Viridiplantae > Streptophyta > Magnoliopsida > Nymphaeales > Nymphaeaceae > Nymphaea > Nymphaea colorata. The sequence continues at coordinate 14,005,556 of NC_045149.1, forward strand.
GCGCACACACACACATAGGACCTAGACTGGTTGAGACTGAAATAATCAGGTTTAGTTTAGTTGGGATATCAAATCAGGTTGTTACTGTTGTTGTTTTCACAGATATTGACCCATTAGGCAACAGATAGCTAAGAGAATAAACTGAATAGCAGTGTGTTTGATAAGAGGAACATTGTGTGCTTGTAAAATGTATTTCAAAACCTTTACATTATTGTTTGAAAACACAATGTGTAATCATGTCTAACGTCTAATTGTTGACATTATGTTATGTTAACTTTTACGTCATGTATTTTGAAAACGTAACCCAACAATACACAAAATATTATTCTTATCAAATTCTCACTGCAATAATCTTGTATTGGTAACGAGGAGGAAATGTTGCAACAAGATAATAAAAGAATGTATTTTTTTTACTTGGTTTATTGTGGCCGATCTGAGACCAACAGCATATCAGATTACCACATTGAGAAGAGAAAAAAAAAAGTCGAACTCCTCTGAGGCCGACTTCCCCACTTTTTCATTTTACCATCGCCGCATGAATTCTATTAGTGATGAGCCAATGTACTTCAAGACCTTCAAGTTGAAGGATGATGAGTCACATGAAGGCATGTGTTCCTCACAAGACATTCACAGAGAGTTATTTAACCTAAAGTGGAAGAAAAAATAACAAAAGGAATAAAAAAAGAAGTCTGGGCTTCATGCATCCAACTGTTTGATGCCTCTTAAGTTGCCACAAAAACCAAAGAAAGCATCTTCCATTGGGGAAAATTGAATTTAATCAAAAGAATATTCACACTGAGCAGCAACATTTTCTTTTGTTTAGGACAAGCAACATGTTTTTCCAATTTAAAGAAGAAGAGGGAAAAAACAATCAAACCTGTTTCTACTGCATTGAAAGAAGAGACTTTAAGTGCAGCTTCCTGAAATTAGGGTGGGAAGAGGAGATGTGGGTGACAAGAAAGTACAAATATTCTTTGGCGACGAAGAAGACTGAAATTTAGACCTTTTCCTTCTTTTGGCTTTGCCCTGCTCCTTTAGTGCCATCACGTGCTTTAAGCCCTCCTCCCTTTCAAATCTATGATTTTTTCTCATGATGTTGTCTTTGTATGGCACGGCGATGGTGGTTGGCTTCTTTCTAGAGGGCCCCATTAAATTTAACAGGTCAAGTCCTCCCATGGTTCTTCATTGCATGTAGAAAGTGTTTGATTCCCATTTTCAGAATGTTGAAAGCAAGAACACCTTGTTCGTGCATGTTCGGAAAGACATAAGGATAAATGTTGTCATTTAAAACCACATTTTAAAAAGTTCTGGTAAATAAACATAATGATGTTTTCAAACTTTTTAGAACATCTTTATAAATATAAAGAAAACAATATAAGGTAATGAAAAAGGTGTGAAGTTTTAGAATTAATTGGATTTTAGAAAAATATAATATTATGTGCATCTTTATATAACATTGCTATTGAATATTATAGTACAACAATTACTGCCTTGTTCAAAATAGATAAAAATAGCTTTTTTTTCCTCAAAAGAAGAAACCACATCTTCTATTTCAAGAAAATCTTACATGCAAAGACATTTTATATTTTACAAAATGACAAGACAGTGGCCCCTGTGGCTCAACTTTCTAACTCTTCCACTGATTTGCATATGAGAGAAAAAGACAAACCTGGTAGCTCTTTGCCATTTACATCTTCAAATGTACTCTCATAGAACCTCACAGGTGTTCTTGTGGGGCTAGTTGCCAAATAAAATTTTCAGTAACCATTCAATGAGTGAACAAATGGCAAGAACCCAATTGCTAACACTCTCTAAGAACTAGAAACAGCATCATCATTCCATGTGGCTAAGTTGGAAACCAGCACATCAACTTTGATTCTCTTGCACCAATACTTGAGAGGTCCAGCAAACAGCAGTTGAATAACTTTAATTTTTAAAAGTATGTCAAGAATACATAGCAGAAATATATGAAGAATGCCAAATTCAACTATCTGCAATAAAAAAATGAAAAAAGAAAAGAGATGAACCTAGTACATGTGCCATCACAAATTGAGCTTTATACCTAAACAAGTTTAATTATACAAACTCAATTGCAAATCGCTATCTAAAGTTTCCAAATAATATACTAATCCTGAAAAGCAACATAAGATCATAATTCAGTACACAACAGCAACTAACCAAATCTAAACAACAAAAGAATGTGCATCTACAATCACTCGCACACACAAGATGCATAGTCGATCCTCATCCAACTCCAAGGCCATGAGGCAATTCAGCAACATGCAAAGATCGTTTGAGCAGGTGTCTCATCAAGAACAAAAATGTGACTCCCAAACCCTATTGCCACTCCAAATATTGAAGACAACTCCGCCGACCAGAGCTGGCATCATCTTGCCGGAGAATGGAGAAAATGCTTGGACGAGACATCTGAATTCCAAGAAGTCGCACTACAATCTTATACTCCAAATAGTGATGTGTGACCCCTTGGGATCAAACTCTTTTCAATATTCACTATAATGGGCAATATTGTATGGACTTGCTTAAGAAGTCATTAAAATAGAGGAAAAAGAAAGCTGACCAATTTAAGGAACTAAAGAATAAATGGCCTATCAAAAGGATGAGAAAGCATAGAGAGAAACAAAAGATTTGCACAAAATAGTAAGTCGAAAATCTTTTTCCACTTGATTTGAAATGTAAACACTTCAAATTGCAAATGATGATCATAAAACTCCACGGTCCAATGCAACCACCGATGTTTCATCTTTGAAGGCTCGTTGACTATGTATCACTTCAGATGGATGACCAGAGTGATGCACTGCTTGTTCTCTCCTTCCATATTTTTCTGTCTGCAACATAGTACTCAAAATGCAGTTAAATATCAGGCACCTCAATCTTCAAAATTGCCAAATCGCTTGGAGTCCAAGATTTGCTAACAGTCCAAGACGCGATAATGCTGACACAAGGTGTTGAATTGTCAATCTTATTGATTGTACAACTATTTGTAGAAAATAATAATACATCCTAATAAAAAATTCTATTCGACATGCATACTTGAAACAAGACATGAAAGGGGTGACAACATCATCACACAATCGAAGTCTTGCCAGACCTCCACGCATCTTTGCTTCACCACCATGCATGCATGGATTCATGGTTTTCTGCATGATATCATCATCATGTCACACAAATACTGATTAATGGCTCATGTTGGCTTGTAGATGAACTTTCAACTTCAAAAATGGCACTATACATTGATGCATAGGAAGAGGCGATAAAAATGCCCCTAATCCCTTCCTTCACAACCCCCTTCAATTGGCTACCAATTTTAATGAGAAAATACAATGCATGCAGAATCAGGGATCAAATCTTTATAGATAATCCTATTGCCTCATTGTTCTACTGCACCATCAATAATTATGAAAATAGGTAGAGTCTCCTCCACAAAAAAGCATATTCAAGTGTCCTAGGCACTCAAAAGAGAAAGGGGCTAGCCTTTTCAATCAATAGGAGGCTTCAAGTGAGAAACAAAACACAGTGAACATACCGATGTACAAGGAGTAGTAGCAAATACAGATGACTATACAACTCCAGTGTACACATGCATCCTTATATACCTAGGTATAGCGATGACATTTGCAACGAACATACATGCATTTAAATAGAATCACAAGCTCAATGAAGAGAACACGACAGTTAACAATCAAACTACAACTACTTTAACTAGGACTCAAACAAGCATAGCATTCTGAACCACGAGCACGACTCTCAACCATGTCCCCACTATACTAAACTACAACTAATAAGGCAAGAAGAAATTTCAATTTTAAATCAAACTTTCATGCATCTTGAACTAGATCAAAACATCAAGAAAAATCAATTTAAAATGTGTTCTTCACAAGAACAAACACAAATTTCATAATGATAACCAAATGGATTCAATGATGGCTAAGGATATGCACAAGGGATATTCAAGCCCTTCGCTCCCTCCCCCTCTCTCCCTCTCTCTCTCTCTCATGTATAAGCCCCGACTTAATCTCTCTCTCTTATATATGTAATCCGATGTTAAATATGCCAACATATAACAGTCAAGAAGAATACTTTTGTCTATATAGACAAGGTAGTGTGTTAAGTTCTAAACTATTTCATTGCATTTATGAAGTGCCGTTCATTTCATTTTGTTGCTTCGTTATTAGTTTGAGCCTTCCCCAACTTCTACGATAATATAAGCAATTGTGTGACTGGGTCCACTAGGATTGGATTCTTCTAGAGATAAGTTGGATAAGTAAATATGTATGCGGAAATTTACATGTGAAGGAGCCAATGGGGAGTTTTGTGTTAGCTCCTCCCTTTTGAAAGATGAACGATGAGTCCCTTTTTACGATCTGAAGTTTTTTCTTTTATTGTCTCTTATAGTCACTTTCGTCCTAAAATTAATTGATTTTCTGCAGATCAAGTACTTGCCTGTGCCGTGCTTCACTTTCTCCTTCTTAATTTATTTTTGTTTTTTTTAAACATTTCAATTGGAGCTTGGCCTCAGGTAGGTTCATTTATGTATTACACTTAGTTGAACATGACAGGCTAATGTTGAATTGAGATGGATATTTCTCTTTAAATGAAGTTTCTTAATAATAATTGAATGTGAATGTTTTATTTTAGTGTTTTATAGCATGAGAAAAAGCCAATGAAAGAAAAAAAAAGCCTTGGGCCCACTGTCTCATTCACTAAGCCATTATCTGCGCTGAAACTTTAACTATGCAAATGGGAAACCGATGTTTGGCAATTTGTGAGTTCTGAATTTTGATTTTCTAACTCAAGGAATCATGCTTCTCTCATGAGCTTCACTTTTTTGAAAAACTAGTTTTTTGCTTATATAATCTACACCACTTTTTGAAGGCTTTTTTTAATTCATTTTCTTTAAGCTTTTAGGGTTTTGAAATGTCCACTTTGTAATATCTGTTTGTGTATTGTCTTTTTTTTTTTCAATTTCTGTTCCAGATGATTTTTTCTCTTTTCATGGTTTCAGAAAGAATTACCTAATTAATAGATATTCATGAATAGACAAAATTTTCCCAACTGCTCTATATTTTTGGTAGCTCATCTTAATGGAGTTTTTATTGACTAACATTTTGAGTACCATTTGTCATTGTCATGTATGCCTAGGCAGGTATAGCAGGAAAATGCATAGCAGAAAAAGTGCAACCTCAAATATGGGTGTGACAGAATGTAAATATATATATATCTGTATATCTGCATATAAAGAGAAAGACTTGTGATTTCTGAATTTCCTCAGAAGCATTTGAAGAATGTGTTTCATGATCTAGATTTTCTTGTCATGGTTGATGGGTATGAACTTTTTAAATGAGTGTTCTTTTAAGAAAAAAATGCATTAGCAGAGCTATTTTATCCAACCATTTTCATGCATAGCTTTAACATGCCTATTTCATTTAGGTACCACTTGAAAGTTTAACATAGATCTCTGCATTGCATTTTGCAAACAAATAATCACTGGCTTTTTTAGCATAGTAGTAGTTGCTATTTTTCCTAAGCTTGTTTAGCATACATCCCATTTGAGAATGAACTTGCACCTTTCTTTGAGAAGTTTTTGATTTTCATGCTTCATGTCTGTAGTGATAGTAGATTGTGACCACCGAAGTTGAAAATTCTTGCTTAATGATGTTTTGAGTTATGATAGCAGTTGGAGTGATTGTTGCACTGAAATTTTGAAAGAATTCTAAATTTTCCATAGAAATGGAACTGCTTGAAGAAAAAGGAACTCAATCAGATGAATATGAATGATTTGACAAATAATTTTTTTAAGTTGATATTTATTCACTCAAATTGTTTAGTTTACGATCATTTGTTTACTCTTCTAGTATTTACACGTACTAAAAAGCCTGTTCAACATTGTTGTTTCTAATTCTTCATTCTTAGTTGCTAAGATGTATCCCATATGATATCTATTATGAAACAGATACTGATACTTTATGGAGATCTGTTCTTTTCTTGAGACAGCTGATCGATATGTGTGTGTGCAGGATTAGACACTTAAATGGTGTGTGCAGGATTAGACACCTAGATGGCAAATGCCTTTGTTCCTATTTCTTTGATTAGGCCCCACTTTACGTACTGGGAGAAATTGTGTTGGCAAATGTTATTTATTCAATTTAATTAGTAGATATTTTTATCATGTTCTATTTAGTGGGACACTGTTGTAGATTAGTTACAGTGAAATTTTTATGTGTTTCTTTAAGAGTTGAAAACTGAAACTAGTTAGATTTGTTGAAAAGTGAAGACCTGATTGTAGAAACTCACCTATTTCTAATCTAAAGCATGTTTTCTTATGATTAAGTACGAGGAAACACAAACTTATGGGCTTTGTTTGGATAAAAAAAGCATCACTGCTTAGGCTTTTTGAGAGACCTGAAGTGAGGCCAAATGAAAAGTTGTATATACTAATATTTCCTTGCATGCAAGCGGAGACTTTTTTTGTCTTTTTTTGAAAATGCAACATTTGCACCCGCACTCAGACAACACTTTTTCCAATGTGTTGTACTCCTTTTTGCATTTTCTATCCGATAAGCTAAAAAGAAGAAATTGATTTTTCTGTCTCATTTCTTGAGTTTTCCATATCATATTTCATTACGGCTGTTTCATGACATTAAGTGAATGGAATATATAAATAAAATAAGATTTTTCACTGGGACTTCAAAGATTCATATAATGATCCTGAATGAAAGGAAAAAAAAAACATGTATAAACTGGATAACCATTTTATTTTAATTATGCTTACTTGATCATCCATAGCATTTACATAATATGAAAATCTGGAGTTATTTCCTTTCAAATGTTATTTCTTTGTATTTTTGCTATTAAGATGCTCAAACTTGGGCCTTCAATGCCAATGGTCACCTATCCTCAAGTTGGTTGCTAAATACTATTATTTGTTTAATTATATTTGGGCCTGCCTATTGTACTTAGTATTTACTTCAAATTGTATGTTTCTTTACGTTTTATTCTCCTATTTCTCCTAGCTCCAAATATTGCTTAGACTTTTTTATATAATTCTAATTATCTTGCATTTGCAGTTAGGACTTATGGCCTAATTTTGCTGATGCCTGGTCAAATTTGTCATGAGCAAGAAATTACTAATTTTGCATTGGTGAAGGAATTAACATAAATATCAAATGAGGCATCGAAACAGGACTACAAAAACTGAAAAGCCACCCTCTTTTATGACAGCATAGCAGCAAATTCGGATGAAAGCCTTGGTGCAGCTGAAGAGGGCCTATTTCATCTTGTCTTGTAACAGTTTTGCTGCCCATTTACCACTACCATAGAGGGTATGTTCCAAATTGTCTATAACATGTTTGAAGCTCATAGTTATGATGTTATAAATCAACTAGCATAAATTTTGTAACGTCCATTGGGTTTGATCTGCACATATTAAGTGGTATACCTTTTTTTTCCTGCTTAGTTGTATAAGCTCAGAAGTAGGGGAAATATACACTACTAATTGGTTGATAATGACCCTTGATTATCTAAACTTCTAAAGTGTTGGCAAAAACTTTGTTATGAAACTATTCTTAAGTCCTTCCAAAATCCAAACATGTGGAGTGCTATATAAACTATTAATGAGCCAATAAATGACAACAGCATTATTTTATTATTTGAAGGAACTAAAATTCAGAAAAGAAAAAGTGACTCTTTGAACTTTGAATTCAAAGCATTATTTTATTATTTTTTTGTTTGTACTCAATGATGACAATCTATGGATTCACCTATATAAACCCCGGCTAAGGTTGCAAAATAAGAGCTTGAAAATTGCTTGTTAATAATCTGAGGAATATCACAGGTATTTTCAATTGTTGTTAAAGCATGAATTTGAACAAGTACAAGAAAAGGTATTGTCTACCGACGTCAGTTTGAGTGGAAAATTCATGCCACTACATAAGGTCATGGTGACAACATGTGAGTACTTTCTTCTTTCACTAAGTTGTAAGATGAAATGACTTTCTTTGTTTCTTCAAAAATTTGCACAAAGTTTTTTAAAACTTAGTTTGAGAAAAATCTGAAAATTTTTATAACTTATTTTGGAGGACAATTCATCTTAGGTCAATTTGAAAATTACCCTAAAATTGAAGAAATTGTTTACAGAAACACGTGGTTGTACTCATCAAAATGGGCCTGTAGAAGTAAAACACAAGCACATAATGCAAACTCTTTGAGCATTTTTATTTGATGTTTAGAAAATCATTGTGTTTTACTTGGGTATACCTAAATCAAATAGATATAGTTGTTGTTATCCCTAGAATAGCAAATTATATGTTTCTTAATGATAGTTTTCTTGGTAAGGGGAAAATTTATGATGATGTTCCTAAAGAAGACAATGAATATGTATTTATTTACAAAGAAGATGCATTAGCTGAGAATTATGATGATAGAAATTGTACAATCTGAGATGCTTAGTCTTTATACTCTTGAACTAAACAACCATCTGTAATAAAACCCACTGACCTTAATTCCCCTTAGGTCATTATCTATAACACAGGAAGTCAAGAAGCTAGTAAAGATGTCAACAGCCCACCTGAAAAGACCATTGAGTTAAAAAAAGGTCTAGTACACCTATGGGCAGCTTGGTAACTACATCATATGAATCATTTTCTTCTCAGCATGGGACATGCTTGACTGCTATCTCATTTTATCCTATGAATCTTAGAATGAACTTGCCTGGGTAATAATCAATAATATGATGAGTCATAGACTATTCAGAAGCCTTCTCTCCATCAAATAAGATGACATTAATTAGGGTTCTTGTAAATTTTTATTAAAGGTTAGAACATATACCAAATTGACATCGGAATTGCTTTTTTAATAAGAATTACATGTAGATGTTTATATGAATCTCCCTCTTCGGGCAAAACTTTCTTTGGTAAGATTCTTCACCTGAGGAAAGTTTTATAGTGTAATGTGAACTCCTATGTTTTGCTTTAATAAATTTAAGTTATTTGTTACATCTCTAAATGTTAAAATATTGTTATTCTGATACAACTATATTTTGCTAAGATGAATTTTAAACTTTGTTATTCTGATACAAGTCTATTTTGCTAAGATAACTTTTTTAGGTATACTCATTCTTCTTTTATATATGTCAATGACAAGATTATTACAAGTAGTAGCAAGATGGACATTATAAATATTTTTATGGCCCTTTTGCTTTTAGACAAAATAAGTTGGTTGGCTTGCTAAAGTTTGAACTTATTGTCATTTTCTTCCCACTACATGATTTTATTTATTTTTTGTGCACAAGAAAGTTGAACAGAAGATAACCCCTATTTGTTTTTCTTTTCTCATTTTTTAATATCAAAGTAAAGCTTAGAATTAGCTCTGGTTTGTACTTTTTTCAATAGAATTTTGTGACTTTTTTGTTATTTGGTCTACATTTGGATAAATCCAGCTGAAGTTGGTTATGTTGATTATCATTTTTAGGTTTTGATAATGCACATACTTCAAAATCCAAGAGGTGTCAATCATTTTGTAGTGGTTCAATCTGCTTTCAAGTTTATTATTTTTGTGAAGTATGTGCATACCATTCAGGATTTAACAACTAACCTTTAACAACTCATTTAGCTAAAGTTCACACAACTGTTGCCATCAGCTTTAAAATCTGAAGGGGTCTCCATTTATCGTACTATTCAGCATGCTGGTGAGTTTGTTCTTACTTTCCCTAGGGCATACCATTCAGTATTTAACTATGGTTTCAACTATACTAAGGCAGTCAATGTTGCTCCAATTATTGGTTGCCACATGTCCAAAGCGCAGTGGAACTTTACTATGAACAGTGTCATAAAACATCGATAACACAAGTTAAACTGCTACTCGGTGCCACTAACGGAGCAGTTAGGAATGCAACAAAGAATGTCTGAGATGGGAAAGTGCATGCAGGAAGGATGAAATTCTTACAAAAGCAGTTAAAGTAATCATATGTTTATGCATTACATATTTTAGCTACTTGAAGTTACTCATTCATCATTGTAAGTTGTAACATTTTTTGTTATTACTCTTTTAGGCATAGGTACAGGTGGAGCAAATGAGGAGAGAGAAACTTTCTAAACCTTTTGAAGCCAGGAGAATGCATGCAAACTTTGATTTGACTGATGATCAAGAATGCTTTTTATGTTTTTGTGATTCACATCTCTCAGTGATTGGTTGTGAATGTTCATGGAACCGCTTCTGATGCTTAGAGCATGCAAAGCTGCTTTGCTAATATGGTCCAAGAAAAAGATATTTCCTCTTCCATTATGATTTGGATCAATTGCATACCCTTGTAAAAGCTTTAGAAGGAAATCTGACCACTCTGTACGACTGCGCAACTGGAAAGTTGTCCATTGATGGTTTATCCATGACAACACCAGAGAACTCATCTTGTTTAAATCCAGAAACAAGTTGCAGTAGTTTCACCAAATCAGGGGAAACAGGCTTTGGAACTCTTGCCACCACACAATCAGAGATTGCAGGTAAGTTAGAGCCTGAAGTTGGACATCTTGGGTGAGCATTCAGTTTACTCAATTGCAACTGATGGCCTTTCTTCAGAAGTGGAAAACAAGAAATCAATGCACTGAAATATCCTTCAAAGGAAGGATCAACTTCTAGTGCAAAGAGTCCAAAAGTCCTTGACATGGATGAAGCATGCAAATCTGAGGAAAATGGTTGTGATACTCAAGAGCCTTTCAATCAATTTCAGTAGAAAATAGCCACATGGCTTCATATCTTGTCAACAAACTACACATTATGAATTCTTTGGAATTTCCATCAACCACCAACTCTGATAAGTTATTTCAGATTGGTTTCGGTCATCAAGATTTGAATTTTGGAATGCTTTCACACATTAAGGATGACACTTCTTCAGGTTTAGGGACTAAGGTTAATGCATGCAAAAATTTCCCCGATCTAGGTAGGGAAGGACCTCTTTTAAAGCATAAAAGGAGCACTCCAGATGGATCACGTATTTCTGGAGAGGAGGATAAGAATGTTGATCACGACCAGAAACAACAGAAATTGCAAAGCAACAGTTCATCTAATGCAGAGAGCGATAGAAGTGGGCATAGATAGAAGGTCAATGAAGAGCAGCTTTCGTTGTCTGAGGATATATACCTCAACAGCTATTTAAGCATAAAATTCTTGTCTGCACCTGAGAGCATTGTATCTAATGCTAAAGGGGAAAAAGGTTTGAGTGTTGAAATATTCATTAAATTGAAAGAGCATCATAAAACCATCGATGGTGCAAAATCCAGTTGCAGGATAGTCCATGCTGGGAGCATGTTTCAATGAATGCAAAATCCAGTTCACTTCTTATAGATGGCAGTCTTCGAGAAGGTGCATTTTGTAAAGCAAAAATACTTTTTGGAGTCAATCTGCAGCTTTTGAAGCCATCTTCTTGTGAATCATCAGATAATGTGCATATCAAAGAAACTACTTCATGCACATGTACTATAATGAATGAAGACAAATCCAATTCAACTGTGGTTGTGTGTCCAGCCTCTGGATCGGATACCTGTACCTTTCATGTTGAAAAAAGACATTGCATGAACCTGTGCCAATAGAAATTGGCTCTATTGTTCCTCAAAAGCTATGGTGCAGTAAGGAAGCCATATTTCCTATAGGTATGCTTATGCTTCCTTGGTTCACCTTTTGAGTTAACATATGTTGATGATAAAGGGTCACTGTTGCCAACTTTCTGTAGGATATAAGAGTCATGTCATGTTCTTTGATATACTTGATCCAACACAAATTTGTAGCTATACCTTGAAAGTATTTGATGTTGGACTGCTTGGGCTCATGGTTAAGGTAAGCTGGCAACTTATTTGATTGCTAAACTAGTTAAGGCATCATATTTTTAAGGCTTATCACTAAGGAAATGGTGGACATTGTCTCCTTAACCTTTAATGGAGTTGTCTATGGAACCACTTTTTCTATGTTCACAATGAGAGAAACATATACCAGCTTAGTTACAATGCTTGACATGTTCACAGACTCATCCAAGCTGTGGAATCAGTATTCAGGTTTGGAATTGGGAGTAACTATTCCAAGTAGCAGCTCTGTATTTATCCAACTGCCCTTGATTCAAACTTTAATCGCTGCATAGTATAAATAATTTTGCTAGGTAAACCTTATCCCTTCATTAATTATACCAAGTTTGGATAGAACCCGACTCTTTTTTGGCTAGACCAATGGAAGCTTGAATCTGAATGTATTTGTATGATTAATTAGGCCACTGATTTTCATCAAGATTTTCCTTCCTTTCTCAAGTTCCATGTCCTATATTTTGACTGCCATAACCCTATTTAGGTAAACATTATTTTGATTACTGTTGGTGGTCGTTCTTGAAATTTATGTACTTGTGAATGTAATATGACAGGTTACAGTTGAGGACAATCCAACTGAAGTCTTTGTGCATGCTTCTCCTAGAAAGTGTTGGGACTTGGTGTATCAGAGGCTTAATGTAGAAATAGAAAAGTTACAAGGCCTCGAAGTGCAGAACCTGCCACCATTGCAACTCACGGGAAGTCTTGATGGACTTAAGATGTTTGGATTTTCTTCCTTGCAAATTATTGAGGTAAGAATGTCATCATTCTTCTTTTGCTGTAGCCTTGAAGGATGGAAAGTGCAATATGGAAATTATCAATGACATCTATATAGGCCATTGGGTAAAGTTTAGCTTAGTGCTTTTGTCAGTATTGGCCAGAGCAGGATTTTTTATAACTGTTATTCTTCCCTCTAGGCCAAATATAATGCTCGCAATTTATTCGGTTCATTGTTACTTTGACTTCATCAGTAAATACCAAATCCATATAAAAATGGGTAGCTAAAGGTAGATACAAGTAACCATACCTATGCTCCATGTGTTGAAATATCCAATTGCTTTCCATGCATGGTGTTCCTTTGAATACATGGGATGTATCGGTCTGTCACCTTATTTTTAAAATTCTTGAATTAAAGAATAATTCAAACTAATTTCATTGATTTTAAATATAACAAAAAGAAGAAACATGATAATTATTAGCCTTGCATCGTATTGGCAAGATGGCCGATTCAACCCACATCCGCCGATGCGGAATGATATTAATAATTAATAACACTGACCCACATTTCTCGACCTAAATTTATCATGTCAAGTGATAGAAATATACATTTTATAAAATGTATGTTAATGAAGCTTAAGTTTCATGGCAAAAATAATCTAACACATTATATCAACAAAAATCAAGTCAGAAATTGAAAACAAGAGCAAAAAAACCATTTTTTTTCTGGCACCAAAATCAGACATGAAGGATGGCACTGTTTTGTTATTTGCGAGAAAGATTAATTAGTTGTTATCAACAATTATACATAAAAGTTTGTAACATATTTAATTCCGTATAAGTACAGCGGATGAAAAAAACATTACTTTGGTTTATTTAAACAACATACTCATGCGAGCACCAGTTTGGTCAAATGGTTATAAGTTCAATAAATTCACTAAACTCTATGATTTTTATCCAACATTTATTAACTTACACTATTTCATTCAACATACAACCTTCAATAAATTAACACTTATCGCTTTTATCTAATTCAAACATGCGGCTGAAAAAAAAATTAAACAAAAACAATGTGAAATAAAAAAATGAAAAAAAAAATACAAGCATTAATTACAAAACAGAGGTACAGGGAGAGATAGACATGAGCGATAGGCAGGCACTCGAGGTGCACATTTTGTGCGTTGAGTTGTGTGATTCAAATAACAGTGGTGGTTACGTTATGGGTTCAGGTAATATAGCGGTGGTAAATCGCTGTTATAGGTTTACAGCGGTGAAATTTCTACTGGTGCTAGAGAACACCGGTATAAATACCTTAGCGGCGAGACATTTCACTGGTATAAGTATAAATGGCTGTGAACCACATCATCTAGAGATCTATACCAGTTGTAACCGTCACCGGTATTGGACTGTCCTAGTTGCGTTCATCACCTGTGTAGGTTATTATGATTAAAAAATAGCACGAACATAATTTGTACACCTCAAGAAAACATTTGTAGGCTCTACTAAATATTTCCATGCCTTTCAACCAAAAATATGTCTTAGGCGATGTGTTCCTTCTGCATCCACATGCTAAGGGGGAACAAAACTCAGCCACGTGATGCAATGGTCAGCTGTTGATAGGTGACAGTACCATGCTAATTAGAGATGATGGTGGTGAGGGCTGTCTATTTTCTGTGGAAAGGTTGCAAGAGTTGAAGGTATGTAGAGAAGTTACTCGAAAGAATCAGAGTTTGAAGTCAATTTGGTTCACTCGACAAGAGATTTTCTTGTATAGGCAGGACGGTATTCATACTCCACCTTGTATACTGCATCATTCGTTATGTATAAAGAATCTCACCTTATAAAAGAACCTCTGGAGGACGATCTGAAAAGTTTTTGAATATCATATTATTTTTAGTAATGTTTCTGGTAACAAAAGGCTTAGATGCACAAGATTGTCTTGTACATAGTTCTAGTTATTGTACTGCAAACACTTTCATGCCTTAGTGTACGGAATAACACTTGAGCATATTTAGGAAGAGGTTGCCAACAAACAAATGATTAGTGGTCCAACCTAGGAGTTGGGTTTTCTTTCTACTCTATGTTTTTTCTTTTGACATCCACGTCATTGAATACAACAATGTTATTTCAATTCAAAACCAAGCTGATACCATTAGTAGTATGATGCTGTAATAAATGACAGTTTGTCATTGAGAAGAACCCCATATAGCATAAGATGGGATTCTTTTGTAACGAACAAATAATGCAGTATATGAGGCAGAGTATGAATACCTTCCTACCATCATTGAATCGAACTCATCAATCCATGCACCACTTTACACACACACACACATATATATGTCACTAGACAGATTAGACCGGACAAATAATTAGTGAGACCGATTAGGTTTGATGCATTTTTCTTCTGAAAAGTTACAAGTAACCATTTATATTTATACAATTACCTACTGGAACATGCCTCACTGTTTTTAAGTATGAAAAAGACCATTTTACCCTAATAAAAAGAAAATACCTGAATAGAAAGATTTTTATGGGCCACATCTTTTTGACAATTTCTTCAATATTTTTGTCTATTTTATAGGTATCAATATTAATAAAAAAAAAGGCCCAGGGAGAGTATATGTACAAAAAGTGATTTTTTTCATTTTTTTCATAGAAATTGCTCGAAATTTTAACATTTTTCTTCAATTAATGAGCATGTGTTTGTCAATCATTTTATTACGTCAAACAACTTTTCAATCTTTTTAACACCCTTCGTCATACAAAGAAATTCATCTATTTGAAAAACATTACGGTATTTGGGTTTTCCGATTGCTGAAAATTCTTGTCAATCGATAATGTGAATGATGATTATGTATGTGGTATATTTATAATAAACTGAGATAGGAATTGGAGCCATTTATTTTTCTTTGTTATCTTATTTGTCCATTCTTTTTGCACCAAAGATCTTACCTTTTCTGAAGGAACTAGAGCTACATCTCATGTGCTTCCATGCGTTTTTGGTTTTGAAACCTTGAAAAATTTACAGATTCCCTTTATTAGGGACACATAAGATTCATCACCAAAAAAAGGAAAATGGTAACCTCACCTAACCTATAGTAATAAAAATACAAGTCCTACTGAGACTTGTAACTTGCTATGCTCTTTAGTAGCAGGCCCTGACTCACCCTCCTCGAAAAGGCTGATTCATTCAGACCAACATGAGGGTCCAACCACATTGCATTGCCAAGATAGACCGAGAGTGAATTTTTTTAAGGTCATCAGTCTTGAAGTTCCTCATTAGAGATAGGATAAAAAAAAAATCAGTCTTCTATAACCTTTCATTAGTCCTAGTACTTTTGAAGCTCAGTTCCTTAATTGTGGGAGGGGCACTTTAAAAGGATGTAATATTTTCTATAACGTGTCAATGTTACCCTATAAACAAGACTTATTTCATTGAAAAGTTGTAATTTGTAAAGGAACAGTTTCATAGTTGATTATTTTTATATTAACTTGGAGAAGTAGCCGTAAAAGACATTATATTTTTCAGTCTTCATTAAAATTGTGAAACAGACAGTTCTAAAGAAACTTCTTCAGTATTTCCTATGGACTTCTTGCTTCCATTTGCATGTGCACTGCACCTTATGTTTGCCTGTGTGACTGGTTGAGTTTCAGTTTGGGACTGCATTCTAGGATCAAGAGGTTGGAAAGGCTGAGCCGGTGGAAACATTCAGTTTTTACCTGCCAGTTAGCAGCCTTTCATTTCACATGCTTTATTTTTTATATTTTCTTCCACAAGATCTTTCCTTTCTGATCTTTGTGCTGATAATAGTGTAGGCCCAAGGGTAGGATGGGCCTTCTGGTCACTTGCTGAAATTGATCCATTAGAAAACAAGTCCTGAAAATTTCTGGGTTATTCAATTGCTTTGAATTTCTTGAGAACAGTATTTGCCATTCATTTAAAAAAGAAACAGTCTCAAATAATGTCATCTACCAACAAATTGGATTTTGAACTGGATTTTTGGCCATCTCAATTAATGTCCAAAACATGTACATCTATATGTGATTAAGGTACATTGTTTGTTAGAGGTAACTTTAGACTGTTTGTGCGGCTGCAGATGTCCTGATGAGTATAAGAAACATGGTAAATTTGACATGGTTTAATTCGACATACAACCTTGGTTAAATCTTACCATGTTGTTGAGAAAAAAGTAAATTAAAACAAAAACATCGCTAACATGAAATATGAAAACAGAAAAGATGCAAGTGTCAATCGCAAAATGGAGAGGGGGGGGGGACACTTGAGTTATAAGAGGCAGCTGAAGCGGGCGGTTGCGTGCTTGCTTCAAATAATAGTGGTAATATGTGCTTCTTTCTTTGGTACTGGTTACGACACGATTTACCGGTGGAAAAAACAACCGTTGAAGTTTTATAGCGGTGAAGACATACGGGTGTTAACATTTAACAATCACCAGTATACATACAATTTAACGGTGACAAAAATCCACCGTAGGGCATATATACCAGCCACAAAAATCACCGGTATGGATAAATATCCACACCTTTCTCCTAGCAAGTTCCAGTTCCAATCAATCAAAGATATGTCTCGCGGGATCTATTCCTTACAAGTCAATGCACTAAGGGGAAAGAAAATGCAGCCACATGTTGAATGACATCGTTGGAAAGATGAAATCAGCCCTGAAAAAAAAAGTATTCTGTTGCTTTCACTGTCACAATTTCCCTCCATCAAAAGGTGTATCTATATATCAAGAAATGATGGCGATTGCCAACCAAAAAAAAAGAAGCCAATTTCACCTTTCATGATGTTCCCAGCTTTCATACAATCAAGAACAAAATGATATTCTTCCTTTGGTGCTTTTAATATCTGCCTTCGGATTAGTTTTACATGTTGGCTAATTCTTTGGCTTATTTTTACAGGTTGACTAATTCTTTTGTTTTATTTCTATCCAAGTATCAGACTTAAAATTAATTTTAGTTAACAAAGGAAAAACATCCTCAGTTTTTGTGTTTGCAGTTTTCAACGAACAAGGAATGATCCTTTTGGTTCTATATTCTAGTTCCTTAATTTTTATGTGCGAGATTTTTCCACAAAAATCTTCGCCTTAGAGGCAAAATTCCATAATCAATCCTGCATGTTTCCACATCAAAAACCCCAAGATACTTTTTTTACATATATATCTCGCTTTCAGTCATTGACATTTTTGAAACCGTACTCTTCAACTTGGTTCACTTAATAGCTCATGTTGGTTGTAAGATCTAGAATACCTTTTACATATATATAGCTATTAGTGAGTTACATCTTTCTACTTAAACTCATCCCCACAATCTTGATAATATTTTCAATTTGAAGGGCTAATTTCATCATTTGGGTGACTAATATTTTTTAGTGCTTTGGCCTTCTCTCAGGCGGTGGGTTAAATCCTGCTCACCTGAAGGGATAATTTCATCATTTGGGTGATTACTTCAATACTTTTGATGAGATCAAGCGTTTGTTTGAAAAACAGAAGGAAAAGTTGGGTGGACATTTGGTGTTTCTCAAAAGGAGTTATCTCTTATTTTTCTCATTGAACTTGTGGAGCAGTGTCTCTGAACATTGAAAACATTGTTGGTTTGGATTTTTAGATTTAAATACATTGACCTCGCACGTAGTGATTGGGAAAACATATATACGTTCCTTTTTTACAATTCAATTAAAAAAAACTGTGTTAAACTGTTTTTAAATCCAATGTACGGGGACATTCTGTAGTGAGATGGATCATCAATATTGATGTATACACATGCAGCTACATTCTATAATGCAATTGTTACGTTACAAAGAATTTTGTCATGAAGGAGCACGATTTGTAATGCAGCGACAGCTGCATGTATAAGAGATTCTGAACATCGTCTTTACTTTACTCTGTGCAACTAAAATCTTTCTTGGTTGGGTCCTGAAATTATTTTTTTACAAAGTTCGAGTCAACCAGACCCCTACTGAAACCCAAATGGTTGTAGGATAATAATTGAAAAATATAAAAGGGTCTTTAATAGAATTGTGTACAAAACAATGGGTCAATATCAAATTTCCCAACATAAGTGGCTTTTTGTCAACTTCTTTTCTGTTTCCTTCTCCCATTTTATCTCTCCTCACTATCTTGAATCTTGTTCGTCACCTTCTATTTGTAAGGGCTTTATGTTGAGCAACAAAAAGTCCCCAGCCATCTATGGCGATCGGCAAGCACACTGAAGCAAGAGCAGCGGCAGTAAAACCCAAGAACAACAAGCATTATTTTTTCTTTCTCTCACCCCCTCAAGTTTCTTCCACATTTCTTTCTTTGAGGGTGTTCTGCTATGTCACCGGTGCGCGGGGTATGCGTGTGGCACGGTGCCGGTGCCGGTGCGATACATCTCAAAAAATTGCAGTGCGGTGGTGCAGCGAGGTTATTTATTATTATTATTAATTCATTATTATAATATATTAATAATATCAAATTTGATAAAAAAACTGAAAAAAAATTGAAATCAATAAGGTGAGGGCAGCGTGAGAATCTGGTTCGCAGACATGACGTGGGTGCATCACCACGGTTGCCGCACCTGGGTGACATAGGTGTTCTATGGCGAAATCAGGCCCCTCATTTTTTATTCTTTTTTTTTATCTGTTTTCTCCTTTCTCATTTTTTTACTGATGTGGAATATGCCCCAAACTTTTTTTTTCTTTGGTTGCTCGTGCTGCACACTGCAGGGGCTCATTATCAACTGACCCCACCTGATGACAAAGAATAGCAGATTTGGCCAAAGAAGAGATTCAGTGCTATGGGGTTCCTTGGTGAAATAGAGTCTAGCAGAGGGTAGTAACAGTGAACTTTTTTTTATTGATTTGTGCCATTTTTCTTTTTTGTTGTTCAGGAGCAAGCAAGTAGGCTCTCTGTAGTCGGTGAGCATGTATTACAAGGCACTCCAAGCTCTCTGATTGAGTCTTATTATATTTGCTTACACAATTGTAGGATTTGTTTTAAGACATAGGTCAAATAAAATAGTGTTTACAACGATGTGATAAACACTTAGAAAAATTAAAAGCAATAATATCATTGTATGGATTGGTTTTACGATAACATGGTGCTTAATAAAAGGCAATAAGCAATCAGAAAAAATAGATTCTAATAATGCAAATGCAATATTCATTTTATGATATCCTAAAATAAATTTGGGTTTACAAGAATGCGATAAGAACAAAAAACATGCGATAACAGAACTACATGATTTATTTTATGATAGACTCAAGTAATATCATGCTTACAAGTAGGAAATAAGCACTCAGAAAAATTAAATGCAACAATTATACTATGTGAACTGGTTTTACGATAAAAAGACGTTTACAAAGAGGTCATAAATAGCAAAACAAAACAGATTGCAATAAAGCGACTGTAGGATTCGTTTTATTATTCATTCAAATAAAATCGTGTCTACAAAAAGAGTTTCTATCATCAAATTCACGTGTTAAACGGAGAGATGGGCATGAGTATGTTAACCATCATCCATATTAAGATACTATGCATAACGTCACATATGTATACCTCATGATGGTCACAATAGAATATATTATTACATTTCAGAACCCAGTTTTGATAGACTATCTAAACAAGACATAGTGTCTCAACTGTAGGCATTTACAAATACAATTCATGCTAGCACGTTGTCAATACAATATTTTTGTCTATGCCCTATGACCAATACTTTAGGACGAGAACCATAGTGAATAACCTCTACATTTGGTCAGGACAATGAATGAGTTTTCCCACCCAAGCCATTTGCATATTTTGTGTGAACCACAGTTGCGCGATAACCTTTCCCACCTTTTTTCTCTCTGTTTCTCTTTCTCCCTTCAAACCCACCAGTTAAGTCGCAGAAGCGTAATGTAAATCTAGGATTTCCCCATTCTTTTAAACAACAAAAGATTGAATGCATGACAAAACAGAGAGGTTGGAATGATTGCGTTTTGTTCCTCTTCGTCTCGCTGCGTTATCTTTCTTTTTACTAGCGCCTTCTAGTACTCCAGAAGGGTTAGTTGGATATGCAGTTGGAAAGTTCCTGTTTT
The DNA here is from genome assembly GCF_008831285.2 of Nymphaea colorata. Classification (NCBI taxonomy): domain Eukaryota; kingdom Viridiplantae; phylum Streptophyta; class Magnoliopsida; order Nymphaeales; family Nymphaeaceae; genus Nymphaea; species Nymphaea colorata. Next base: position 14,026,208 of record NC_045149.1, read on the forward strand.
CTATAACCACATCAATTGGAGGCTTCAGATTCTTGTTTGGGCATAATGTCTTAAAAAGGAAGATTATGTCGGTTGGATTTCTCTCGTGCTACCCTCATGTGTGTTGATTGCTCTTCCATATCAACTTCCTTCTTGCCTTCTAGGGTCTTAGACCAAATCGCCTCTAATGCATCGCCTCTCTCTCTGCCTCTACATTACCTCTCTCCTTCTCTCCCTCCCGATCCATCATGGTTTCCACCGGTGAGTACTCACTACAACAAATGTTGCAAACTGGAATTAGGATCAAGCCATTAGGATCGGTTTGTAGACCCTTTCCTAAATCTCAACATAAAAAAGATGTGTTACTTGTGACAATAAAGCCAATCCCTCACCCCCTTTCTGGTCAAAATCCACCTTCTGCTCATCCCTGTGGCCCTTGCCATTGCAGCATGCACTGATGTCAAGCATCCATCACAATCGACCGATTGTCGCTGACAGAAGAGGCAAAGAAGAAGAAAGGTTCCTCAACTCTGTCATTGCTTCCCGAATTTTTCTGCTTCATCAAAAAATCCATGATTCACCTGCTTTGTTGCTCCTTTTCTATCATTTCTCCTTGCTCAGTTTGCTGGTTGCTCACCTCGCCATCGTCATGTTGTTGTTCATCTCCTCCACTTGCAGCAATCACCGAATTGCTGGTTCGCTCGGACCGAATAGGAGTTTGGTTTTCGAATATTTGTTCAAAATAAGAGAAAATATATGGTTAATAAAAATTTCAAGAAATATTAAAAATTAATTAGAATCTGGCCAGTCTCATTCTTAAATTGGCCATGAAATGTAATCCACTTGCAGTCGGCTCAATTGGATGAGCGCGATAATTAGGGGATGCACAGGTGACCAACTCTTGGTAGAAGGGAAAGAAAGAGCTTGAGAAATCATGCTGCATATTAAGGGGAATATGGGCTTTTTCTTTGAAATTTTTGTTTAAGGTGGCCGCATGTGTTAGTTGTTTTCTTTTGTGGATTAATGTCTTTGTTTCCTTTGACCCTCACATTTTGCCCAACATATTCATTAGCTCCAGCATTAATTCTGTGGATTAATGTCTGGATTTCTCATGTTTTGTTGATTTGCTTGATTGTCACATGTGACAGAAGGAACGTAGGGTTTCCTTTATATTTTCAGTCGTTTCAATTGTGGTTTTTTTTTTGTTTGATTTTTTGTTGCCTTTGCTGAGAATGCAGAATCTCATGTTTGGATGATGTGACTAACGTTGATTGGTTCCTTCTCTTTCTGTTTTGTCTGGCTTGGGTTGAAGATACAGGAGTTAGGAAGATGATGTATTATGGTTCTTTGCTTCTTTTTCTTCTTTTGATTGTTTAGGATTTGGTTGATCTAGTTTACATGGGCATGGGCACATCAACTCTTTTATCTTCCCCATTTTTATAAGACTTTTTGGGAAGCGATTGAAAATATGGTATAGAGATGGTTGGTTGGCATTCATTTGACATGCAATTTCCATATCTTGTAATAAATTTATTTGTACAAATGTGAAGCTTCCGCCCCCTCTCTCCCTCCTCTCTCTCCTTTCGTTTGATCTTTTTCTAGCAAACAATACCAACCAGAATTACCCCACGCCTTTTTATCATCAAAATCAGACAAGCCAAATTTTGTGGGCTCATTTAGTCGAACCAGAGCCACTCAACCCTGGTCCCTTCTCCAGCCATCACCACCAAACCTGGCCACAGCCACAGGTTTCAAATGGTTACACTCGATTATGGTGTTGGCCAAGGTTTAACCATTCCATACAATTAACTCAGGCTACAGTGATTGGTTATCCAACACCCTGCCCTCTCTTTTTTTCATGCTCTTTCCCCACCAATAGAAAAGAATGCGAGGAGAGGATTGACTTATTATGAAGCTTTTACTCTTTTTAGTTATTCTGTAGCTTCTGCATCCCCACTTCTATTAATGAGAATATTCTTTGTTGTCCAGGCATATCTTCCCCATTTCTATTTTTGAATTTCCCCTCCATTCAAGACTGATTTTAATTTAGGCTGTGCCCATAATTTGGCCGTAGCCTTTCATATTTCTATTTTCCTTTTAACGAGTTCAGAAGAATTCTAATCTGAGTTAAAGATTAAACTTGGCTTGGATACTTAAGATACTGTAAAAATTAAACTCCGCTCTGTCCTCTCATTCAAACACAGAGCACTATACTTGCACTTTCAGTGGAACTTGAGTTATGCCAAACTGAAAATCTTGAATTTCTTTTTAAGGATTAGTGCACTTGAAGATAAATACATCAGTCTTTATTGAATATAATTTTTTTATTATATTTTTTGCACATAGGCCCTCATTTGATTAAAGTTACTGCAATCTTTAGGTGTGATTGAGATACTACACACGCATGTTTGCTCCAGTCATTACCACCGAACCCGTACACAGCCACAGGTGCTGAATGGTTACACTCAATTCGGGTATTGGCGAAGGCTTGACCGTTCCATACAATTCACTTAGGCTACAGTGATTGGTTATCCAACACCCCTTCCTCTTTTTTTTCATGCTCTTTCCCCACCAATAGAAAGGAATCTGAGGAGATGATTGACTGATTATGAAGCTTTTACTCTTTTTAGTTATTATGTAGCTTCTATATCCCCACTTCTATTAATGAGAATATTCTTCGCTGTCCATGCATCTGTTCTACATTTCTATTTTCAAATTTTCCCTTCCCTGAAGACAAAATCAATTTAGGCTGTGCCCAGAATTTGGCCATATCCTTTCATATTTATTTTAATGAGTTCAGAAGAATTCTAATCTAAGTTAAAGATTAAACTTGAATCCTTAATTTATGGTAAAAATTAAACTCTGTTTGGTGCTCTCATTCAAACACAGAACACTATATTTTTCACTTTCAGTGGGACCTGAGTCATGTCAAACTAAAAATCTTAAATTTCTTTTTAATGATTAATGCACTTGAAGAGAAGTACGTTAGTCCCTATTGGAATATAAATTTTTATTATTATTTTTAGCATGTAGGCCCTGATTTGATTAAGTTACTACAATCTTCAGGTGTGATTGGGATACTACACACACATGTTTGCTCCTGCATGATACAGATTGAATTGCCAAAATCTCTTCGATGCTACATATAGTCAAGTTGTCTTGCATGATATGTTGATTCTCTGTATGTCCTCGTGCTTGAAAGGTTTCAATCATTTTCTTTCTGTTTCCTGTTATTTTAGCAAATAGGGATGGGTAAAGTACCCAACTCTTTGGCTTATGCTGCTTGCTAAAGCATAAGCCTTCTGCTTGTTCCCTGTAGCATGAGAGAAGGCTTTGGACCTAAATGAATCTGACTTTTGTGTTCTGGGATGTAATATAGGGTATGCATATAAGTTTATTGAGACTTTAGTTCTATGTCTTCTGACTATCTTGCTCAAAGTAACCATGAGGGTATTTATTTTGGTGTTACCCTTGGCATAATTGTTGTAGAATAAGAACTGTTGCCATTATTGCGTCTGGTTCCTATTCCATGTGCAGCATAAACAGAAACATCTTGTTCGAATGTTCTTGCATCCAGGTGCATCTGTTCCTCTTGGAACAGATGCTTGGTTGTCAATAATCAACATATATATATATATATGTATATATATATACATATACATAGAGAGAGAGATAGAGAGAGATATGCATGGGTATGTGTGTATATAACTTCTTCATGTCGATATTCATTTAGCAGAATTGAACATATGGCAATTAATAAAAATAAAAAGCACATTTCCAGTTAATAATTTGTTGTTAATATTACTGATCTTCTAGTAAAATTTGTGTATGTTTTCTTCCATAAAGTACTTGCAGGTCAACAGCAATCTTTATGTTGATGAACCTAAGGGAATAAAATTATAAAATAAATACAGATATAAGTATGTATCTATGTATACACACACACAGAGAGACACACACAAATATGCTTATGTAGCACCCATCTCTTATTGAGTGTCTATTTGCTAGGTTGAAGAGCAACGAGAAATTTTCCATCTTCATCTATATTTTGCAATCTATCTATTTCTCAATGTTGTCTGAAGTATCAATTTTTTGCGGACTTGAATGTGAGCTTATGAATCTCTAACAATATGAAGTAACATCATTCTTGGTCACTGTAATGACCAGCTCTTTGTTATGAACCTCATGGTTTGGAACTTTTGACTTCAAATGATGACAAACTGCTAATTGATCTAACAACATCAGATCCACGGCTTCAATGTGTAGTTTCTGATGAGGTTCATTTCTCTTTTCAGTTTCATTGTATTGCTCATGAGTAGTTTTATTGCTTTTCAATATTATTCTTGGATTTATGCTTCATGTTTCTAGTCTACTCAAAAAGTATATCACATGAGAGCATGGACATTATGTTCATACATTAAGCTTATTTTCTCTTATTTTGGAGAGAAAATGTTATTTTCGTTTAGACAACCTCTGTCTTCACTTCTTACATTAGTTGCTTGACTAGATTGGAATTGTTATACTCATTTAGCTCAGTATGAATCCCTAAAACTGATGCATGGCCAAGCTCAGCCAAACGATCATGGATAAATAGAAACACATGTATAGAACATTAACTCAATATTACAGAGTTGGTATGTTACTTCAACGTGGATTTTTAGGATAGGATAAATCTTAAACTTACTATTGGTATAATTCAGTGTTTCCGGTTGATTAAAGACCATTGGTTGTTGGTTTTGGCAAGGTATTTTTTGTTTCAATCTTCCTTGATAATATGCCATAAACCATGGAAATTGTATTTGGACTTAAAGAAAAGGAAATCCCTCCTTGACTATGCTTTTTATTCTCATTGCTAATGTATTTCAAAAAGGACTGGTGGAATCTATTTTAACAGCAGTGTGACTTTAACTTGTACATATAAGAAACTTTGCTACTAAAATCTCTATAAGATCCATAATGCTGGTAGATACATGTTCTTTTTTTTTTTTGGTTCTTTCGGTAGTCTTTTAATATATTCATACAATTTATAATAGTTAAGAGAACTGTCAAACATGTTGTAGTTGTAGTAAGTCTTTAAAATACCTTTTTTTGTTTTCATGTGACTGTTGGCAATTTTATTGATGTCCATGGAGGGAATCTAAAATACATGAAGGGAGCCTCTGTCTACAACAAAATCAGCATTTATTGATATTGATGATTTTGACAAACTACTGAACCAGTTACAACTTGGAGGTATTTGTATCAGTTTTAAAAATGTCTAATTCTCGATTATTGTTTCATGTTCTCCATGAGCAAGGTGTTCTTTGTCACAGTCATAAATTAGTTGCTATCTTTTTGTTGCAGCTCTAGTGAGTTATGTTGCTTTTTAAGATGTAAGAGGCAATGGGGCTTGTTAGAGTGTATTTGAAGCCCCACGGCAAAGGCCTAATTACGTCAAGTCTTTTATTCTCTACTTGAGGTAGATGCCAGGATCAGTTCTTTTTTTCTTTTTTCTTTTGTTGCTCGTACTACACCCTGCAGGATTTCATTATCAACTGACCCCACCTGATGACAGAGAAGTAGCAGATTTGGTTGAAGAAGAGATTCTGTGCTCTGGGCTTATCTTCTTCCTTAGTGAAACAGAGTCCACCTGGGGATAGTAACGATGAACGTTTTTATTCATTTATGCCCTATTATGTTGTTCTGGAGCACAAAGGCTCTATGTGGCATAGGAATTGCACCTTTGGCCGTAAAATATCACATACCATGCACTATATATGAATGAATGATGGCTTCAATGAAATTCTTTATTTCAACATCCGTACAGGATGACTCCAAGCCCCAAAAATGTGCTTGAGTGCTCAAAATGTGACTTACGTGTGCCATCATCATCTTGTTCAGGCATGGCTTGATGAGCAAAGGTAAAAGGTGTGCTCGAAAAAAGAAAAAAACTATTATCCTGACGAAATCCTAGTCAAAACCATATTGTGGTTGGTAACCTCTTCTATTTTTTTTTTCACTTTGACCAGTTATTCCTCACTCTATATAATCACATTGGCTGGTCATGCCAAAAGGACAGAACCACATATTGTGGTTGGTAACCTCTTCTAATTTGTCTTTTTATTAATTGTTAGTTCATGAGAACTTTTAAATAGAAAAACGTTGAAAAAGCTCAACATAGCGATATACATATATATATTGATCAATTAGAGCCGATTTACCCCATTAATGGTACAATTCCCATACCCATGTCAAGAAAATCCTTCATTTTCTATCTAGGTATCACTTTTATTTTCATTTTCATCATCAAAAATGTTGTCTTATTGCAGCTATTTACTTACCTTTGTGAGATTTTATGTTTACATTTAAAATTACTGTTTACATTTAGCAAACACTAAGGTTGCTATTATTGTACAAAACATTTTTTAATATGCATTTATGAACAAATTTAAGAGGCCAATGCATAGATACGGCATGCCCTGTGATTGTAATCTATACTAATTTCAATAGGCAACATTGACAAGTTCATATTAAGAGATTGTAAGGTGGTCATATTACTAATGAAAGAAAACTATGTTTAATTTCAAGATATGTTAGAAAAGGTAGTCACACTATTAATTAATCAATTTTTGCATTTAGAAGATTAGGCTCCTAGTGCTTATCCTAGGATGCCATGAATATATTGGCCTTGAATCAGATATCTGACAGAATTGCTTCGAAAAGATCAGAAGAAGAAAAAATTTAATATTTAATTCAGAAATCAGATCAGTTCAGATTTAAGAAATAATATTCGATCAAATTCACATTTAGATGTACATAAATATCCAATTGAATTCAAATTTGTATTTAGTTTTAAACAAAAATCCGATCTTTGATGCTTTCACAACATGAAAATTGACCAAAATTGGATTCAGACTCAGGCATGAATATAAAAATCAAATTAGAATTAGATTCAAATTTTGAAATTTGATTTGGGATTCAGATTTGAATACGACATTTCCTTCATTCATATTAAAATCGGGGTCTGAATCTAAGTATATGAATATCTGAAAAAGCAGATACGGTTAATAGGAGAACAATTCTCCATCCATATTCATGTAAATCACCATTTAATGTTTACATCCATTTGATGTAGCTCTAAGTCAAAACGAGTTTTGAAATTAAATAATCTTCATTCATTGACTTCTTAGTTGAAAATGTCTAGTTATAGTCAATGCCATCGTTTGAGTGAAGCCTTTTAGCAACCATCATTGCCTTGTACAGCTGCATACCTATAAGTACCATATGTGTTTGCATCATATGTGTTTGACTATTTTAGATAGAGCGACAAGGTCCCACACTTGAGTTTTAGACGTAGAGTTTAACTCTTCTTTTATGGCTTCTATCCAATGTGCAGATTGCATACACTCAATAGTTTTCATAAATGTGATTGGATCATCACCATCTATGAAATCATTGGGCTCCTATAAGTGCACTACATAATCTAGATGAATAACAAATCTTATTGTCAATGACATGAACAATAAAATATGTAACCTTTTGACCTTTCTGGATAGCCAATGAAGAAGCTACTAATTGTTATAGGGTCAAAAGCCTTTATGTGAGGGATATATAATTTGGCTCCTGCTGGATAACTTCAAATGTGCACATATAATAGTGGACGCTTTCTGCTTGCCAATAACTATAAGGAGTTTTAGAAACAACTTTAGCAGGTACATATGCATGTGGTTTTGGTGTGTTTCTCAATCTCATTTTTTGTTTTGTTCTTTTCCAGGATTGTTGTATGTGTCGGTTGGGATACATTACAGTCCTTTTTTGTTTTTTGTATGTGTTCTTTTTGGGTTTCTGGAAATTGGGTGTTCCTGCATTGAGTTCTAACTTCAGAGATGAAACACAATGTAGAATAATTTATTCTTTCTGGGGAAAACATACAGGATAAATGAGTTTAAACGAGCCGACGAGTCGAGCTCGAGCTCAAACACAGCCTCTCGAGTCAAGTTTGAGTTTGAGTTTGAGTTGTGGACCTTGTGTCGAGCTCGAGCTGAATAAACATGACTAGATCTGAGCTCGAGCTTGACTCTGCTTGTGTGCAGCCCTACAGCTGACGCCCCAACTATTTTGTTTTTTACTTTTACTTTTTTAAGTAACAAGGAACGTCAGATAAAAAAATCGGATGCTCCACAAGAAACACATAATTGACATAATGATACACACACACACACACACATATATATATATATATATCATCTATATAAGTGTCAATAAATTCAATTTGGATCATATATCTGACCAAATTAACTACTTTAAAAGAATTGGATTATATAACAAATTATCATCTAAAGCAGTCGGACCAAATACGGCTTTAAGAAATAACACATGATCGTATTCAGATTCGGATTTAACTAAATATTTCAACAGATTTGGAATCGATTTCAGATTCATGTTAAATAAATCTCCTCTATTTGATATCCATCCATTTGAAAGTTCGTTCCGGACATAATGTGGTTCAGTAGGTTTAAAAGTCAGACTCGGATTTAGATGTGAATTTGACAATCAGATTTGCCTAGGATTTGAATTATATTCAAATTTGGATTCAGATTTGATATAGACATTTCTTCTTTTGCAGTGAGAGATAGGAAGAGTTGTTCAGAAATTATAAATCCTATAAAGTCATTTACCAATGTTTCCTATAAACATCATTTTCATGTTCATTACCTTGTTTGGTGACAATGAGATTACATCCATGTGCTTCTCAGCCCCTAGATTACCTGCCATTGTTCCATAGTTGCTATTTCAGTTGTCCCATCCCATCCTCTGGCAAAAAAATGCTGCATACGAGTATTGCTCAAGGTGACAAGCTACTTTTCCATAGGAGAAGTGGTCGAAATACATCTCGTTGTGAGCTAGATGAGTATTTCATTTTACTGCTGGGTTGAAAGTTGAAGCCTTTCACCCTTTTCCTCCTTCCTCCTAGAGTGGTAGGTTTGTTTTCATGATATGATTCAATTTGCATATTGGTGTGCTTCCTTTTACAACACAAGGAGTTGATGCCATGAGAACTTGAACCCGCTACCAGCCCCTGCCCTGTCCATTACGCCATTCCATTCATAGATGAAATGACTAAGATATATAATAATTAAATTTGTTTTAGGGTTAGAAACTACAAATTCCACCATTTTTTTCTGGAAATCTTGCATAAGTCCTACTTTTTGACAGCTTTGAAAAGTCGGTGACATTTTCACCAATATTCTCTTAACTGATGTCCCGACTAAACGATGGTAAAATTTTTACTGATGTTCTTTCCTCCTTTACCAATGTTTCCTGGTCATTGGTAAAATACCAATTTTTTGTAGTGGGGCAGCTATCCACATGGTTGAAGTTTTTCCTTGGATACCAAAAGTTGGTTGAATATCAAATCCCCCAAATCATCAAAGTTTTTTGGGAGATCCAATGGAACTTCATAATGGTATTGGCTGCCACTGCAAACAAACGACAAAATTTTCTCTCAGCAACATTTGCGTCGGAAGGACAAGCAGTGGGGCATACTTGGCCGGTTTATACATGCTGAGGCAGGGCACCAGGTCGGGCTGTCGCCGGATACCCGGCACCCAGCCTGACTCGGGCCCGAGCATGAGAAAAACGGACCCGGGCCAGCCCAAGTCGTTATGGGGCTGGCCCGGGTGGGCCTGATAAGCCCGATTCGAGCCCAACAAGTTATTTTTAAAAATTTTTATTAATTTATATATATATATATACAATATTTTATTATAATTAATTATATTAATATAGTATTTCATATTAAAATTATATATTTTTAAATTTAATTGGGAGGGCTTAGGCTCGGACTCAGTTTTCCAAGTCAGGCCAGGCCGACCCGATGCCCAAGATCACTTAAATCCACTCGTTTGGTCAATTCAACGTTTTAACAGGAAGAATATCTACTTTGCAGTCTTTAAACAATCTTTTGGCCTGAGCAGAGGAGATACATGGGGGATGGTGTGCCGATACCCGCAAATCAAAAACTTTATTAAGTGCACTCAAAATTACGCATGGTGCCCACGCCAGACATAAACTCGATCAAGTGCCCCTCAGTGTAAAAGAAGAAAAAACAAAAAAAAAAACTATGCCATTGCTTGGTCACTGCATGTATTAAACAACCGTCACTGCACTCACATATCACAATATACCACCATCATGATCAAAATCATGAGGACAATAAACATCGGCATCATAATATTCATACGCCACTGTTTTGGATCTTCTCCATCAATATTAATCACATTATAGATGCCCATGCTTTCTTGTACCGATTTCGATTATGAGCACATCTTGAAATTTTTAAAACTTGACAAAGTCTTCAGAGGTAAAATAGCCCAACATATATAGCTCCACACAGAACCTAAACTCTGTATATGTAACTTTGGGTAGATGAAAGATTCTGTTACTGCAGAGAGTGTCAGATATGCACCCAAAAGCAAAAGAAAGGGAAGTTGGGCCTTTTGGAGATTTTTCAAAAAAAAAGGAAGTTTTTGTTGGACATTCAACTTTTTTACTACCTATTTTTTCTCCTTAGAAAGGTTTCCCACTTTTTACTGATCAGGGGTATTCCAAACATTATATCTCGAGTGCACAATTTTTTTTTTTTTTTTTTGCATGGGACAGTGCATAAAACCAGCTTGGAAACTTTGATATGGAACATTATATTTTACTTTGCCCCTATCTCGCCGGAGGAGCTCGTCAACACTTAAAATAAATTTTCTTTCTCTTTGTTCCATGCATTGCTGTTAGTTTCTTTACAGTTTTCCTCAAAGTGATTTTGCTTTATTTTTTATCACCAAAACATCAAAAAAACGAAGAAGTTCCAGCCAGATATTTGAACTTAGTCGCCAAGTCAAAAAGTAAAGCCCCTCGCAAGGACCGAAGAAGAAAACTCCAGTAATTGGGAAAATAATGTAAAATGAAAACAAAGTGCCCCTTTCATATGGATTTCGATATTTTGCATGTCATATTCAACTTTATTTTAGAAAAAGACTTGACACGTGAGGCATCATTCACAAAGGGGCAAAGCCATGACACCAACGGACAAGGACAGGGTTGGAGTTGCAGCCTAGATAACTAAAGAAGATGGAATGGCCTGTCAATCAATGCCCCACCCATATCGGCCGTATATTATTCTCAAGGGCGTAAAATCATTTAACCTAACAGTTGATCATTTTTGAAAGAAAGGAAGCTTTGTTTCTCCAGATTTCTGGGAATCAACCAACGTAAGAAAATTAGCTCAAGCGATCCTGAGATCCAGCTTTGTTCTCTATTTTCTGCTGATATTCAAGGCTCACTTTGGGGAATGGGGTCGAAACTGCTGATTAGAATCCTGCATCTGAGAGAGAGAGAGAGAGAGAGAAACTCCGTGCTTGTAATATTGGAGGTCGTTGACCAACACGTTTACAACAGGAACAAACCCAACATAATGGCCATGGCTGCAAGCCGGATATATATATATATATATATGAAATATCTGCAGTACAAATTCTTAAGAGTGGGAAGACATGGGTTCACTTGGTATGATCTGAAGTCATGGAGCAGCGGTGGTGAAACTGAAGGAGGACTGATCATCAGGGAGTAGGAGAGCTTGACAGGAGGGGTTCCTTCATCTTCCTGTTGGTCGAGTGACCAGCATGTGCAGCCTGTGGATCGCATCCCTTGGGGAGAACAACACAACCAGTCTCATCAGGACTGTGGTGGCTATCGATTGCTGATCCCTGCTCAACGAGAGCAGTTGCAACCAGTGCCAGAACGAGGAAGAGGATGAACGAACGGGAAAGGGAAGCCATTAAATTTGGTGATGGAGAGGGGCACGGTGGCCCAGGTGCCTGCCTTAGTGACTATTTATAGTGGAACGAAGCTGCAGGCTCAAGGGTTTGAGCTCAAACACGGGAACTCTGGAATCAAGAGTTTTCGTACGATTTAGAAAATTTACATGAAGAACTTGAGTAAAAATAATGATAATTGTTGAATGTCGGTACTTTCAATTATTGCTTTATTTACTTGTTTTTAGACTATTCGCTAACTTTATATGTGTGTCGTGCTGGGTACTGAAATACAAGTTAAATCATGGTAGGATAGGTATTCCAAGAAACTGAAAGCAAGCCCTATACCCTAAAATGAATGAGGTGCTAGGTGGAAGCTTAGTCTCTCCTACGGTAGAATAAAATTTTATCCCTGCTTACCTAGAATTATTCCCAAACTCAAATCACTTTATAAGTCAAGTACAATCTTTAAGGCAAGTTCATGAAACAAACAAACTATTTCACCGGGACTGGACTGGGGCCAAGCCAAGTTTTAAGCCTAATACGCTGGAAATACTCTGGCCCAACTGGCCAGGCCCAAGGGCTAGAGGGAACTTGACCCGGCTCAACAAGGAGGAACTCAATTTGAAAAAAAAAATGTAATTTGACGTAGGCCCCCCTCTCTTTTTATGAACCATTTCTCATTGGAAAAACCATAGAGACTTAAGCTTTTAGTAAGGTTGTGTTGGTTTAACCTGATGATAAATCCCTGGTGATATGAGATTCTTAAGATTTTAGATGCATGGATTTAAGATCAGACTTCCGATCTTAAATCCATGAATTTGAACATGTATAATAAAATGAGAATCTCCTAAAAAACACCCTTTATGCAATGTCAAGTCTTAGCTATACGAGGCCATCAAACCTAACCTAAAAGAAGCTTGGAAAGCTTTAAAAAGTGTGATAAAAAAAGAAACCATCCCTTTTTTGAAAGGTATTTTAGTCCTTATCCATCTCCTAGTAGAGATAATAACCCATGGGAATGCCATATAAAAGTTGGTGAAGTGTTCATCCTTTTCACTATCTCTCTACTTTAATTTGTTATAAGATAACGTTATGAAAAAGACAATGAAAAATAGAACAGGTTAAATTCACCAAATGTTGAATGTCGTTAGATAGCTAAGCGTTAAAAATCAATCATTACTAAAACCTCCATGAATCTTTTTGCACCATTCATTGGTAGTACTTATGTGGCAACAAATTTTTACTTTATCTGACATATTTGATTTCTCCATATACAAGATTATTCAATTCCGCCTATATATGCAGTAATGTGTTTGTGTGTTTACATATTTGGCAGGCTGTCTTATCATGAAGACAGGACAATTCTTTCTCTTCGAAGGAGGCAAAGCCCCTTTTGCAAAAAAAAAAAAAATGAAACTTTGTTTTTGATGGAAATACCTTTGATAGTGAAAATTTCTTACTAAGAGGCACTAGATATAAAATTTTTAAAATTTTAATAGGCACTAGTATCTAAATGAGAAAAAAATTCTAACATATCAATATAAAAATATGAATTTTTTTTGTGGGCTTGCATACGCACTTGCTCATACCATACACACTTGCCTCCTCTGGCTGCTCAGTCGAGGCTCATATGATTTTCTTTACCATGATGCAAGGAAGAGACCAAGATTTCATTTTATGATTTATTACTTTGAATTTATGATATATATATATTATAAATAAATAAATTAATATATATATATATATATATATATGACAAGAACAGGTCCACATTGCCTCCACAATGACTCCCATAATTTTAATCTCAATATTTTTCAATACAATCAAGATAGCACCATTTAACTTTTGAACTGAGGATATGACTCTAACACACCACCCAACCCAAGCGGTTGCGCTAGAGAGAGATGGAATCGGGGTGGAGAGTGCAAAAAGAACAATGAAAATAGAAAAGAAGGGGTTGTCACCATACCGTGAACTTCCTCCTGACTAGGTAATTCAGCCTACTCATCATGAAGGGGTTGTTATGTAATAAGAACAACATATTACAGTTTCATGAATCTCTTATATTTGGCAATAAGAACAGCATGTTATTGTTCCACAAATCTGCTCGAATGGTTGGAGCACATTCATCGAACATTATTTTATATTGTTTTATGAACCTACTTCAATTTTTGAGGTAAATGCATAAAACAGAAACAAACTATTGCTTTCGTCAAATGGCTTTGAAAGCAAGCGGTAGAGACCAAGTACAACTATGAGAAGATTTCATGTGATAACAGGTCGATCAGATACAATATTAAATATGAAGCCCTTAGTACAAAAAAACCAAACAGTTGTAAGTCTAAAAAGAAACAAAATTAACAAAGAATGGCTGGCTTGAAAAGAAACAAACATATTGAGAACATGAGCTAAAATAATAATAGGTAAAGGAAAAAAGAAAAGAGAATGAGAAAATCAACCATTCTCAAACCATTAAGGCAAAGTTAGATTGAAATACTGGATCGAACGAAACCCCACCCATCACATTTATTCGTTTGGCCATGTGTTATTATTTATTTAATTTATATTTAATTGTTTTCTTTATTCATTTTTGCCAACTTATAACTAATATTTATTTAATATGCAATCGGAGCTTGGCCACTTTATCTCCGGATCAAAACAGTAAAAGAAGAGGTCCATGAGAATGTTTGCAACGGCCTGGCCATTGTGGGTTTCATTTAACATGTCGATGAATGGAGACATCGTTAAATTTGAACCACCAAAGCACGTGGAGTCGTGGAGGCGGTACGACTATAGAGCCGCTAGAAGCCAAATGGAGGCCATTCACCAATTTGATCAAATGTGTGTCGGGTCTCTCTTTCTTGGAGATACCAGCAGGGCTTCAACGCCATCCTTGCTTCTTTTACTTTGTTCACCATTTTGGTGCGCTTCAATCTTAGCGATTTGCAGGAGACAAGGTCGGTCATCTCTTGCTCTCTTATCCATGTGGCAAGGTTGCGTTCTTTGTAGATATTTTGTTATATTATTCATAATCTCGTGGAAGAATTGAGGGATCCTAAGTTAGATTCCTTTCTTGGTGTTTCTGGATGTATTTCATGGGAGATATACCAGCAGAGCGTAATGCACATCCTTGGTTCTCTTTTACTTTGTTCGTCTTGCTCGTGGGCCGACTACAATAAAAGATAGCTTCTGCCACGATCATTCCCATGGAAAGGTCTGTAGTGGACAAAATGGTAAAAGTTGTTCCTCTTTTAGCAGAATACTTTTACAAGATAATAAGAGGAGGCAAACATTTTCAAGGGAGAGAGAGAAGGACGGGCAATCTGTGATCGCCTTTCCATGCTTCTCTCGTTCTGCAGCCTTCCAACATGATGAGGTTCTTGTCGATGAGAAGGAGTACAAGAGAGCCAGGACTCTTTTCCTCCACTTGATTCCCTCATCTATCGATGAAGCAGAGAGCAAACAGAGGCTCCTCCCCTGCCTACTCGAACACGATCTTATCCTAGACCACGAGATCAGAAGCAATGTCGTTTTCTCACTTGTAGAGTTCTTCTCATCCAGCCTCAAGAATGCCGGTGGATTTATGCAAGGGGCAAACAATAAGGAATGGTTAAAGAGAGAGAGTTCCTCCACTTGATGATTTATGTTGGATACCGACAGATCTCTTCTGTGTTTTGTGCATTTTTTCCCCATTGCGTCACTTAATCCTTGCTGTTCGTTGCTTCATGAGGTTATTCATACCTACTGAATTTGTTAGATATTTCGTGCATGAATATGAAGTATGTGGCTGTCTTGGTGCAATTTTTAACTCACAAAAGCAAGAAGCTTCCTACTGAAATAATGGACTTATGAATAAGCACGTGGAGTGGAGCCTGAAGTAACTTGGGAAGATCACCAGAACATCAATATATTCAATGGGCTCAATAATCGGTTTCATGAGCTTGAGCATGAGATGAAAGCCGCCACGGTGTCACCTTTTTTTTTCTTTTCCTTTTGGACTTTGTATTTTCTGTTTACCGTTAGATTTTAGTCCTCATGTTTTTTTAGAAATTATAGAATATGATAGTTGTCCTTGGTATGTACTTCTGGATTCCAGTTGTTGGCGGGTAAATCAAAGATATCCATGTTGTCCTGCATATGTTATTTTCTGAAGCTCCAGATGTTGTTAGTGGTAGTGGACACGAATCATGATAAGCATGAAAGTGTATGCATTTAGGATAAAGATCATTGTATTTGAGCTATTTCAAGAGAAGTTTGCGAAGTGATCAGATTGCAGATAAAATCTTCTTACCCTGCATCAATTATCAATTTGTGATTACAAATACGACAGATGTACACAAAGGTCATACAGTCAAGTATCTACAATTTGGTTTTAACAGCTGAAAGCCTGAAATGCAGTTGTCACATTTTCATGTCACCCACAAATTCTGTCTATCGAGAAAAGATGAAGAACTGAAAAGTTCAACAACTGAAAAGAAGAATCATTTTCAGTGGAAGGACAAAAATTGATAAACAAAAGTCTACAGGCACATCGTTGTTAGCATTCCTGTGGCCCATCTGCCTTGGCTGTCAAGGAAGCAGCATGGGGACTTGCTTGTCATGCTGCAATATCTCAGGTAACTCGAAGTGTTTGCATTTTAATGCTTTTCAGCTTATTAATTCAGTTTTTCAACATTAGACAAGCTAGAAATGGAGGGATAATTGTTTCACCAAAAGATGGGTGACCATTTCATATGTGCTTGTTATAGGCCATGAAATGAAGTACGGTGGTAGACACATCACTGATCTGTAGAATGGGTAATTAGATCCGTTTACCTTTTATGCTGTGGGGAAGTGAGGTGAAGTTTTTTTAACCTATTTGCACTTTGCAGCCTGTCACGGTGCTCTGCTCTATGAGTTTCTTTATCTTTTGTAGAGAGTCTGCTGCTAAACGTTTGCCAGCATTAAAAATCATATGATTCTCACAAGTTACATAAACTAAAATATAGATCATATAGCTTATTTAAGCAATGTTGAGGCTCCACTGTTTTCTTCTTGCTTTATCTGTTACATTTGTGCTGATATGATAATGTTAGAGTGCATTCAACTCGCAAATCAGGAGCATGTTTGATTTTATGCCTTTAGTTACATCCAAAGGGAACAGATATTAAAGACTTTGCTTTGTGCTTCAGTCGAATGTATCTAATTTTTGAAGTCTTGAACATCAAATATGAAATGTAAATGTTCCTTCAGGTCTATCTGAATAGTCCTTGAAATAATGGTCAATCAGACGATCCATGAGGACCAAGAAACGCTCATCACTGCATTTTTGTGATGCTCAAGTATCTAGTTTAGGGCCCCATACATGATGACCCAATATACCATTTTTGCCATAGCCATGGTTGTACATCCCTAAACCTTAACAACAAATATTCCTTAGAGATTTTTCAGAAATCCAAAAATATTCTGCTATATTAGAAAACAAGGTGTAAGTTAAGCAATTTTTTTTCCTTTACATAATAAAATATGTTTTTCTATACACCATTGTTGTAGAGTCCACAAAATTTGATCTTAGATCACTTAGATTTCAAAATCCAAAGATATGACCGTCCCTCATCTGACCCTGCATCAGCCCATTTGACAATGGAAAATACTAAAGTGAGGATCCAGGTTTTAACTAGTATTATCAATGCATGCAGTCATGTACATAATATCATTGTATGCAGTCATGATGATATACATT
This sequence comes from Nymphaea colorata, assembly GCF_008831285.2. Taxonomy (NCBI): domain Eukaryota; kingdom Viridiplantae; phylum Streptophyta; class Magnoliopsida; order Nymphaeales; family Nymphaeaceae; genus Nymphaea; species Nymphaea colorata. Next base: position 14,043,698 of record NC_045149.1, read on the forward strand.
CATAACTAAACCAAAATTTGAGTGTGTTATCCTACTAGGATGTAATAAAGATCAGGCATTCTTATATATAATGTATGCACATGTCAAATATGCGCTACTCTCTGATGTGTTTTGTTTATGAGCAGACACAGAGGAGTGGTGCTTCATATTTTGCATGGAACAATGGCACTTCAAAAATATGTGACATTAGAAATTTGCCAAGCATCAAGTATGGTTCACTTTTCAGAAAGCACAACTATCAAAGAGGTGGCTAATTATATGTGAAGGAGAAAAGGACATTAAAGTACATTTTGAATAATGTAATTGGATTCAATATCTAAAAGGGCAGCAGCTTTGATAGTGAAGGCAGTATGGAATTTCCAAATCTATGAACTTCCCTTTATCATTTCCAAGCTTGTGCAACAATCCTTTGGTCGATAAAGCTGTGGGCGTATGGATGTATGTGGATCTTGATAATAGTATAGTCTTGTAGTTGATTTTCTCTTTATGGTATTGATGCTTTTTTTTTCTTTCTTTCTTTCTTTTTTTTTTGTGCAGGTTGGTATTTTCTTTGTCCCAGTTCCGTAATTACTCTGAGATTACTGTTTTCATCAAACTTTTATCTGGATCAATCTAACTCAAACCAATTATTAGCATTTTAACCAGAGGATGATTTGCTATTGTTATGGTGATGAGCTTTCTTTTTGTCTATGTTGATGATACCACTGTCACAAATATCACAACTTAATTGAAAAAGACACATTAAATACGTGAAAAATAAGTCAGACCAATAAAACAGCAATACAACGCATCTTTTTTAAAAAATGTGAATTATACACGTTTTTTAATAATTTTTATTAATTTATTATTTATTTTATTTTTATATTTTTCAGGATTTTTTAAATGTTTTAAATTTTTTTTAAATTTTTTTTATTTTCGAAATATTTCAGAGATATACAACTTTGCCGTGTTATCCTCGAGAAATTCATGTTCACCTCATGCTTTAATAATTTAATAATTTCAGATAAATATAATAATATCAGGTAAATATATCATATTACACTAATATCATGTTCACCTCATGCTCTTATCCAGCATTACCAATCAACTTCTATTTGAAAATATACCAGCTATCAAGGTTATGTTAGTGCCGAACACTATTTTGTATGTGACTATGTATCAAATATATTGTTGTTTAGCAGGGGATTGTGGTCTACTCTTCAATTGAAGCTTGTAATGGATCCAATAAACCAGGCATTTTAGCATACTGAAAAAAATATTTCTGATATTGGTTTCAACCAAGCATTCTTAAAGACATTTTTTGTGCATTATGTTCTTTTCTCTAGTCCTTAGTGTTTTGCAATCAGTTTGACAAGGCCTATTTTATTTCCTGACAATTGTGCAAGAGATATTTGTTGTTTTGGCTGATACATTTCACAAGCTTGGTTTCAACTGCATGTTTCGGTTCTACATGGGACTAATTTTCTGGATGAATCGATTGTTTGTCTTCTTGTTTCAGTTTCCAATAAATTGAAGTATTTTATATTAAGTTTTGTCCTATTATTATTTTCTTCTAAAACTATTTCACGGAGCCTTGATTTTGGCTATAAGTACTCATTTATTTCATCCAATCCTCCATTTTTTGTTTTGTTTGTAGGTGATCAAGATCTTAGCTTTCTTCATGATCCATGAATTGGAATGGAATTTAGGAACTTATTCTGAGGTGAAGATTGCTTTATCTTTCTTTTTTGTTTTCTAATGACAGAAAAAATAGGAGATTTCTGAGCAGGCCAAGATTTGTTTGCCCAAAAGGTTGATAATTTACAGTATTGTATGTCTCTACTAGTTATTTGTGTATAACGTGCAATATATTTCTATTTTATTTATGAAATTTTTCTTACTGTACCAGAGATGATATGTTCTTCACATACCCCTTTCCATCATTCTTAAACTTTTTGACTGTTTGGATACAAGTATAGCTACACTACATGAAAATAAGAGAATTAGAATTGTTTATGGGAGAAATAAGATGCTAAGCTGCTAATATGAGAAAATTAGAATTGTTTCACCATACTAGTCTCTGGGATTAAATTTTCTAGATGTGTATGAACCTGCTATTTTTCTATTTATTTTCTCTATTTCGACCAGAAATGGCTTGTGGAGCTTTTTGATAAGAAAGAAGCAGGCATGCTCAAAGGACACTTATTTTCTGCTATTTTTATGTAATTTTTTTATAATTTTGAATTGTATAAACAATATCTTTTATAGTACAATTACTTATTTCTATGTTCTCTCTCTCTCTCTCTCTCTCTCTATATATATATATATATATATAATAAAATAAAATGTAGAATAATTACAATGGCCATGACTTTTTCCATAGCTAATGTACAAGTAACTGTGGCTGTTGCAAATAACGGTCACAGCAAAAACCATGGCTAGTGGCCTAGGTACATCATGGCCGGTTGATAAAATAGCCAGTCACAAAAAACGTGTTTTTTAAAAGAAAAACAAATGGACATGATAAATAAACCTACATTTTTTTTTTTGCATTTTTTCCTTTTTCTTCACTTTTAAAAATTTTTAAACAGTTTTTTTTTCATTTTCTAATTTTATTTGTCGCAAATCTACTTATTTGTTGATGTTTGTGTTTATAATTTCTCACTTATTTTATTTTTTCTTAATTTGATTTTTTTTTAATTTTAAAAAATTTGTTGTATTTTTCCTGTTTTTTCTCCTTTATTTTCAAGCTCACCGTATTGTAGCCAAGAAAAAACTCAAGATGTTTTTTTGTGACTATGGTCAAAACCATGACAAAAAGTTAATAGCTACAAGGGTTTTTGCCAAAGTCAGCTTAGTTAACAGCCACAGGAAATGTCAAGACTGAAAATACTTTCAGCCACAGTTTCGGGATTTATTTCATGGAAGCTCTCTTGCCGCTTCACCAATGACTTTTTGGTTTGGTAATCGATCTCCTTTTTCTGTAGCTCTTGCTTTCTGGATCGCAATAATCAGGAACTGAAATGGGTATGTCTGCTTTGCCGCAAGAGATGAAATTCTGCTTCATCATCTCAAACCACTCTATACAAGTCGCTTCACTTGTGCGACGTCTAATCAAAGAGGATCATTTTTGTCTGTTTCAAAGTTTGAAGAACTATTTCTGAATACCATTTTTGTATGAAAATTAGCGGAAAGTCTATCTTGGACTCCTGAGATTTTCTAGAAAAATATCCTTTTTTGCTGATTCCAGAGGAAATCTGTCGCCGATGAAAACATGGGAAATGGTATTTGTGACAATGATGTTATCTAGTAATTCCAGCTGCAAGTGCTTAATTAGTTTTTAGTTTTTCATTTCAGAATGGTCACTTATTTCCAGCCGAGTTTGATGTTGGAATTTTCAAGCCTTGTACAATTCTTTTTCCTTTTTAAATGTCTTTTTCATATGATTTACTTACTTCTTCACTCATCGGCAAGCATCTAGTTTTCCTGGCATCGTTGTTGATCCAACATGTGCCCAAACAAGCTCTCATAGGTCAGCTGTCATAATGCTGGATTAAGTTAATTATATTGTGAATATAAGTTTGTTCCACCATTTTTCCTTTATTTGGCTCTTTTTCCTTGTAATCCCCTGTACAAATTTTTAAGCCATTTACTCTGCTACTTATCCTCTTCTTTATTGCAAATTCTTCAGCTTGAGCCATTTACATTATTAATCCTTATTTTATTAAATTTGTTCATTGTGGTTCATTTATAAAGAAACATTGCCCTTGTAGTTATAATGGACAACGTGCTCAATTTCACAAATGAATGGATGGTTCCATAGAAGTCTTATCTCAAAGTGGAGAAGAAACAAATTCAAGATCTCCATATTTGGTAAAGATAATCAAGGAGTCATCAAAACAAGCAGCAGAGACTTACATTTTGGATGGGGAGATGATAAGAAGTTTTTACAATTTGTCCTCTTCCCATCTGGTTGATAGAACAACTTGTGCTCCATGGATGTCTTTGTACTTTTGTTGTTCCTCATGCAATTGTAGTGTTAAGGGGCTATTAGGCACCAGTAACGAATTGTTACTATCTAGTAAAACAGACTTAAAAATTGGGGCAGATTCATCGAACCATGTAAAGTAATGATGTATGAATCTACCCTAAATTTTAGGTAGAATCGCTGGGCGGTAACAATCTGTTATTGGTGCCAAGTGGCCCCTAAAGGACTATGATTGAGACATTGGTGGCTTACACCTTTTCAAAGATGTAAGACTTTTTGCTAAATGGTTGAACTTCTGTTTGAAGTCTAAGCCAATGTCAATCCAAAATGAATCTGTCACTAAAGGCCATGGGGCAATCTAGTAAAGTTCTTTTTCCTTTCACTTGATAAGAAGTCTTCTGGAAGGTAGAAGGCTTGCTGATGTAAGTTTGTGTTCCCTTATCACTTGATAAAAGTCATCTAGAAGGTCGAATGCTGCTGCTGTAAGTTTGTATCACGAAAACTTTGACAGTAAAAGAATCAAATATTTTCATAAAGCAAACTGGAACAAAGAATGTTTGTAATAGATAAGTAGTCACAACACTTGTGCTAAATAAGTAGTTATAGCACATTAGCTTGTTGAGATTATGTTATAGGTTTAATTAGATGTGTATTTTGAATCATAACACTGGTGGCTCTTATAACAATCAAAAATTAAGATTTTCCATAAAATCACCCGCATTGTATATGCATATAGTAAAACCAGTACCGAAATGGGAATATATATATGTATATATACATAATAAATGTATAAAGAGATAGAGAGAGAGGGAGAAGGAGAGAGAGACGTGTGTTTGAATTATTGTGGTTGGGAGGTGTTGGATTGAGGTTGAGAGGTAAAGAGAAGCCTTCAACTTTTTATACTATTTTCTTGAATTGTAACAATATGCAGTTGAATATGACCAGGAGATTGGCCTTTTCATTGAAGGATTTTTATACAAATCTATAGCATTTCCCATCTGACCATGAGAGTTTACGTAAGTTGAGCTTGCCAAGATTGAACTCAACTCGCTTACTTAACTTTAACCCGAACACGGCTCCTTTATTAGATGAGTTGAGCTTGATCCGAGTTTGACTAAGAAAGGTCAAGAGTGCACCAGAGTTGGCTCGACTCATTGAACATCCATAATTGTGGTTAGGAATTAAAGCTTGTTTTGCCTCTTCATTTAATTGAACATCCCGGCTGTCACTGCAACCCCATGTGTCTGAAGAAGATACATCATGCCATGGGTTGTCCAAGAAATGCTGCAATACTTCATGCAGTGAACAAATAAGACCATCTAAACTGAATAGGAATGCCTCAAATAACAAAGCTGACATGAATTTAGTGAGCAAGTATGGTAAATGACTAAAATACCCTTAGTTAACAGTGGAAAAAAACTTTTTGTAAAAAGCAAAAATGAAAATGAAAAAAAGTAAATAACTATAAATGACATTTCTTTTTAACAAATGACCAAAATGTCCTTCCATCCTTTACTAGGTAACATGTGCACGATGCACACAACTTTCTCTCTCAAGTAACAGTCACCTGGGCATCGACTTTGGTATTTTTGTCTAAGAAAGAGGTACCAAACCCTTTGGTGTTGGACCCATAAGGATAGGGGCAGAGCTAAGAATTTTTCATGAAGCGGGCCAAATTAAAGTTTCTAAATTTTTTTACTAGGGATGAAATATCATTTTTCAAAATTTTTATATAGAATAAGTGAAATTTATTAAAATTTACATGTAAAATTTATATATATATATATATATGTATATATATTTATATATATATATATATATATATTGAGGTTGGGCCAGGGCCCTTGTGAGCCGTACCATGGCTCCGCCTTGCATAAGGATGCTCCTATGTTAAGCTTGATTCAATTAACATGATAGCCATGAGAGCTTAATGGTTTTTGTAAGCCCATCTGCAATCTGCTCTTCAAATGATGTTCGTCTCGCAACAATAGTGCCTTGAGCAACTTTGTCCCTAACAAAATGAACATCCACTTCAATGCGCTGTCTTCGATTATGAAAAAGTTGGAGTAGCCACTAAATATTTTGCCTTCACAATGTCACACCATATGGATGGTGGATTTTTTTTGTTCTTATTACAAGTTCAACTAGAAATATGTCTACCACGTTGCATATTCTGTTATGTGGGCCACTGCATGGCATTCGGCCCCGTCCGGATCGCCATACATATGAACTTCTTTGTTCTTGGGTGGTTTGAACTTTGAAGATTAGACAATGAACGGTAGCTTTTAAGAATCTTAATATTCTCTCAACAGCTCCCCATTGAGATTCTACAAGATCCTAATAAATTGGCTGAACCTTATAATTACCCCTAAATTTTTAAGTTTCATATATATCTAGCATCTTCACAATTATTTTCAAAAAAATTGGGTCTCAAATACTTCAATTTATTGCAGTTCTGAATTTAAATCTAAACTTCCGACCCAAGCCCTACCTCAGTCTAGGCTGATAATTCATGTCAAATCTAGATCTAAACTCAATCCAAAATCCAAAGTCAAGATCCAAAAACCAAACTTAGATTCAGATCTTGATCCAAATCCCAATTTTAGATTAAAAAATAGATCCTGGATCTAAAACTGAGCTCTAGAACTAAAACTAAGCCTTAAATCCTGCTCTAGATCCAAAACGAAGGTTAAAAACTCATATAAACTTGAGAATCAAAGTCAGGCCCAAAATAGGAAAATAGATTCAGAAAATTGCCCAGAGATCTAGATTAGATAAAAACAAAAAATCTGGATAAAAAAAAAATCAAACTCAAATGTTTGAAATCGTGCTCAGGAATCAATTCCCAACATCATTCGCAAGCTCGCCCTCACTTTTTAATTCTACTCAGCTTCCTAAAATCCAAATCTGGATGTATAATCCATATTTCAAGCTTAAGCACCTACCCAATCCATGATCCAACCTTTGACATGGGTCTGGGACCCTCCATTTAAGAAATTAGATCCGGATCGAAAACGTACCTGGAATCATAAAAAATGGAGTCAGACCCGTTTTATAAAAGGAATATTATACCTCTTAAAAGTATTACATATTTTTTGTTGTTAAACTTTTATTTTTTTAGGGTAGGACCTACCTGGGGATGGCAGAGGGGCAAAGGGCACCCTTAATTTGCCTCCTTACGCAAAGTTTTGGCAGCGCTTGGTGTGCTGCCTAGAGCACTTGTTGTGCTACTAAGTGCTCTGGCCTAGGGTGCATGGTGCTATCGAGTGCTAAGGTTGAGAGTGCACGGCAGCACCAAGCGCAACGCACAGTCATGTGCACCCAGAACAGGGCCTGCTACATTGACAATCTCCTTTTTTGGTAAAAATTGGCCCCAAGAAAGCGGTTTTGCTCATCTTGGGTTGGCTTTAGACCTTCCAACCCCCTCCAAACGATGTTTCCAGAGCTAAGGGCAAATCTCCATATGTCAAAACCTATAAAGCAAAATAAAAATAAAATAAATTCAAAAAATTTAAAATTCATAAGAAATCTTGACAAATTAAAAAACTTTCAAATGCTGAATTTTAGCTTCTTCTTTTTTGATGAATACCCCCACATCTTCATCATTGGGAATGAGCTAGCATTTGGGGAGCTTCTTGAGCCCTCCAACTAAGAGCTTTGAAGTCCTTTTTATCTCTCTTCCTTCATCTATTCTTCTCTCCCACTTTCAACATTTTTTCGTCTTCAAACTTGGGATTCTCCTTTTCCAACCTTCATCTTCAATGAGTAGAAAGGGGAGCATGTGGAAAAGTCGAAATTTTGACCTTTTTCCTACATTCTTAAGTTTTCCAAACGTCACATTATTAGTAATTGTTGAAAAAAATGGTGTTTTGAAAGTTTAGTAAGTAAAAAGTTCGATAATTAATATTTTTTTCTGTTATAACTATGACTGAGTTTCTAAATTGATGGGCTTCCTTGAAACTTTTGGTGGCCTAACAATTCAGAGTTTATATTTAGTGTCTTAGCTCTTCTTATTACTTTCGAACAAGTCCCTATTTTACTTGCAGCAGTGAAGTCTTTTTTCTTTAGCGAAACAAAACGTGATCAGATTGGAGCTTCCAATCGTCAAATTTCAAGGTCATGTACATTTCGCATCGTCCAGACTTTGCATATGACATCTAACAATAAGAGATCACATGAATAAATATGACATTCTTAATGACTTCTGTCAAATTTTCGTTCCTTCCTTCGACTATTTAAATTTACATGCTTTGAGCAATGTTGGTTAGTTGATTACTAAGCCAAATAAGAAGTGAAATAGGATTTATCAAAAAGAACTAGCAATTCTACTGTTAACAGCCTCTGCCAGGAGTTAGTTGAAAATTTATAATCTACTATTTTTTAAATACAAAATCTGCCCTATACACACACACACACACACACACACACATGTACATACACACATACATATATGATAAGAGTTTTTAATTTTGATTATCTACCAAAGTTTCTTATTAGCTGTCTCCATTGTATGACACTTGCAGGCCAGTAGGGAATAATTTGAGGGGATGTATCTTTTGTTATTTATTGTCATTCTGGAGTCCTGGGATTGGGTTTAGGAATAGGGATGTTAATGTTTCAGATTCAAATAGGATACATCTTGAACTATATCTGTTTTTTTGGATATTCACATATCCATATTCAAATTCTGATTTGAATACAAACAATGGATCTAAAATCCAATATCACAATCTGAATTTCAATTTTGAATCAATTCTGGCTGATTTTCAAAATGTAAGAGCATTTGAGTATAAGATTTTTATTTAGAACTAAATCCAATCCATATCTGAATCTGAATCCGAATCCAGTTGGATATATATGTACATCCAAATCTGAATCAGGATCCAATCAGATGTCATTTCTTAAACCCGAATCCGCTCCAATTGCTTAATTCGATGTTAAATTTTTTTTCATATCCGATATTTTTTGAACTGGTTTGGTTGGATATCCAATTAAATCAGATACATTGACAAATGACAACCCTAATTTGGACGGAATAGTCTCTATATGACCTTTCAGCTATGATTGACCATATCCATTCAATGACAAATTCTAAAGTTCTCTTTGGCGGACTTTCACAGGTTATTTTTTCATTTTAATTCTCCATGTTTTCTAACTTGATTTTTTTTAGCACTCAAAATAATCTTATTTGATCATTTTCTTGGAACTATAATGGCTTGAGCAGCCTTTACTCGGCCAAAGATATGAGAGATGGTGATACGGCCACTACAAGAATACCCGTTACCTCTGACAGGGCTTTTTTTCACCACCAACAGGGCTGGGTGAAGCTACGTACATCGTAACTTGCCTCTGCATATGCCAATAATAACAGTATGTAACTGTTCCATATATCTGTCCCAAATATTAGGGAGAGTTATGTAATATTATGTTACAAAATTCCATGAATCTGTCCTAAATATTATGGCAGATAAGTATAACAATAATATCCAGTTGTGATTACCAGACGACCCCTAGTTCCTGCTTTCACCTGGATAACATGTTTAAGATGCTTATGTCAAGGCATTTAAATGATATTTTGATTCTGTTTTTTTTTTTGGAGCTAGATGCTGGTTGGTTGTTGGCTGGCATCAGCTACTTATCTTCCACAGTTATATATGATTGTAATATTTTTACAGTCTTATGTGAAATAATTGCTTATTTGTGTGCTTTCACTTGTGTAAGTAATGTTGATCTTATTTTTCTTGTGAATTAAATATTTGAGTACTGGTTATGCCGTAAGTCGCCTAAAAAATTATTGCCAAATAATATGCTTTTTGGCTCCTTCAGTCTTACGTAGAAATTAATCTCTCTTTTTGTGCAGTTTAACTGCTAACCTGTATCTGTGTGTTTTGGCTTGTTTCTTTTTGTGTGCTTTTGAGGGTTGAGTCAATTCTTGGCAAACATCACTGTGAATATCAGCATTAATCTGCTGATCTTTCTCCATTGCACAGATTGATTTTGCTTAACAAATGCAAGGAACCTAATCCCCAGCTTGCTGTTCATGCAACATAAATTCTGCTTTTGACTAAGAAGGTAAGACAATCAAATGACAGAGAGCATTTCTTTCACTTTTGTTCTGAGAAATTTGGTGGTGATTCTGCCTGAATGTTTGTTTCTTGGTCCTAATCAAGCAGCAACAGGATGCATTATTTGCCTCAAATTAATCCCAAAGTTCTTTCATGAATTCAAAAGTTCCAGCATAACCGAGCAACCATTTCTAAACTAGGTACTATGCATAACTAACAAACTTTGTTGAACAGTTAAATTTCCATGGAATAGATATTTGATCCATGCAAATGCCAACGAAATTCTATTTTTATCTTAGTTTTTGAACTTTGGAGAAACGTAAATGGTAGTCATGGCTATAACTAGCTGCCTAATATATCAACAAACAAGGAACCCAACTAAAGATTAGAGCTTCTTTAATGTGATGTTAGGTGTGGTAGTCCGGTCAAAGAACACCAAAGAAGAACTCGATAGCCAATTACTCCTCAAAGCAAATATATATTCATATGGCAAGTCGGCGTAGAGTTAATCAATTGGTGGTTTCTTCTCAAGAGGGTGTGGCAAAGAAAGATGGGTGGAAGGAATTGAAGATCTATCATTACGTCAGGAGTTAATAAAGGAGAGACCCAGATCAAAAGCAGAACCAGAATTGGGGGATAACAAGTTTCAGTTTCTCCATAGGCAGATGGAAGTTGAAAAGGAACGTTAGACCCAGAATGATTGGAATGCAGAGATTGATTTATAGGAGACCAGCAATTGCGGAGTAACTTGAAGACAACCAGTTGGTGAGTGACTTAGAAGATAGAGCAGGAGATGGAGAATCAATTGATAACAAAAGGAATCGAAGGGGAGAACCGTGAGTCCTCATCAGGTTTGATTCTTTCTCCTGCATTAACAAATAACTTTCAGGATTCTTGTTGTTTGGATGGAATGAAAACTAGCAAAGAAATGACTGGTTTGGAAGGGTTCACAGTGAGGACAAACTCAGGGTAGTTTTTAGAAGGGGAGAATGGAAACTGGGTGGAAGAGTGATGGCTGCAAGCAGATGGGATCCAAGATGCTCCTTATTGATTGAGGAGAATATGGGAGTGCCAATCTGGATTAGGGTTCCTAAATTTCCAATATTTTTGTGGAATCGATGCACATTCCAAGCTATTGCCAGAGCGCTATAGGGAGAACCGATGGAAGAGGGAGGAATTGTTCTTCAAGAAATCAACTATGTGAGTAATATTAAATTTTCCTTCCATTGCAAAGCAAATATATACTCATATGACAAGTCTGTGTAGATGATTCTGTTTCCTCCCTAATAGACCCAAATTCTGTTTCCTCCCTCTTTCCTCCACTGGAGATGCTCTTTTGCTGTCTTAAATCAGAGTAGAAACCAAAGCCTTTGAACAGAAGCAAATATGACTGCCTGAGTTTGTGATTCAGTGAAGGGTTGAGAGAACCTGCCGTCGAGCTGAACCCGTAGGCTGAGAACAAGAGCTGCCGAGAGGAGATTTGCAACAGGCTCGTCACTAACATCCACAGCAGAGAAATTCAGTCGACCCTGGGAAATTCTGGTGATAGGGGTTGCTGCCAGAGTACAGGAAGAATCCGGCGAGAAAGGCGCCCTCCCCTGACTTCCTTTCCCACCGTTCTCTGGAATAATTTGCTGGAGACAAAGGTGTATCACGCAGCAGAGAGGAAGGCCGGCACTGATTCTTCAGGTGATTCTAGCTGTCGAACAGAAGATTATTCCAATTCCAGGTGTCTGAAGGACCTCTCTACAAAAGCTTGGATTTTTTTGGAAAAGCTTGTTTTGCTCTGATAACATGAGAAAACTTATTCAGAGGAAGCGCAAAGGATAAAGCTGGAGAGAGCTTGTTTTTATTGATTCCTTTGGACAACATATATATAGTACAAAAAAAAGTTATCGCTTACAAGATTTTTGGTATAGATCATGATAATACACAATTTCTTGAAAAATTGAGGGTACTAAAAAAATATTTCTCACTTACATTTACATGATCCACAATTTTTGGAGTGGATGAAGGATTACAAAAAGGAAGGTTATAACGGAACAAATCTGCCATGTCACACTTTTAAGTAATTTCAGTTGATATCAAGATCCTCAACATCTTCCTTAATTCTTGTCTTTTCATTGACATCAAGATCCTCAACGTCTTCAGCCATATTCTTATTTTGAATATCCGTAAAACCAAGTTTTGCTGATTTACTCTTATCATTTCTATCCCAATCCATTAACCACCTAAAATGTAGTCTGCATAACAACAGATCTTGATAAGAGATCTGATCCTTTTTTTCTTGACACTTTGTTTATCATGCAGGATTTGTGAGATTATCTTACCTAAAATAGTCTGGCCTGCACTCTATATATTGAGAGTCCATCTTCTCTCAAGAACATCAAAGAATAAATAATGAGAGAGCTCGACAGCAACTTAGTAGATGAGCAAAACCAACAGGCCTCAATGATTAGCAGCAAGGACTGTTCCAACTAGATGAACAAGGCTCCCCTTAGAGATGTGAGAGAGAAGCTCTGAGGGGAGAGCAGGCTAGGGCATCGCGTGGGGAAGGGAAAGCTTGGAGGGGAACCCCCAGTGCTCGCCAGGGGGATGGAAATCAAAGGAGAGAGAAGCTCTGAGGGGAGAAGATTAGGGCATCGAGTGGGAAAGGGAAAGCTCGCTGGGGAGATGGGAATCGGCGGACTGATGCATCTCGACAATAGGGGTGAGTTTCCAGACCTGGGGAGCACAGATGGAGCAACCCAAAGGAGCTTAGCAAAGTGCGACAACTCCAACCTGCATGGAATGGAAGAAAATAGCGGTGACAAGGATATGCAGCAGGGCGAAGGTGATCCTCCAACCACCCCTCAAACGAGGAAGTTAAAAGGGTGGGCAGGTGTTGTTCCTGGTAGCCAGGAGTTGGATTTTCAGGAGTGCCCGACGGCGACTGTGGACAGATCTGGGGATGAACCCACGGTGGTCTTCCCTGCTGAGGGGTACCAGAAAATGGAGGAGCAATATCGGTTTGCGTAGTAGCTGGCTTTTAAGGAGGTAGAATGAGCACGGGCATGGACTACAGGTATGTTTTCCAGGCCTTGCGTAAGCTTTGGATTAATGTAAACAGTCCAACATTTTCTGTTATTGGGAGTGGGAGATTCTTGGTGCAGGTGAGTTCTGAGGAAGAGCTCAGAGAGGTAATGTACAGAAAATGGGTAGTTGGGGTCGGCTTCTGATTACCAGTCGTTGGAAGCCAGGTACAGAATTACGCCTGAATGAAAAGGAATCGATCCCTTTGTGGATTCGTCTTCCTCAACTTCCAGTTTTGTTTAGGAATTCGTATAGCTTTAAAGCTATTTCTAGGGGGATGGGTGCCTCCTTCATTAGAGCAGATGAATGCACGATGCACAGGGACAAACTAGGTTCCGCTCGGGTGTGCATGGATGTTCTGCTTGATTTCAGACCGGTGCCCAAAATCATTGTTGAAGCCAAGGGAAACAGGACATCTCAACAAGTGTTATACGAATCTAGGGTTCATTACTGATGTGTTTGTGGCACTACTTCACACTACGAGGATGCATGTAAGAATATGGGTAAAACAGAAACGTCAGGGGCTGAGGAGCAAGTTTGGAGTAAAGTTCTGGTCATTAAGAAACAAAGAGGCGGGATGCAGAAAAATGACTCTGGGAGAAGGGACGCACAAGGAAATAGATTTGCCACACTTGGGAGTCAGCTTAAGAATGATGCAGGGAATGGTAATCAGACTGACCCAGGTCTGAGAACTAGGCTGGCTTTTGATATTGGAGATGGGGGCTTAAAGCAGAAAAAGGTAGAGAGAGAGGGTAGCCAGGTGAGGAAAAACTTTAATAAAGGAGGGACAACAGGGGGGAGGGACTCTTCGCAGAGCATGCCAGAGGAAGGAAAGATTGAAAACACTGATGAAGGGATTCCCAACTCTTTCCTTTGTCTACAACAGACCGCCACTAACAACCAGGATGATCATGTACCTCCAATCAAATTCATGTTCGCAGCTGGGGCTAAGGATTCTTACTTCGGCAAGGAGAAGGATGATAGTTTGAATATGAAGGAGGGCACTGATCAGGGTTCTGACCTTGTGAGCAGCCACATTGAAGTAGTTGATGCTAGTCAGAGGGGGACAAGAAAATCAACCAGGTTTGCCAGCAAGGGCAAGAAAGGTCGCCCACCAGCCACTGTGATTAGTTTGGAAGATGCAATTGTTCACCGATATAATGGGTCCAAGAAGCGGAAAAAGGTGGCTGACAATATGAATCAGGCACTTATAAACCTTCCAAATGTGGAAGATAATGAAGAGAATGCTAGTGGCAGGGCTCTCGGAATTGTGGGAGCAAGGGTAAAGGCTATCAACATTTTAAATCATGAAAGTATTTAGCTGGAACATTAGAGGCCTTGCTAAGAGGCCTGCACAACAAGAATTAAGTCTGATTCTCAATAAGTTTAATCCTTTTGTTGGGTTTGTTCCTGATTTGATGATTACCAATCATAGAATGAAGATAATTATGGAAAGATACCACAACTATAGATTTGTGTCTAACGTTGAAGGTACTGATGGTGAGGTGAGAATAATGGTGAGGTGAGAATATTATATGTTTGGAAAGAGGAGGAAATGGAAGCTACTTCTCTAGTTGTTGATCATAATTGGGTTGGTGTTTCTTCTCGTAGACTGGCAAATGACAAAGTCTTTGTAGTTTTTGGTGTGTACCTGCCTCCTAGGTTTGGGGAAAGGCTGCAAAGCCTTTACAAACTAGAGGCCCTTGTTTCTAGAGTCGAAGGACCGGTTATGTTAATTGGTGATTTCAATGCCATGCTCAACAGCCGAAATAACTCGGGTTCTGCTCCGTTACCTGCTTCCTGCCTATCTTTCAATCGCTTTGTTTATGCTTGCAGGTTAAAGGAGGTTGAAGATAGTAACAAGAGGTTTACGTGGTCGAACAATAGACAAAGGCAAGACTTAGTGCAGTGTAAGCTAGATTGGTGCATGGTTAACAATGACTGAGAAGGCAGGCTTAAGGTCCAGACGTCAGCCACATCTGATCAAAGTGTGCTTCTATATCAGTCCAAGGACAATAATGATGATACACGGGGTCAGAAGCCGTTTAGATTCTTTAAGCCTTGGTTGATGGACAGGGAAGGTAAGGTAGTAATGCTTGAAGCTTGGATAGGTGAGGCTCGGGGTGCCCAATGATGCACCTCCTTCTTAAGCTTAATCGCCTGCTTAAGGCTCTTCTACATTGGAACAGACATTCTTTTGGTAATTTTAGTGACAACGTGACCACCCTTCAAAGCCAGCTAGAGGAATGCAGGGAGCATATGGAACAAGGGGTGGAAGGTGCGATTGATGAGGAACACAGAGTGAGGAAGCAACTAACTCAGGCCCTTCTCATGGAAGAGGTAATGTGGAAACCAAGATCGTGTACTCGTTGGCTTGCGGAGGGGGATAAGAACACCTCCTTTTTCCATGAGATGGCTTAGTCTAGGCAAGATAAACAAAAGATTAGAAGTATAGAGTATGATGGCACTGAATATGTACAGAGTAGACAGATTCTTGAAGTGTGCACTGCTTATTTTTGCAGGGTGTTAGATACAGATGAAGCGCAAGGAATGTTATTTGAGGGTGTTGATAGTATACCTACAGGAACCTCACACCACTTCAGCACACACTTGACCCACTTGGAGGGCTATATAGGAGCCGAGTCAAAATTAAGCTCGTTCAGCTTGGCTCGAGCTCGTGTTTAGCAATACAAGGTCAGCTTGAACTCAATTCGATAGACCAAGCCACACCTCGAGTATGACTCTTTTAGGTTCGCTTACCAACTCCCCATTTGACCTAATTTCTTTCTTTGGTTTTAAGCTCTATCACCTCAGTGCGGTTGCGGATGTGGGTGTGGGTGCCGGAGCGGCACATTATAAAAAATTTAAGTGCGGCGGTGTGGTAAGGGTATTTTATTATTATTATTTTTATTAATTTACTATATATATAACAGAATAAGCATGCATATATTGCTATTATAATTAAATTATAAATGTACATAACATACTTGAATAATTATATTGCATACTAAAATATCACAACAACATATATTATATAAGTCATTTAGTAATATGGCATTCTAATTGGGCTCGGGTATGAGTTGGAGCTGCGCCCATGTCTGGTGCGCACACGACTCGATGTGACTCGGGTGCGGCAGTAAAATAGAAGAGTCCGGGTGACTTAGGTTTTAAGTTTGAAAATTTCAAAAGAACACCTAGCTCATCGTCCTTGACCTCAGCCAGGACCAGTAGCGTAGCCACATTGTGGCTGGTGTGAAATCTTAAATATTTATTGCTTTACATGTATATATATATATATATATATATCCACCAGATTTGACTTTGTTTAAACAAGTGCCCCTCCATTCAATTTCTTTTGACTCCATCGGAGCTCAGCCAACTCTCAAAGGCGACTAAGCTCAATTTGAGCATCAACAACATATCTATTGAGACTCCAGCATCACCACGGGAGTTAAAGGGCTTGGACCCATATGGCGGGGTTGGTCAGCCTCGACTTGGCTCGTCGGCACTATCCCGGCTTCCGAGGCTCACCTGCGCAACCTGACCTACCTGTCCCTAAACCACAACGGGCTCACTGGGGCCATACCATCTGGACTCGGTGGGCGTCCCTTGATTCACGATCTCGACCTCTCCTACAACCGGCTCAGCGGGCAGGTGCCGTTCTGGAAGGAGGTGGTGGAGTGGTTGGGCCCCAAGCTCAAGCTTGCTGTAAACGACGGCCTGTGTCTCGGCTCGAAGATCGTCGGCACCGGCTTGGTCAGGGTGGACGTCGATGGCTGCATCTCTGACAATGTCGCCCAGTCGTTGGCCCGTGATGGCTCAGCGGTGAGCTCGAGCGGGTCGAGTCTCAGATTGGATTCTTGGTACGGCGTGGCTCCGGCCCTGCTGCCTGCTAACCTCCTCAGGTTATGACACTACTGTCCTTTTCCACTGCTTTTTCTTATTATCTTTTTGTCTTCCGTAAAGAACATGAACAAAGTGTACATTTTTCGTGTTTTGAGTATACAAGATGAGTCTGTTTTCATTTTTCATCTTCAGTTGAGTAATTAGACACAATTTGAGATTCTGTGTTCACTTCTTTTGATTATATGTCTATATATATATGTATATATGTATATATATATATGTATATATGTATATATATATATGTATATATGTATATATATATAGAGAAAGATACAGAGAGGGAGAGAGAGATTGCATATTATAGAGGCCAATAGAGAGATCTACCTCATTCAATGGGTCTGTTCAATTTAGAGCAGGAGATGGTTTCCTGCACTTGTCTAGATAATAAAAGGACGTTCTGACCTACGTGGAATCAGTACCGTCCGACGAAGGAGTTATGTACTTGATAGACTCCGTTTTGTACTGTTTGTGACCGATTCGGTACACCGATCCGTGTTGAATACCGAAAGAGGGTTGTTTGAATTGGGAAGGGCGGTTCACCACTGTTTTTTTTGTTGCTCACGGAACAACTCTCTGTGTTGCGCGAAAGGTTTTGTCGGTACGGACGAACAAAAAGAAAGGTTTTGTCGGGCCAGGCTTAATCACTTATCCAAAATGATATGCATCTCTTGAGACAAAGAAATGAAATTCGTCACACTCAACATGAGTTGACTATGTTCGAGGAGTTTCATCTATTACATGAATGGACTAATGGTTTGGTAATGGAATGGCCAACATCTTTCAAGGCCAGAGGGGATTAGGAATGAAATGACAAACATAGTTCAAGACCGAAGGAGACTGGTTAGTTCCTCCTATGACTAGAGATGTCAAGTTTCAGTTTGAAATAGTTAAAAAATGATCAATTTAACTAATAAGCATGAGTGCTCGTGTTGACCCTAGTACCGCACATCTACCAAAGATTTTCACATTCAATTCCTGCGAGTTCAGCCTTCATGCCTTTCATCTCTTGGCAAACACCTTTTACTTTTTTTTCCTCTTTTTTTATTTCTTTCTCTTCCATTCAGCTTTTGCCTTTAATTTTTTTTTTCTTGATCTTTTTTTAGGCCGACCTTCACCTTTGAGGGAATACCTCACCATCCCAAAGGCTACTACGAAGCTTCACCGCTTTGGTGGTTATGTGTAGCTTTGTCACATATCAAACCCGCTTCATCTTGCAAGCTTTTGATGAGCCAAAGGTTCATAAGTCGTTATCTTAGCGGTATAGGCATAAATCACCTATATGCCTACCCGGTACTCTTGATTACTGACCCAAAGGAATGACTACACAAGCCCCGAGCCAATCGCTCAACTCTCATTTTGCTACTTACCAAGATCTTACAAAGCATTTTGGCTTCTCTCTCAAGATATCTTCCTACTCAATCCTTATAAATGCTTGATTACCAGAGTCAATAGCATTTCCTAGTCCCAACTTTCCCAACTTCACATGACCTTTCCTTACTGCTCATATTCAAGATCTTTTCAATTTTCCTCTTCCATTGTTTGGCAACAAAAATTTGAAATTTTATCCTTCTGCTCAAGGAGGTACTAAGACTAAAGAAAAGCCACATCATTGTGTGAGAAGACACTTTTAAAATGTTTTTAAGCAAAACTGAAAATTATCACTTTTACAAAAATTCTTAACATCAAATGGTATATCACCAAGAGGAAGGAATTCTACTTTAAAGAAGAGGGTGAATGCAAAATAGCATATGGTTGGGTAGAAAAATGAAATTCACCAACTCTTCTAGGGACTTCTATACGAAAGGTTGGTTTAATAGTGACGATTTTCCATAAATGTTTGAGTCCTCAACTGATTGAAAGTTTTACAAATGGTTTAGGTTAAGTTCTTGTCTTTCCCCAAATGTAGCTCGGGATAAAATCATCAAGTGCATGATAATGACAACTATAGGATTGGACTCTGTTAGACTCTAAATGTACAACTATCCAGCAAAGTTGATCAGTCTTGTGCCCTGGTTACATGAGGACTTTGCAAAATATGTTTTTGACCACAAACTAATAAAGCATTAGCAGAAAACATCCAAACACAATGTCGTCATAGATGGAGGTGTCATGGACTTGACTTTATTTATGTCATCTACCTACTTCTTACCATGACCTTATGCTGCCCTTTGCATGATATGTTGACTTGCTTCCTGTTTGAGATATCTATGAAACACCTGAACCAGGCTACACCACTTAGAGAACTGTTTTTCATTCGTTGACTATAAATGATAACCCTAGAGTTTAGCTTCTACCCTGGGAAACATGACCAAGCGATGAGGCGAATCTCAAAACTCTTGAATCCAGGTCAGAGAAAAAAAAATGATTAAGCTAACAACTGAGGAAACTGTTTCACCTGAAACAAACATAGACTTCCAAAATTTCCTATCCACAGCAACATCATACAACACTAACGTTCTTGACGAGCATGACAACTTAATTGAAATGAAGGCACCATACTTTATAAACATAGAAATCTCTGAAGAGACCTCCAGTCCATGTTAGTTGATGAAATCAGAACTACATGCAACCAATCCACCTGATGCCTACGACAGAAACCTGACCAAATTGTGGCACTAAAAACCTCCCAATACATGACCTAAAGCCGAAGTCAAGAGAAGCAGCAAAACAAGGTACTCGATCAGCAATCATGAAGTGGATTGGGGAAAATACCGGCAGATACTATGATATAAGTCTTCCCCATACTGTCGATGATTCCAAATTAGGTGTCCTTTCCAAATTAAGCATCCTTTTCATCGAACTATTATTCCATGTCGATGGCACTGTGTTGAATTTCTCCGATGCAAAATCCATAAGCCACAATAAGCAAAACGGAAAAAGGATTCCTGAAGGCCTGATTTCACAATTATCGTTCTCCCAAGTAGCACAAGTAGAACTCGGGATACAAACCGGGTGAAGGAGGTGGCATCATTACCGGTTTGTCGACTGCGGAATCTGGATTGGAAGCTAGGGTTTCAGCTTGTGCCGGATCTTCCATAGAACTGGTCGCCGGGTCAGAGGGGAGCTGGTATCGTGAAGATGATGGCACCAATTCCTTTGAGTTGGGCACATCACCCCTCGGTGCGGCTGACACCCCTTTTGGATGAGATTTCTCTGCCTGATTCCACCAAATCAACCCCCAAAGAAAAACAAGTTCTCCGCCTGATTCCCCAAAATCAAGCCCTGAAGAAAACAACCCCTAAGAAAACCACAAAACACATAAATGAGATGTTGGAGTCAACAACAAACCCAAGAATAGGTAAACAATAACAAATAAGATTTGGGCAAGGTTTGCTTCATCTGAATATCTTGAGATGCTTGCTTCTTGGCACCGGTGATGGCATAGAAAGCTTCACCGATGAAGAGCTGCACCTGGTGGAAACCATGGCTCCCTTCTCTGATCATGTTTCCCTCTCTCCCCTTTCTCCTATTCCTTCTCCCCCACTTTTCTCCTCTCTGAGCGGATGTCAGTCGCTCTTCCTCTTTCCTGTCTTCCTAAAACGGCAAAAGGAGAGAAACAAAAAGAAAAAAAACGGAAGGGTCAAATACAATGACGAGCCCCAATCCAATATTACAGTATGGATGGGGCGAGCGAGGTTGAATTCGACTTGGAAATGTGAGAAAAAATACAACAAAAAAAACACATAAAAATCGTCATATGATGTGTGCACTTGGATATGGTCAACCCATTTCTTCACTTTTCTTTTCCATCTGTTGTGGTCCAGTTGACTCAAAATGTTTCCTTCGTGGGTCTAGTGTGGTAAAACCATAGAAAGGTTCTCTGTTTGCATTTGATATAGATCAAACTTATGAGTTGTTTATCTCATAAGAAGGATGGGATCCGGGAAATGACCAATCAAAGGGGGCCATGTTCTTAGAGAGATGTGTCTAGATGGTGGTCAGTTTTTGGATCTCTGTCGATTGTATCTTGTTTAACAAAGGATTTAGCTTAAATCTACTGTTTTGACAAATAGCAAATTTGAAAACGATCGTTTATGGGTTGTTTGACAAGGCTGGAATTGCATAATTATGTAAATAAAATTTTCTTTTTCGAGGAAATGGGAATTGAATCCTCAATCAAAGATTTTATGTTTTAAGATTATAGTTTCATTCTTGAATCAAAATTTAAAAATTGTGATTCTATTCTGAGGGGTGGAATTATGATTCCTTAAATTTATAATTTATTCGTTTTTCATTGAGCACATGTCATCATAGTTTTATTTCATCAATTTTAAACTTTAAATTGTGATTTTGTCAAAAACATCATTTTCAAAATTAGACTCAAAACTCTAGACTATCAAATTAAAAATCAAACTAGAACTAGAGTTTTCATTCTAATTCCAGTTTGAAGTGCCATCAAACTCCCCCTTATGATCACCACTATCTTTTAAATACATTAATCTCAAGTTAGAAGGGATGAGATTTGAGATGAGATCTATGAACTTTAAGACGCAAGCCCTACAAACAACATAATCTTTGCATAGTGCACAAACACATATATATTTATAAAGTTTGTACATTATACATATATATAATATATATACATATATGCTATATATCTATATATAAATATTTATACATATGTATAATACATATACATATATGCTAATGTATATACGTACAAATGTATATATATATAGTGTTGTGCAATATGCGTATACACATGTATAATATACTATATATATTACGTACAATGCATACATAACATATACATGGTATTATACATTGTACATATTTATATATAGATATTAATACATGTATGTAATATATATCTACATATCATTGATCTCAAGTTAGAAGGGATGAGATTTGATTTGAGATCTATGAACTTTAAGACGCAAGGCCTACAAACAGCGTAATCTTTCCATAGTGCACATACACTTAGACATTTATAAATTTTGTACATTATACATATATATAATATACATACATATATGCTATATATCAATATATAAATATTTATACATACATATAATATATATACATATATGCTAATGTACACACGTACAAATATATATTATGTGTGTATATATAAATATATATATATATATATATATATATATATATATATATAGTGTTGTGTAATATGCATATACACATGTATAATATAATATATATAATGCATACATAACATATGTATGGTGGTAGACATTGTATATATTTATATATAGATATTAATATATGTATGTAATATATATCTATATATTCACACTAATGTACATATGTATGTACACATATAACACAAATATGTACATATATATGTTAGATGTATATGTACGTATTACGTAAATACATATGTATGTATATATATATATATATGCATATATGTTATATGTACATACATTATAAGTACATATTTGTATATTATATGCATACATTCATTATAAGTACATATTTGTAGATTATATGCACATGTATACATATATATATGTATGCACATATATATAGTATGAACGTGTACGTCCATATGTTTGCATATATGTGTTACATACATACATACACATATGTATTAACGTATATATACAAACGTACATATATGTGTATAGGTACCTATATGCTGAAATTTTACCTATTATATACGTATATATAATGTATATGTGTATACGTACATATATATGTGTGTGTGTGTACATATGTATATATAACGTATTACTATACATAACATATATACATATATTATATATATGTATCTATACATATAATATATTTTATTGTAACATACTATATGTACATTGGTACAATGTATTACATATACACATAACATACATATATTTTATATATATATTGTATGTACTCATATGTACGTATATATAATATAAACATATAACGTATTACTATAAATAACACATATACATATATTATATATATGTACCTGTACATATAATATATTTTTACTGTAACATACTATATGTACATTGGTACAATGTATTACATATATAATATACACATAACATACATATATTTTATATACATATTGTAGTTCATATTCATAAGTGTATACATATTGTATGTTCTCACATGTATGTACCTATAATATATACAAATGTATATATGTGTACATATATTCTTATTGTATAACATTATACACATATATATGTGTATATACATATATAAATGTGTACATCTAAAAATACTTAATATATATAACATCTATTAGCATTACATATGTACAAATTATACATATACATGCATATATGTCTTATATACATATTACATGTATAATATAATATGTATCCATATGAACATGTATATAAGTATCACACATGTACGTATTATACACAATGTTATAAAAAAGCTTATCGTAAGGCGTTTCAGTCTGAGGTGGAATCTAATCCCTGATAGTGATGATGCAGATTGATCTTCTCAGGTCTTCCGCTACAACGTCCAATGATCAGTGAACATGAGACTCAAGAATGGTGGAAATGATTGGGAAATATCAAAAGATCGAGCGGGAGAGGGAGTTGTGCAAAGATGATCGTGGTCGAGAGATTGCAAGAGAAACAGAAAATACATTATAAAGAGAGATATAGTTGTCCAAACCCTCGATCGTTTGTTCTGCGGGTTATGTGAAACCCTCATTCAAGTGATGGCTTTCCGTCGCTCACAACGAGGTGATGATGCCGATCGATCTCCCAGGTCTTCCACTACAGCGTCCAATGATCAGCGACCACGAAACTGAAGAATGGTGGAAGAGATTGGGAAATATCAAAAGATTGAGCGAGAGAGGGAGTCGGACAAAGATGATCGAGGTCGAGAGATTGCAAGAGAAACAGAAAATACATTATAAAGAGAGAGAGATAGTTGTCCAAACCCTCGCTCGTTTGTTCCACGGGTTGTGTGAAACCCTCATTCGAGTGATGGCTTTCTGTTGCTCACAACGAGGTGATCATGCCGATCGATCTCCCAGGTCTTCCGCTACAGCGTCCAATGATGAGCGAACATGAGACTCAAGTATGGTGGAAGCGATTGGGAAATATTAGCGAGAGAGGGAGTTGGGCAAAGATGATCGAGGTCGAGAGATTGCAAGAGAAACAGAAAATACATTATAAAAAGATGATGTGCACCCCGTCCCTGACAGCATCGACTATCCCCTTGAGCGGGTCCACCCCAAAACATCCCTCCTCCAAACACGCCTTATAGATTTCTAGTCGGCTCGTCGATGACCCACCCCTAGCCACTCCCTGCCCCAGCCCGCAGTAGGTCACGTTGTGCACGATGGTGCTAGCCCTCTGCGGTCGACTTGGTGTGGCTTCCATGCCCCACTATGTCCCTGGGCGAGCTCATCAACGTACTGGGCCCGTTTGACTCGGGGACTTTTGCCACCCCGAATGAGTTATAATACCAAGCATCGATCACCTTCCTGAGTCAAAGTTCGCCCATCAGCTCTATTTTGGCTATAGGTATGTGATTTCAAATTAGAGCATAAATTTAAACCTGTTGCAGTTAGATGTTTTGTAGTTTGGCCCTTACATGCACGTTCCTTTCCCTCTTAATGGCACATCATTAAAATTCGGTGATTCGGGCCAAATTACTAACAGACGCCACAAGAGAAGGTGAATTGGTTAAGTAATACCTGATATTATGTCTAAGTAGACTACTAAAGGAGAATATTATGCACTTGGAACACAGAACATTTTTAGAACATGTGTTTCAAGAATGCTATGCTTTTGTTTAGGAAATATGATCTAATTACTTACTTCTGGCTTTTGATTGCTTAATTTAGGAACGATAACCGTGATTGGATCATTCTTCTCAAAATAAGAACATAACATGTGTTTTAAGAAAATGTGTTCAAAGAGCACACAATTTTTCTTACCAAATGCCTAATGATATTGGAATTTGAATTAAAATTGAAGTTTGGGTAGCGAATGATTGACAGATTATCGATGACATATGCTTCATATGTGATTGGAATCGATAGGTGGGTACATGGGATCTCATGGTTGTGGCAATAAATAGATAGACATAAAAGAAATAAGGTGCGGCATGGAGTGGAATTAGTAAAATTAGAAGCTCGACCAGATCCCTGCTTCGTATAATTTAAAAGGTTTCCTATCCAAATCTCAAAGCACCAAATTCCCAGGTCCCATCTAAAGGAAGAGTGATTTGTACAACGGAATCTCTTTCTTGAAAAGATTGTAAGCAAGGTATAAGGTGTTCGAAAAGGAATGTGGTGGACTGTTTTTTTGCATCTCTCTATTGCGTAAGGAACCAAGATTCCTGGGATGCTCATAAAATATCTCTGAACGACTCATAAGGGCAAGGAGATCAAGGGGATTTATTTGATTTTGGAGAATGTCAGTTGAATGTAGTGGGAGGCTTTTTGATCTTTTATGCCGACAGATCAAATTTAGATCCATATCCAGTGTAATTTCAAATTTAGAACTTGTTGCATGGTGGGAACCTAGACCTGGCTAGCGATTTCTACGCCCGAGAATAGATCCCAAGTCCAGAATCAACTCGCGGGAGCCTAAAGTCCAAACTTAAGCAAATTATATTTACAAATTATATCCCCACTAGACAGCACCCCCAGCTTAATAGTACCCTAGGTAAAAGATACAAGCGTGTTTTCCCAGACCCATGGTTTAAATTATACTACAACACTAAGGGGATCAAGGCTTGTACAAACGTGAGCGATACAAATTTAACTCTCACAACTCACTCAACATTCATTCACAAACCATTCATCCATAGAACGGCCAAACCATGCCCTTTCCCTTTGGTGGTCTGGCTATCAGGAGCCGTGTCTTGGCAAGGTGCCTTGGAGGGACTACCGATAGTAACAATTGTCTAGAGCCTGGTTTAGAAATGAATTACACTTATAACCCCGTTCTATAGGATGTTGAGAAGTTACCTAGCCGATGAGAGATCGACTTAAACAGCAATAGATCCAAGAGAAAGCCGGTGGCAAAGCCACTCTCGGATATCTCAGCAAAGGAGGCTAGGCCCGCCTGGCCTAGGATGGCTTCTGGACTGGTGGAAGCTGGCTGAGAGAGATGGAGTGTCCCGGCAATGGAAGGGGATGGCACTGGGGCTGCTTGCTACACCTGATGGATGGAGTGTGGTTGCTGCAGGCCTCGGACGGCCAAGAGAGACAGCAACGTGATGGAGGAGTTCCCGGATGGAGGCAAGGGCTCGGCCCGCCTGGCCGAGGTCACCTTGGTGCTTATGACTATGTTCGGTGGAAGGGTGCAGCAATGGAGGCTGCAAGAAGAGGTTGTCCGATGAAGTGGTGGTGGTGAACTGAGATGCACACGACCAATCCTTGGAGAGGGAACCTAACTAGTTAGACTCCAAGGGGACAAGCCGATCTCTGAACAAGGAGGTGAGCTTGGTATAGGTTTAGGTAGGCTCGGTTTAGGTGAAGCAGGTTAGGTCTAGTTGAAAGTGGTTCGTTAGTGGAGTGGGCTTGGTCTAGACGTGAGATGGAGGTTAATTGCTAAGAGGGTCGGTTATGACTTAGAGATAGGTGAAGGGTTGTGCGAGAGAGGGTGGAGAGTTACACGAGAGAAGATGACACTAATGATTAGGATCAGTTAGGCTAAGGGGTTTAAGTCAAGAGACATGCGAGGGGAGTGGTTCACTAATGATGGGTGAAGGCTAGTAATGACGAGCAGGAGGAGTTAGCATGAGGTGGAGGTTGATTAAGGCTTGCCTGAAGTGGAAAGGGTTGGTTATGAGAGGTGAAGAGGTAGAGAGGTTTGAGAAGGGTCTCCCTAGCTAAGGAAATTGAATACGTATAAGTCCTCAATGATGGCTGATGATGGTGTGAGTGGAGGTGAATGGCTGAAGAGACACTCGGTGGAGGAATTTGTAATTCTAGTCTTTTAAGATGGGGAGCTCAAGAGGAGGCTGCGACGTGTAACGGTTGCAGCCTACGCCCTCTCCTTAACTTGATTTAGTGCCCACATGATGGGAATACCCTTTCAAATTTATTCGAACTCTAGTAATGAATCAAACTGACCATGGGCAAATCAGGAATCCACTGAAATGATCGGGCTGGACCGAAAACTGATCGGAAAAGTAACAGCGATTGGTTACACCAGCGGTAGCACACAGATTTCCGACTGGGAGAGAGTTCTTCACGATGGCTGGTCGGATTCGCCTGAAACTTGGTGGGGATGTTGCTAAGATCTGGGCGATTATGCTGGGGTGAACGAGAGAGTGAAATTCACACTTGGTTGCTTCAGATTTTGCCTGCAACTTTCACCCAGGCACCGCTTGGTTTCTGCCAAGCCGAGCGAGCGATGTGGTTGAACAAGGGTCGGCTATAGCAGAAAATCCATCTCCTTTCTAGACAGCAATTCTCGAATTGATGTGGAGTGACTTGCTGCTGCCGAGGACAGAATTCTCAGGTTGATTCACCATCGAATTGACAGAAATCTGACTGGCCTTCTACCAATGGATTCCGATGAACCTTCGGATTCTCACCTTGACAAGCAGTCCGATAGACTAGGCTGCGATCTACCTTTCCGGTGTCTCTTTCTCTGATTTTGACAGATATTAAGAAGCTTACTAGGGCCGATCTTAACCTATCTTAAGCTCTGCTCGAGGTGGAAGGAACTGGGAGATGAATTCGGTTCCTCCCTTAATCTCTAGCAGCTGGAGTCGTTGCTTGATTACTAGTCGACTAGAGCCACGAGTCGATTTCCATCAAGCCTTCGAGAAATAGTTCTCCTGCCTCTAACTTCTTTCAGGGATGAAGAAGTTGCACCGTGAGAAGATGGCAATTAGGTCGGGGAATTTGTGCCTAGGATGAAGATGCTCTAAGAGGATTTCCGGTGGTCTCAAAGGTCGTCTCCAGACCTGTTTTGCTTCGACCAGAGCCACGGGTTGGAGCTTGGGATTCCAATCACCAGCGGTAAGACGATGAGAGGAAGAGAGAGGCGAGAGCAAATTCACACAAAAAACTCAACTTCTAATTCTTGATTGCTTACTGAAAAAAGACTTACAAAAGAGTTTAAGTACTTGAAATAAAACTGGTTCTAACACATGAACCGAGACAGTTGCTGAAATAAAGGACTCGACTATAAGCAAATGCATGAAAGGGAAATCGAGACAAGATGTCTCGGAAGTTCAGTGAGTTTGGCTTCTCTCTCGCCGGTTCAGCCATATAACCTGCCAAAGTTTAGCCTTAGGCTTGCCATGCGTGGACCGGGTCAGGACTACACTCAGGGTTCAAACTCGCTATAACCAGATCTAGGTTTAGTTCCCGTGCCTGCTCAGCCTTGATGTCTTCAGCCTGCTGCCCACACTCAGCTGATGATGCTCCGCCCACACCGCCCGCTACATCAACTTCAAATTCTGCGTTAGCCTCCTTTAGCCCATCTATGCTTTCCGTTATGCTGGCCACAAACCTGGCCGATGGCGCTCAGCTCTCTTGGCCTCGCTTGGCCGTGCTGGCCCTGGTTCCTGGCCTCCCTGTAGGAAGGTCTGCATCATTGCACTTGCCACCATTTGTGGCCCAGAGGCGTAACACCTAGAACATGAGACTCAAACCTAGATCTTTTGAGTGTAAACCACAATGCTACCTAGTTAAATTACGCCCCTTGAAGCATTTATTGCACAGTCAAATGCTGGTGAAAGCTATGTGGCACCACCACAAGTGCGACAAAAGGTTGTGCACTTTAATTTCATATGTTCTTTGAAGGTTGTCCAAGCGCCTTCCCCTGTGTTTGAATGGCAAGAGTATGTCCGAGACAAAAGGTCTGAGTCACACCTTCTTCTCCATCATTCAAACATATAGCTCGACATACTTAACAGATTGAGCCTTCTCTAAATGAATAATTTTCTAAAGGGACTGGAGAATTCAAATGGAGTATGGGAAACAAGCAGCGACACGTTCAAAATCATGCTGGTTAAGAGAAACAAATAATTTTCTCCGGATCAGGATTCACCTGTATCGATCATTCTGATTATTATGTCCCCATTCACCGGTGACATCACAAGCTTTGCCTCCAGCTCACCGAACACAACTTGCAAGAAGTCTCATGGACATGTCGTATGTGGTCTAAGAACTGGATGAGGGAAAACCAATAGGATTATGGGATATTCTGCCAAACATGAAATAGTGTGTCAGGTTATCTTCAGTTACAGATTCCGGAAATCCCCTGAGGACCAAGAAAAATAATTTACTGGCCAATGTGTCTGCCTCTTTCGTTGTGAGCATGGTAGCAAATCCTCTTAGGCAGTGCTTATACACATGAATTAATGACACCCGCGCACTGCCCTCACTGTACAATAAAATCATAGATTAAGTGATTCCTTTCTGAAGTTAATGAAACAAGTACAAGCGACTTTCTTGCCATGGAATAACGGATGACAATAACTTCAGGTGGTTTGCATCCTCATAATTTTCTCCTTCAACTTCGTTGCTGCTACTCAATGTACTTCCCATGTATACAACATGTGCCTAGCTAGGAGATACACCCAATAAGCTAAAGGTTGGATACCAAAATGTCTACAATTTCTTTGGAAAAGAAAAATAGAATGTAGGAAGAAAGCAATCTAATTCTCGGCAAACTCTTAAATTCATGGAAAAATTGGACTCAAAATTCATTTGGTTTTGGAAATGCTCAATTACGCCCAACAATTCTATGAAATCTATTTCGATGGTCTTTTATCACAAGAACTTTATCAATATAATTCTTGTTATTAACAGATAGTAACAACTAAGAAGACGTCAATAAATTTTAACTACTAATCATGGAGTATCGTATCAAGTTTGGCACTTTACTTGAAGCCCCATGGAGAAGGACAGAAGCAGAGACCAGGAAGAAGAGGAGCAGCCTGGTTTCTTCCATGGGCGACGTCCAGATTAATGGTGTTCTTCCTCCTCCTGGAGGCCTTATTTGTAGCTGTGATCATGTGGGAAAAGGCCAAAACGAATTTGTGTGAGCTGTATGGAGTAGAACCTTGCTGTGGCCAAGTTAGAAAATTTGACTTATTGATGCTTTAGTCCTGGGGATCTTTTCTTTTTCTTTACTTTATTTCTTTATTTTTTCCCTCATTTTATTTTTCAGGAGGATTAAGACAGTGGGCAGATATATTATTCCAACAAAGCATGCCTTGTCTTCCTTTTCTTCCCCATATATATGAAAGACTTACTTGACATTATGCCATGATCTTCAACCGGCTTGAACCATTGTGTTGCACACACACACACACATGGGACCTAGACTGGTTGAGACTGAAATAATCAGGTTTAGTTTAGTTGGGATATCAAATCAGGTTGTTACTGTTGTTGTTTTCACAGAGATTGACCCATTAGGCAACAGATAGCTAAGAGAATAAAATGAATAGGAGTATGTTTGATAAGAAGAACATTGTGTGCTTGTAAAATGTATTTCAAAAGCTTTATATTATTGTTTCAAAACACAATGTGTAATCATGTCTAATGTCTAATTGTTGACATTATGTTATGTTAACTTTTACGTCATGTATTTTGAAAACGTATCCCAACAATACACAAAATTTGTGGCAATGTTGTATTGGTAATGAGGAGGAAATGTTGCAACAAGATAATAAAAGAATGTATTTTTTTACTTAATTTATTGTGGCCGATCCGAGACCAACCGCGTATGAGATTACCGCATTGAGAACAGAAAAAAAAAGTCGAACTCCTTTGAGGCTGACTTCCCCACTTTTTCATTTTACCATCGCCGCATGAATTCTATTAGTGATGAGCCATTGTACTTCAAGACCTTCAAGTTGAAGGATGATGTGTCAACATGAAGGCATGTGTTCTTCACAAGACATTCACAGAGAGTTATTTAACCAAAAGTGGAAAAAAAATAACAAAAGGAAGAAAAAAAAGAAGTCCAGGCTTCATGCATCCAACTGTTTGATGCTTCTGAAGTTGGCACAAAAACCAAAGAAAGCATCTTCCATTGGGGAAAATTGAATTTAATCAAAAGAATATTCACATTGAGCTGCAACTCTTTCTTTTGTTTAGGACAAGCAACATGTTTTTCCAATTTAAAGAAGAAGAGGGAAAAAACAATCAAACCTGTTTCAACTGTATTGAAATAAGAGACATTAAGTGCAGCTTCCTGAAATCAGGGTGGGAAGAGGAGATGTGGGTGACAAGCAAGTGCAAATATTTGCCAGCGACGAAGAAGACTAAAATCTAGACCTTTTCCTTCTTTTGGCTTTGCCCTGCTCCTTTGGTGCCGTCACGTGCTTTAAGCTCTCCTTCTCCCTTCCAAATCTATGATTTTTTCTCATGATGTTGTCTTTGTAAGTGCCATGGCGGTTGGCTTCTTTCTAGAGGGCCCCATTAAATTTAACA
Source organism: Nymphaea colorata (assembly GCF_008831285.2). NCBI lineage: Eukaryota > Viridiplantae > Streptophyta > Magnoliopsida > Nymphaeales > Nymphaeaceae > Nymphaea > Nymphaea colorata. The sequence goes on from NC_045149.1 coordinate 14,075,037, forward strand.
GGTCTAGTCCTCCCATGGTTCTTCATTGCATGTAGAAAGTGTTTGATTCCCATTTTCAAAATGTTGAAAGCAAGAACACCTTGTTCGTGCATGTTCTGAAAGACATAAGGATAAACGTTGTCATTTAAAACCACATTTTAATTAGTTCTGGTAAATAAACTGAATGATGTTTTCAAACTTTTTAGAACAGATTTATAAATATAAAGAAAACAATATAAGGTAATGAAAAAGGTGTGAAGTTTTAGAATTAATTGGATTTTAGAAAAATAGAATAGCGCAAAATAACATTGCTATTGAATATTATAGTACAACAATTACTGCCTTGTTCATAATAGATAAAAATAGCATTTTTTTCCCTCATAAACCACAACTTCTATTTCAGGAAAATCTTACATGCAACGACATTTTATATTTTACTAAATTACAGGACAGTGGCCACTGTGTCTCAACTTTCTAACTCTTCCACTGATTTGCATATGAGCGAAAAAGACAAACCTGGTAGCTCTTTGCAATTTACATCTTCAAATGTACTCTCATAGAACCTCACAGGTATTCTTGTGGGGCTAGTTGCCAAATATAATTTTCAGTAACCACTCAATGAGTGAACAAATGGCAAGCCCTCAACCCAATAGCTAACAATCTCTAAAGAACTAGAAACAGCATCGTCATTCCATGTGGCTAAGTTGGAAACTAGCACATCAACTTTGCTTCTCTTGCACCAATACTTGAGAGGTCCAGCAAACAGCAGTTGAATAATTTGATTTTTAAAAGTATGTCAAGAATACATAGCAGAAATATATGAAGAATGCCAAATTCAACTATCTGCAATAAAAAAATGAAAAAAGAAAAAAGATGAACCCAGTACATGTGCCATTACAAATTGAGCTTTATACTTAAACAAGTTTAATTATACAAACTCAAATGCAAATCCCTATCTAAAGTTTTCCAAATAATCTACTAATCCTGAAAAGCAACATAAGATCATAATTCAGTACACAACAGCAACTAACCAAATCTAAACAACAAAAAAATGTGCATCGACAATCAATCGCACACACAAGATGCTTAGTCGATCCTCACCCAACTCCGAGGCCACGAGGCAATTCAGCAACATGCAAAGATCGTTTGAGCAAGTGTCCCATCAAGAACAAAAATGTGACTCACCTTCAACCATGTCATGGCACTGCAGCAGCACATGAGCATCGTGCTTCTGCCACTTGACGATCGCCTGATCTTCCCAAACACTATTGCCACTCCAAATCATGAAGACAACTCTGCCGGCCAGAGCAGGCGTCATCTTGCCAGAGAATGGGGAAAACACTTGGACGAGACCATCTCAATTCCAAGAAATCGCACTACAATCTTATACTCCAAAGAGTGATGTGTGACCCCTTCGGATCAAAATCTTTTCAATATTCACTATAATGGGCAATATTGTATGGACTTGCTTAAGAAGTCACTAAAATAGAGGAAAAAGAAAGCTGACCAATTTAAGGAACGAAAGAATAAATGGCCATCAGAAGGATGAGCAAGCATAAAGAGAAACCAAAGATTTCACAAAATAGTAAGTCCAAAATCTTTTTCCACTTGATTTGAAATGTAAACACTTCAAATTGCAAATGAGGATCATAAAACTCCACGGTCCAATGCAGCCACCGATGTTTCATCTTTGAAGGCTCGTTGACTATGTATCACTTCAGATGGATGACCAGAGTGATGTACTGCTTGTTCTCTCCTTCCATATTTTTCTATCTGCAACATAGTACTCAAAATGCAGTTAAATATCAGGCACCTCAATCTTCAAAATTGCCAAATGCTTGGAGTCCAAGATTTGCTAACAGCCCAAGATGCTGATAATGCTGACACAAGGTGTTGAATTGTCAATCCTATTGATTGTTCAACTATTTGCAGAAAATAATAATACATCCTAATAAAAAATTCTCTTCGACATGCATGCTTGAAACAAGACATGAAAGGGGTGACAACATCATCACAGAATCGAAGTCTTGCCAGACCTCCACGCACCTTTGCTTCACCACCATTCATGCATGGATGCATGGTTTTCTGCATGATATCATCATCATGTCACACAAATACTAATTAATGGCTCATGTTGGCTTGTAGATGAACTTTCAACTTCAAAAATGGCACTATACATTGATGCATAGGAAGAGGTGATAAAAATGCCCCTAATCCCTTTCTTCACAACCCCCTTCAATTGGCTACCAATTTTAATGAGAAAATACAATGCATGCAAAATCATGGATCAAATCTTTATAGATAATCCTATTGCCTCCTTGTTATACTGCACCATTAATAATTATGAAGACAGGTAGAGTCTCCTCCACAAAAAAGCGTATTCAAGTGTCCTAGGCACTCAAAAGAGAAAGGGGCTAGCCTTTTCAGTAAATAAGAGGCTTGAAGTGAGAAACAAAACAAAGTGAAGATACCGATGTAGAAGGAGTAGCAGCAAATATAGATGACTATGCAACTCAAGTGTACACATGCATCCTTATATACCTAGTTATAGCCATGACATGTGCAACTAACATACATGCACTTAAATAGAATCACAAGCTCAATTAACAGAACACATGACAGTTAACAATCAAACTACAACTACTTTAACTAGGACTCAAACAAGCATGGCATTCTGAACCACGACCACTACTCTAAACCACGTCCCCACTATACTAAACTACAACTAAGAAGGCAAGAAGAAATTTCAATTTTAAATCAAACTTTCACGCATCTCGAACTAGATCAAAACATCAAGAAAAATCAATTTAAAATGTGTTCTTCACAAGAAAAAACAAAAATTTCATGACAACAACCAAATGGATTCATGTGGACTAAGAGAAACTCGATTGGCTGTACAAAAAATGATGAAGGACATGCACAAGGGATTTTCAAGCCCTTCGCTCCCTCCCTCTCTCTCTCTCTCTCTCGCATGTATAAGCCCCGACTTAATCTCTCTCTCTTATATATGTAAGCCGATGTTAAATATGCCAACATATATAACAGTCAAGAAGAATACTTTTGTGTATATAGACAAGGTAGCGTGTTAAGTTCTAAACTATTTCATTGCATTTATGAAGTGCCCGTGCATTTCATTTTGTTGCTTCGTTATTAGTTTAAGCCTTCCCCAACTTCTACGATAATATAAGCAATTGTGTGACTGGGTCCACTGGGATTGGATTCTTCTAGATATAAGTTGGATAAGGAAATATGTATGTGGAAATTTACATGTGAAGGAGCCAATGGGGAGTTTTGTGTTTGCTCCTCCCTTTTGAAAGATGAACAATGAGTCCCTTTTTACGATCTGAAGCTTTTTCTTTTATTGTCTCTTATAGTCACTTTCGTCCTAAAATTAATTGATTTTCTGCAGATCAAGTAGTTCCCTGTGCCGTGTTTCACTTTCACCTTCTTAATTTATTTTTGTTTTTTTTAAACATTTCAATTGGAGATTGGCCTCAGGTAAGTTCATTATGTATTATACTTGGATTTATGTTGATGCTAGCTTCTAACTAGTTTAACAAGACAGGATAATGTTGAATTGAGATGGATATTTCTCTTTAAATGAAGTTTCTTAATAATAAGTGAATGTGAATGTTTTATTTCAGTGTTTTATAGCATGAGAAAAGCCATGAAAGAAAAAAAGCTTGGTCCACTGGTCATTCACTAAGCCATTATCTGTGCTGAAACGTTAACTATGCAAATGGGAAACCGATGTTTGAGAATTGTGAGTTCTGAATTTTGATATTCTAATTGAAGGAATCATGCTTCTCTCATGAGCTTCAGTTTTTTGAAAATCTAGTTTTTGGTTATATAACCTACACCACTTTTTGAAGGCTTTTTTTTATTGATTTTCTTCAATCTTTTAGGGTTTTGAATGTCCACTTTGTAACATCTGTTTGTGCATTGGCTTTTTTTTTCAATTTCTATTCCGGATGATTTTTCTCTTTTCATGGTTTCAGAAAGAATTACCTAATTAATAGATATTCTGAATAGACAAAATTTTCCCAACTGCTCTATATTTTTGGTAGCTCATCTTAATGGAGTTTTTATGATTGACATTTTGAATACCATTTGTCATTGTCATGTATGCCTAGGCAGGTATAGCAGGAAAATTCATAGCAGAAAAAGTGCAACCTCAGATATGGGTGTGACAGAATGTATATATATATATATCTGTATATCTGCATATAAAGAGAAAGACTTGTGTTTCTGAATTTCCTCAGAAGCATTTGAAGAAAGTGTTCATGGTCTAGATTTTCTTGTCATGGTTGATGGGTTTGAACTTTTTAAATGAGTGTTCTTTTCAGAAAAAAATACATTAGCAGAGCTATTTTATCTAACCATTTTCATGCATAGCTTTCACATGCCTATTTCATTTAGGTACCACTTGAAAGTTTAACATAGATCTCTGCATTCATTCTGCAAACAAATAATCACTGGCTTTTTTTTTTCCTGTTAGTACAGATTAGTTGCCAAGCATGTATAGTTGCTATTTTCCTAAGCTTGTTTAGCATACATCCCATTTGAGAATGAACTGGCACCTTTCTTTGAGAAGTTTTTTATTTTCATGCATCATGTCTGTAGTGATAGTAGTGACCAAGGAAGTTGAAAATTCTTGCTCAATGATGTTTTGAGTTATGACAGCAGTTGGAGTGATTGTTGCACTGAAATTATGAAGAATTCTAAATTTTCCACAGAAATGGAACTGCCTGAAGAAAAAGGAACTCAATCAGATGAATATGAATGAGTTGACAAATAATTTTTTTGAAGTTGATATTTATTCACTCAAATTGTTTAGTTTAGGATCATTTGTTTATCTTCTAGTATTTACAAGTATTAAAAAGCCTATTCAGCATTGTTGTCTCTAATTCTTCATTCTTAGTTGCTAAGATGTATCCCATATGATATCTATTACGAAACTGATACTGATACTTTATGGAGATCTGTTCTTTTCTTGAGACAGCGATCGATATGTGTGTGTGCAGGATTAGACACTTATATGGTGTGTGCAAGATTAGACACCTAGATGGCAAATGCCTTTGTTCCTATTTCTTTGATTAGGCCCCACTTTACGTACTGGGAGAAATTGTGTCGGCAAATGTTATTTATTCAATTTAATTAGTAGATATTTTTATCATGGTCTGTTTAGTGGGACACTGTTGTAGATTAGTTACAGTGAAACTTTTATGTGTTTCTTTAAGAGTTGAAAAATGAAACTGGTTAGATTTGACGAAAAGTGAAAACCTCATTGTAGAAACTCAGATATTTCTAATCTAAAGCATGTTTTCTTATGATTAAGTAAGAGGAAACACAAACTTACAGGCTTTGTTTGGATAAAAAAGGCATCACTGCTTGGGCTTTTGAGAGACCTGATGTGAGGCCAAATGAAAAGCTGTATATAGTAATATCTCCTTGCATGCATGCGGAGACTTTTTTTTGTCTTTTTTTGAAAATGCTACATTTGCACCCGCACTCAGACAACACTTTTTCCCATGTGTTTTATTCCCTTTTGCATTTCCTGTCTGATAAGCTAAAAAAAGAAGATGATTTTTTGTCTCATTTCCTGAGTTTTCCATATCATATTTCATTACGGCTGCTTCATGACATTAAGTGAATGGAACATATAAATAAAATGAGATTTTTCACTGGGAGTTCAAAGATTCATAAAATGATCCTGAATGAAAGAGGAAAAAAAATATAAACAACATGTATAAACTGGATCACTATTTTATTTAATTCATGAGATTATGCTTACTTGATCATCCATAACATTTACATAATATGAAAATCTGAGTTATTTCATTTCAAATGTTATTTCCTTGTATTGTTGCTATTAAGATGCTCAAGCTTGGGCCTTCAATGCCAATGGTCACCTATTCTCAAGTTGGTTGCTAAATACTTTTATCTGTTTAATATATTTGGGCCTGCCTATTGTACTTAGGTTTTATTCTCCTATCTTCTCCTAGCTCTGAATATTGCTTAGATTTTTTTATATAATTCTGATTATCTTGCATTTGCGGTTAGGACTTATGGCCTAATTTTGCTGATGCCTGGTAAATTTGTCATGAGAAAGAAATTACTATTTTTGCATTGGTAAAGGAATTAACATGAATATCAAATGAGGCATTGAAACAGGACTACAAAAACGGAAAAGCCACCCTCTTTTATGAGAGCATAGCAGCAAATTCGGATGTAAGCTTTGGTGCAGCTTAAGAGGGCCTATTTGATCTTGTCTTGTAACATTTTGCTGCCCATTTACCACTGCCATAGAGGTTATGTTCCAAATAGTCTATAACATGTTTGAAGCTCATAGTTATGATGTATAAATCAACTAGCTTAAATTTGTAACATCCATTGGTTTGATCTGCACATATTAAGTGATATACCTTTTTTTCCTGCTTAGTTGTATAAGCTCAGATGTAGGGGAAATATACACTACTAATTGGTTGATAATGACCCATGAGTATCTAAACTTCTAAAGTGTTGGCAAAAATTTTGTTATGAAACTATAAGTCCTTCCAAAATCCAAACATGTGGAGTGCTATATAAATTATTAATGAGGCAATAAGTGACAACAGCATTATTTTATTATTTGAAGGAACTAAAATTCAGAAAAGAAAAAGTGACTCTTTGAACTTTGAATTCAAAGCATTATTTTATTATTTTTTTGTTTGTACTCAATGATGACAATCTATGGATTCACCTATATAAACCCCGGCTAAGGTTGCAAAATGGGAGGTGAATAATCCAAGGAATATCATAGGTATTTTCAATTGCTGCTAAAGCATGAATTTTTCGTTAGTGAACAAGTACAAGAAAAGGTATTGTCTACCGACGTCAGTTTGAGTGGAAAATTCATGCCACTAACATGGTCATGGTGACAACATGTGAGTACTTTCTTCTTTCACCAAGTTGTAGGATGAAATGACTTTCTTTGTTTCTTCAAATATTTTCACAAAACTTTTTAAAACTCAGTTTAAGAAAAATCTGAAAATTCTAAGAACTTATTTTGGAGGACAATTCATCTTAGGTTAATTTGAAAATTACCTTAAAATTGAAGAAATTGTTCACAAGAAACACGTGGTTGTACTCAACAAAATGGGCCTGTAGAAGTAAAACACAAGCACATAATGCAAACTGTTTGAGTATTTTTATTTGATGTTTAGAAAATCCTTGTGTTTTACTTGGGTATACCTAAATCAAACAGATATAGTTGTTGTTATCCCTAGAATAACAAATTATCTGTTTCTTAATGATAGTTTTCTTGGTAAGGGAAAAATTTATGATGATGTTCCTAAAGAAGACGATGAATATGTATTTCTTTAGAAAGAAGATGCTTTAGTTGAGAATTATGATGATAGATGTTGTACTATCTGATATGCCTAGTCTTTATACTCTTGAACTAAACAACCATCTGTAACAAAATCCACTGACCTTAATTCCCCTTAGGTCATTATCTATTACACAGGAAGTCAAGAAGCTAGTAAAGATGTCAACAGCCCACCTGAAAAGACCATTGAGTTAAAAAAAGGTCTAGTACACCTATAGCAGCTTGCTAACTACACATCATATGAATCATTTTCTTCTCAGCATGGGACATGCCTGACTGCTTTCTCATTTTATCCTATGAGTCTTAGAATGAACTTGCCTGGGTAATAATCAATAATATGATGAGTCATAGACTATTCAGAAGCCTTCTCTCCATCAGCTAAGATGACATTAATTAGGGTTCTTGTAAATTTCTATTAAAGGTTGCGGCTTATACCAAATTGACGTCAGAATTGTTTTTTTAATAAGAATTAAATGCAGAAGTTTATATGAATCTCCCTCTTCGGGCAAAACTTTCTATGGTAAGATTCTTCACCTGAGGAATGTTTTATAGTGTAATGTGAACTCCTATGTTTTGCTTTAATAAATTTAAGTTATTTGTTACATCTCTAAATTTTAAAATCTTGTTATTCTGATATAACTATATTTTGCTAAGATAAATTTTAAACTTTGTTATTCTGATACAACTCTATTTTGCTAAGATAACTTTTTTAGGTGTAGTCATTCTTCTTTTATATATGTCAATGACATGATTATTACAAGTATTAGAAAGATGGAGATTGTAAATATTTCTATGGCCCTTTTGCTTTTAGACAAAATAAGTTGGTTGGATTGCTAAAGTTTGAACTTATTGTCATTTTCTTCCCACTACGTGATTTTATTTATTTTTTGTGCACAAGAAAATTGAACAGAAGATAACCCCTATTTGTTTTTCTTTTTTCATTTTTTAATGTCAAAGTAAAGCTTAGAATTAGCTCTGCTTTATACTTTTTTCTATAGAATTTTGTGACTTTTTTTTTATTTGGTCTACATTTGGATAAATCCAGCTGAAGTTGGTCCTGTTGATTATCATTTTTAGGTTTTGATAATGCACATACTTCACAATCCAAGTGGTATCAATCCTTTTGTAGTGGTTCAATCTGCTTTCAAGTTTATTATTTTTGCTTTTGGTTGAACATTAATCTTTAACAACTCATTTAGCTACAGTTCACACAACTGTCGCCATCAGTTTTAAAATATGAAGCGGTCTCCATTTATGGTACTGTTCAGCATGCTGGTGAGTTTGTTCTTACTTTCCCTAGGGCATACCATTCAGCATTTAACTGTCGTTTCAACTGTACTAAGGCAGTCAATGTTGCTCCAATTATTGGTTGCCACATGGCCAAAGCGCAGTGGAACTTTACTGTGAACAGTGTCGTAAAACATCGATATCACATGATAAATTGCTACTCGGTGCCACTAAGGAGCAGTTAGGTCTCCTAGGAGGCTGCTGCTACTCAAGGAATGCAACAAAGAAAGTCTGAGATGGGAAAGTGCATGCAGGAAGGATGAAATTCTTACAAAAGCAGTTAAAGTAATCATATGTTTATGCATTACATATTTTAGCTACTTGAAGTTACTCATTCATCATTGTAAGTTGTAACATTTTTGTTATTACTCATTTAGACATGTGTACAGATGGAGTAAATGAGGAGAGAAAAACTTCCTAAACCTTTTGAAGCCAGAAGAATGCATGCAAACTTTGATTTGACTGATGATCAAGAATGCTTTTTATGTTTTTGTGATTCACATCTCTCAGCGATTGGTTGTGAATGTTCACGGAACCGCTTCTCATGCTTAGAGCATGCAAAGCTACTCTGATAATATGGTCCAAGAAAAAGATATTTCCTCTTCCATTATGATTTGGATGAATTGCATACCCTTGTAAAAGCTTTAGAAGGAAATCTGACCGCTCTGGACAAATAGTAGAATAAGAGAGGTGAGAGTTGATGGGGACAAAGTTTGAAGCTAACTGAGGGGTGGTGGCATCTAAGGGGTTGTTTAGCAAATAAGAGGGTCTCCCATACTTTTCACTGTGACCACTTTCGATATTATAGTTGTCGCTAAGAAAAGTTTTAAGTTTAATTTTTTTTTTCCGTTCAGTATTTTTTTTGGTCGATCACGATCTTAAGTTGAATGAGATGCTTTACAACCCTATGTAATTTGATAAGAGTGTTTGGTCCTTCTTATGACATAATTTCTATTTGCATATAGAGATTGATCAGTAATATCATTTGATATAGCTTAAAGGTATATAAGAACTGCCGAACATGTTATATTTTTTTGTTACAGTCATATTTTGAATTTATGTTAGCACTAACCTAAAAGACTTTACGGCGCAAAACAGAAGTGTTTTTTCAAATAATAAAAAAATCAATTAAAATTTAAAAATGCTTTGAACTTTAAAAAAATATTTTATTTTAATAACGGCTATTGCAAGCATGGCAGATTGGATGCGCTTCATCAACCAAACCGGTAGGTCTAGATTAGTTTTTCATTAAAGAAAAAAACTGAAAAAACATCGGCTATCACCTCGTTCATTAAATGTTATGAGGCGGATGCAGTTTTCTTAAGTTCCTATTTGTTTCGGATCGGATAGGTAGTTACATGTGAACATGGATTTAGATCTTTTTTTTTTGACCCCGATAAAATGTTTGAAGAACATAAAAGGAAAGTCCGCTTCCCAAGTGCATGTTTGATGCAGATGATAAGTATCGGGGTTTTAAACAGTTTTTCCGAAATGCATCACATTTTTATCATGTAAAAACCCAAGAAACAGGGGAAAGATTTCTAGCCCGTCTTCTCGTCTACCTCTGGAGGTTGCCTCTTATGATCTGCCCTCATCAAGGAGGGAGAGCTCGAAGGTAGCACGGCCATGGCTGGTTCCCGGTAAGATCGATCACTCTCTCCTCTCTTTTTTTTTTATTTTTTTTCTGGACATTTCTCTATCCCTTTCTTGTTTTTCTGGCCCACGACTGGTTTTTTGGAGGAGGGAGAAGGGTCTTCCTTGTGCCATCCAGGTGGTTTCTGATATAATTTCATCTAACATGTGTAACAACGGTCATGACTCCCCTTTTCGAACAAGTTTTTTTTTAAAAAAATTTATTGTCATTGCTCATTTTGATTTGTTTATGGTTTGATTTGTGATTCATCGCTTTTGGGTATGTGATCCAGGACTATTAAGGCCTTGGTTGCTGTTAATTTTGTTAGTCAAGGTAGATTCCAGTGAAGAGCATTCAAATTATCGTTCACAAGGAAGTTTGTTGTTTCGATCTGAGATTTTGAGCATTTCTTTCTGCTTTCTGTTATATCAATGGCGGCTTCTCCATTTCTTATGCTGGATCAGACGGGTGAATGTTTCTTTGACAAGCTTGTGGATGATGAGTTTTGGATCGATGGTTCTTCTGCAGCTGAGTTACAGGAGGGTAATGATTCCGATGGGATCAACTGGGCCCCCTGCTGACACTTCTCTAGCAGACCTTTCCTTGAGTAAATCGGAGTACCATTCACAAGTTCAAGTGGATGAGGCTGCTGCCAAAAAAGCTGGCTCCTTTAGTGTCAGAAACTCGGTCGAATTCAAACCAGAGAAAGTAAATCAGGTTGCAGAAGGGAGTAGTTCCGATGTGCTTGTTGAGTCCAACGAGTCTGCCATACCAGTAGAGTTGGTTGCACATGGTGCCGGTGCCAATGCCCATCTCAACAATTTGGAAGAATATTTTCCATCTGTTAAGGGTTCTAACCAGACCCGGGCGAGCATGAAGGAGGTGCAGTGGAGTAGCTTTCATACAGGTATGGGTGATAATGATTCTGGTGGTTTTAGTTCTCATTCAGATTTCTTTGCAGAATGGATGAAAATACATCTAGACAGACTACAGGGGAGCATGGCACCACATTCTCATCAATGTCTTTGCAATCTCAATAGCAAAATCAAGCTGGTTTTCTTCAAGGGAGAACACAGCAAACTGATGCAATCAATGATGGCCTGCAGTCGTCTTCATCTTTGGTCTTTGATAGTTCTTTCGTTCTAGATCCCCAAGAGGAGGTCGTTGAGAAAGACCTAAATGGTGAAACTCTGATTTGTTGTGAAGTACAACAAGGCGAAGCGATGCACTAAGTTGGTGATGCAATGTGTAGCTAACCGATGCATAGTGAAGCTTAAGTTTCATGGCAAAAATAATCTAACACATTATATCAACAAAAATCATGTCAGAAATTAAAAACAAGAGCAAAAAACCATTTTTTTTCTGGCGCCAAAATCAGACATGAAGGATGGCACTGTTTTGCTATTTGTGAGAAAGTTTAATTAGTTGTTATCAACAATTATTTATAAAAGTTTGTAAAATATTTAATTCCTTATAAGTACTGCGGATGAAAAAAAAACATTACTTTGGTTTATTTAAACAACAACCGCTTTGGTCAAATGGTTATAAGTTCAATAAATTCACTAAACTCTATGATTTTTATCCAACATTTATTAACTTACACTATTTCATTCAACATACAACATTCAATAAATTAACACTTATTGCTTTTATCTAATTCTACCATGCGGCTGAGAAAAGAATTAAACAAAACAATGTGAAATAGAAAAATGAAAAAAAAATACAAGCATTAATTACAAAACAGAGGTAGAGGGAGAGATAGACATGAGCGAGAGGCAGGCACTCGAGGTGCACATTTCGTGCGTTGAGTTGTGTGCTTCAAATAACAGTGGTGGTTACGTTATGGGTTCAGGTAATATAGCGGTGGTAAATCGCTGTTATAGGTTTATAGCGGTGAAATTTCTACTAGTGCAAGAGAACACCGGTATAAATACCTTAGCAGCGAGACATTTCACCGGTATAAGTATATACGGCCGTGAACTACCTCATCATTAGAAATCTATACCAGTTGTAATCGTCACCGGTATTGGACTGTCCCAGTTGCGTTCATCACCTGTATAGGTTATTATGATTAAAGAATAGCACAAACATAATTTGTACCCCTCAAGAAACATTTATAGGCTCTAGTAAATATTTCCATGCCTTTCAACCAAAAATATGTCTTAGGCAATGTGTTCCTTCTGCATCCACGTGCTAAGGGTGAACAAAACTCAGCCAGTGATGCAATGGTCAGCTGTTGACAGGTCACAGTACCATGCTAATTAGAGATGATGGTGGTGAGGGCTGTCTATTTTCTGTGGAAAGGTTGCAAGAGTTGAAGGTATGTAGAGAAGTTGCTCGAAAGAATCAGAGTCTGAAGTCAATTTGGTTCACTCAACAAGAGATTTTCTTGTATATATACAATGACGGCAGGAAGGTATTCATACTCCACCTTGTATACTGCATCATTCGTTATGTATAAAGAATCTCACCTTATAAAAGAACCTCTGGAGGACGATCTGAAAAGTTTTTGAATATCAATTTATTTTTAGTAATGTTTCTCGTAACAAAAGGCTTAGATGCCTAAGATTGTCTTGTACATAGTTCTAGTTATTGTACTGCAAACACATTCATGACTTAGTGTACGGAATAACACTTGAGCATATTTAGGAAGAGGTTGCCAACAAACAAATGATTAGTGGTCCAACCTAAGAGTTGGGTTTTCTTTCTACTCTATGTTTTTTCTTTTGACATCCATGTCATTGAATACAACAATGTTATTTCAATTCAAAACCAAGCTGATACCATTAGTAGTATGATGCTGTAATAAATGACAGTTTGTCATTGAGAAGAACCCGAGATGGTACATCAGTATAAGATGAGATTATTTTGTAACGAACGAACAATGCAGTATATGGGGTGGAGATTGAATACCTTCCTACCGTCATTGAATCGAACTCATCAATCCATGCACTACTTTACACACACAAACACACACACATACATATGTCGCTAGACAAATTAGACCGGACAAATAATTAATGAGACCGATTAGGTTTGATGCATTTTTCTTCTGAAAATTTACGAGTAACCATTTACATTTATACAGTTACCTACAGGTACATGCCCCACTGTTTTTAAATATGAAAAAAGACCATATTACCCAATAAAAAGAAAATACCTGAATAGAAAGTTTTTTATGGGCCACATCTTTTTGACAGTTTCTTCTATATTTTTGTCTATTTTATAAGTATCAATATTAATAAAAAAAAGGCCCAGGGAGAGTGTGTACAAAATGTGATTTTTTTCCTTTTTTTCATACAAATTGCTCAAGATTTTAACATTTTTCTTCAATTAATGAAGCAGGTGTTTGTCAATCATTTTATTACGTCAAACAACTTTTCAATCTTTTTAACACCCTTCGTCGTACAAAGAAATTCATCTATTTGAAAAACATTACTGTATTTGGATTTTCTGATTGCTGAAAATCTTTGTCGATCGATAATGTGAATGATGATTATATATGTGGTATATTTCAAATAAACTGAGATAGGAATTGGAGAGATTTATTTTTCTTTGATGCTCTTTAGTAGCAGGGCCTGACTCACCCTCCTCTAAAAGGTGATTCATTCAGAGCAACATGAGGGTCCAACCACATTGCATTGCCAGGATGAACTGAGAGTGAATTTTTTTAAGGTCATCAGTCTTGAAGTTCCTCAGTAGAGATAGGATAAAAAAAATTCGGTCTTCCATAACCTTTCATTAGTACTAGGTACTTCTGAAACTCAGTTCCTTAATTGTGGGAGGGGCACTTTAAAAGGATGTCATATTTTCTATAACGAGTAAATGTTTCCCTATAAACAAGGCTTATTTCATTGAAAATTTGTAATTTGTAAAGGAACAGTTTCATAGTTGAATATTTTTATATTAACTTGGAGAAGTAGCCTTAAATGACATTATATTTTCCAGTCTTCATTAAAATTGTGAAACAGACAGTTCTAAAGAAACTTCTTCAGTATTTCCTATGGACTTCTTGCTTCCACTTGCATGTGCACTGCACCTTATGTTTGCCTGTGTGACTGGTTGAGTTTCAGTTTGGGACTGCATTCTAGGATCAAGAGGTTGGAAAGGCTGAGCTGGTGGAAACATTCAGTTTTTACCTGCTAGTTAGCAGCTTTTCATTTCACATCCTTTATTTTTTATATTTTCTTCCACAAGATATTTCCTTTCTGATCTTTGTGCTGATAATAGTGTCGGCCCAAGAGTAGGATGGGCCTTCTGGTCACTTGCTGAAATTGAGTCATTAGAAAACAAGTCCTGAAAATTTCTGGGTTATTCAATTGCTTTGAATTGCTTGAGAACAGTACTTGCCATGAATTTAAAAAAGAAACAGTCTCAAATAATGTCATCTACCAACAAATTGGATTTTGAACTGGATTTTGGCCATCTCAATAATGTCCAAAACATGTACATCTATATGTGATTAAGGTACATTGTTTGTTAGAGGTAACTTTAGACTGTTTGTGGCTGCAGATGTCCTTATGAGTATAAGCAACATGGTAAATTTGACATGGTTAATTGACATACAACTTGTTAATCTTACCATGTTTGAGAAAAAAGTAAATAAAACAAAACATAGCTAACATGAAATATGAAATAGAAAGGTGCAATGTCAATCACAAAACGAGAGGACACTTGAGCAATAAGAGGCAGCTGAAGTGGGCAGTTGCGTGCTTGCTTCAAAAAATAGTGGCAATATGTGCTTCTTTCTTTGGTACTGGTTATGACACGATTTGCCGGTGGTAAAAACAACCATTAAAGTTTAATAGCGGTGCAAGACATAATGGGAGATGGGGGACACTGAGCATAAGAGCAGCTGAAGCGGCGTTGCGTGCTGCTTCAGTAATAGTGTAATATGTCTTCTTTTTGTACTGGTTATGACATGATTTACCGTGGTAAAAACCGTTGAAGTTTTATAGGTGAAGACATATATGGTGTTAACATTTAACAATCACCAGTATACATAGATTTAACGGCGACAAAAATCCACCGTAGGGCATATACACCAGCCACGAAATCACCTATGGATAAATATCCACACCTTTCTCCTATCAAGTTCTAGTTCCAATCAATCAAAGATATGTCTCCGGGATCTATTCCTTACAAGTCAATGCACTAAGGGGAAAGAAAATGCAGCCACATGTTGAAAGACATCGTTGGAAAGATGAAATCAGCCCTGAAAAATAAAGTATTCTGTTGCTTTCACCATTACAATTTCCCTCCATCAGAAGGTGTATCTATACATCAATAAATCATGGCGATTGCCAACCAAAAAAAGAAGCCAATTTCACCTTCATGATGTTCCCAGCTTTCATACAATGAAGAACAAAATGATATTCTTCCTTTGGTGCTTTTAATATCTGCCTTCGGATTAGTTTTACATGTTGGCTAATTCTTTGGCTTATTTTTACAGGTTGACTAATTCTTTTGTTTTGTTTCTATCCAATATCAGACTTAAAATTAATTTAGTTAACAAAGGAAAACCATCCTCAGTTTTTGTGTTTGCAGTTTTCAACGAACAAGGAATGATCCTTTTGGTTCTATATTCTAGTTCCTTAATTTTTATGTGCGAGATTTTTCCACAAAAAACTTTGCCTTAGAGGCAAAATTCCATAATCAATCCTGCATGTTGCCACATCAAAAACCCCGAGATACTTTTTTACATATATATCTCACTTTCAGTCATTGACACTTTTGAAACTGTACTCTTCAACTTGGTTCACTTAATAGCTCCTGTTGGTTGTAAGATCCAGAATACCTTTTACATATATATACCTATTAGTGAGTTACATCTTTCTACTTAAACTCATCCCCACAATCTTCATCTATAAAATTTTGGAGTTTGTACGGAAGCCATTAATTAGCAATTTTTCCTTTTTAGTTTTATTTTCTTGATAATATTTTCAATTTGAAGGGATAATTTCATCATTTGGGTGACTAATATTTTTTAGTGCTTTGGCCTTCTTTCAGGTGGTGGGTAAAATCCAGCTCACCTGAAGGGATAATTTCATCATTTGGGTGATTACTTCAATACTTTTGACGAGATCAAGTGTTTGTTTGAAAAACCGAAGGAAAAGTTGGGTGGACATTTGGTGTTTCACAAAAGGAGTTATCTCTTATTTTTCTCATTTAATTTGTGGAGCAATGTCTCTTAACATTGAAAGCATTGTTGGTTTGGATTTTGGAGTTAAATACATTGACGTCGCACGTAGTGATTGGGAAAACATATATACGTTACTTTTTTACAGTTCAATTAAAAAAAACTATGTGTTAAACTGTTTTTAAATCCAATGTATGGGGACTTTCTGTAGTGAGATAGATCTTCATGATTGATGTATACACATGCAGCTACATTCCATAATGCAATTGTTACGTTAGAAGGAATTTTATCATGAAGGAGCACGATTTGTAATGCAGAGACAACTGCATGTATAAGAGATTCTGAACATCGTCTTTACTTTACTCTGCGCAACTAAAATCTTTCCTGGTTGGGTCCTCAAATTATTTTTTTACAAAGTGCAAGTCAACCAGACCCCTACTGAAACCCAAAAGGTTGTAGGATAATAATTGAAAAAATAAAAGGGTCTTCACTGGAATTGTGTACAAAACAATGGGTCAACATCAAATTTCCCAAGACAAGTATAAGTGGCTTTTTGTCGATTTCCTTCTCCCATTTTATCTCTCCTCACTCTCTTGAATCTTGTTCGTTGCCTTCTATTTGTAAGGAATTTATGTTGAGCAACAAAAAGTCCCTAGCCATCTATGGCGATCGGTGAGCACACCGGAGCTTGAGCAGCGGCAGTAAAAACACAACAAGTATTATTTTTTCTTTCTCTCACCCCCTTAAGTTTCTTCTACATTTCTTTCGCTGAGGGTGTTCTGCTATGTCACCGGTGCATGGGGTACGGTGCGGGTGCCGGTGCGATACATCTCAAAAAATTGCAGTGTGGCGGTGCAGCATGGGTATTTATTATTATTATTAATTTATTATTATTAATTTATTATTATAATATATTAATAATATCGAATTTGATAAAAAACATGAAAAAAATTGAAATCAATAAGGTGCGGGTTGGGTGCGAATTTGGGTCACAGACGCGACGCGGGTGCATCACCAGGGTTGCCGCACCCGGGTGACATAGGTGATCTATGGCGAAATCGGGCCTCTCATTTTTTATTATTTTTTTTATCTATTTTCTCCTTTCTCGTTTTTTTACTGACGTGGAATATGCCCAAATCTTTTTTTTTCTTTGGTTGCTCATGTTGCACACTGCAGGGGCTCATTATCAACTGACCCCACCTGATGACAAAGAATAGCAGATTTGGCCGAAGAAGAGATTCAGTTTTATGGGGTTCCTTGGTGAAATAGAGTCTAGCAGGGGGTAGTAACTGTGAATCTTTTTTTATTGATTTGTGCCATTTTTCTTTTCTGTTGTTCAGGAGCAAGCAAGAAGGCTCTCTGTAGTTGGTGTGCATGCAACATTACAAGTAGGCAATAAGCACTCAGAAAAATTAAATGCAACAATGACACTATATGAACTGGTTTTACGATAAAAAGACATTTACAAAGAGGTCATAAATAGTAAAACAAACCAGATTGCAATAAAGCAACTGTAGGATTCATTTTATTATTCATTCAAATAAAATCGTGTCTACAAAAAGAGTTTCTATCGACAAATTTACGTGTTAAATGGAGAGGGGGGCATGAGTATGTTAACCATCATCCATATTAAGATACTATGCATAACGTCACATATGTATATTTCATGATGGTGACAACATATTATTGCATTTCAGAACCCAGTTTTGATAGACTATCTAAATAAGAAATAGTGTCTCAACTGCAGGCATGTACAAATACAATTCATGCTAGCACACTGTCACTACAATATTTTTGTTTATGCCCTACGACCAATACTTTAGGATGAGAACCGTAGCGAATAACATCTACATTTGGTCAGGACAATGAATGAGTTTTCCCACCCAAGCCATTTGCATATTTTGTGTGAACCACAATTGCGCGATAACCTTTTCCACCTTTTTTCTCTCACTTTCTTTTCTCCCCTCAAACCCACCAGTTAAGTTGCAGAAGTGTAATGTAAATCTAGGATTTCCCCATTCTTTCAAACGACAAAAGATTGAATGTGTGACAAAACAGAGAGGTCAGAATGATTGCGTTTTGCTCCTCTTCGTCCCGCTGTGGCGTCTTTCTTTTTACTAGCGCCTTCTAGTACTCCAGAAAGGTTAGTTGGATATGCAGTTGCAAAGTTCCTGTTTTCTATAACCACATCAATTGGAGGCTTCAGATTCTTGTTTGGACATAATATCTTAAAAAGTCAGATTATGTCGTTGGATTTCTCTCGTGCTACCCTCGTGTGTGTTGATTTCTCTTCCATATCAACTTCCTTCTTGCCTTTTAGGGTCTTAGACCAAATCGTCTCTAACGCATCGCCTCTCTCTGTGCCTCTATATTATCTCTCTCTTTCTCTCCCACCCGATCCATCATGGTTTCCACCGGTGAGTACTCACTACAACAAATGTTGGAAACTGGAATTAGGATCGAGCCATTAGGATCGGTTTGTAGATCCTTTCCTAAATCTCAACATAAAAAAGACGTGTTACTTGTGACAATAAAGCCAATCCCTCACCCCCTTTCTGGTGAAAAACCACCTTCCACTCATCCCTGTGGCCCTTGCCATTGCTGCATGCACTGATGTCGAGCATCTATCACAATCGACCGATTGTCGCTGACAGAAGAGGTGAAGAAGAAGAAAGGTTCCTCAACTCTGTCATTGCTTCCCAAATTTTTCCGTTTCATCAAAAATCCATGATTCACCTGCTTTGTTGCTCATTTTCTGGCATTTCTCCTTGCTCAGTTTGCTGGTTGCGCACCTCGCCATCGTCATGTTGTTGTTCATCTCCTCTGCTTGCAGCAATCGCCAAATTGCTGGTTTGCTCGGATCGAATAGGAGTTTGGTTTTCGAATATTTGTCGAAAATAAGAGAAAATATATGGTTAATAAAAATTTCAAGAAATATTAAAAATTAATTAGAATCTGGCCAGGCTCACTCTTAAATTGGCCATGAAATGTAATCTGCTTGCAGTCGGCTCAATTGGATGAGCGCGAGAATTAGGGGATGCACAGGTGACCAACTCTTGGTAGAAGGCAATGGAAGAGCTTGAGAAATCTGGCCGCATATTAAGGGGGATATGGGCTTTTTCTTTGAAATTTTTGTTTAAGGTGGCCGCATGTTAGTTGTTTTCTTTTGTGGATTAATGTCTTTGTTTCACTTTGACCCTCACATTTTGCACAACATATTCATTAGCTCCAGCATTAATTCTGTGGATTAATGTCTGGATTTCTCATGTTTTGTTGATTTGCTTGATTGTCACATGTGACAGAAGGAACGTAGGGTTTCCTTCATCTTTTCAGTTGTTTCAATTGTGGTTTTTTTTTTGTTTGATTTTTTGTTGCCTCTGTTGACAATGCAGAATCTCATGTTTGGATGATGTGACTAATGTGGTTTGGTTCCTTCTCTTTTTGTTTTGTCAGGCTTGGGTTGAAGATACAGGAGTTAGGAAGATGAGGTATTCTGGTTCTTCACTTCTTTGTCTTCTTTTGATTGTTTAGGATTTGGTTGATCTAGTTTCCATGGGCACGGGCATATCAGCTCTTTTATCTTCCCCATTTTTATAAGACTTTTGGGAAGCAATTGTAAATATGGTATAGAGATGGTTGGATTCATTTGACATGCAATTTCCATATCTTGCAATAAATTTGTTTGTACAAATGTGAAGCTTCCGCCCGCTCCCTCCCTCCTCTCTCTCCTTTTGTTTGTTCTTTTTCTACCAAACAATGCCAACCAGAATTACCTAACGCCTTTTTATCATCAAAATCAGACAGGCCAAATTTTGTGGGCTCATTTAGGCGAACCAGAGCCACTCAACCCTGGTCCGTACTCCAGCCATCACCACCAAACTGGCCACAGCCACAGGTGCCGAATGGTTACACTCGATTGTGGTGTTGGCCAAGGCTTAACCGTTCCATACAATTCACTCAGGCTACAGTGATTGGTTATCCAACACCCTGCCCTCTCTTTTATTCATGCTCTTTCCCCACCAATAGAAAAGAATGCGAGGAGAGGATATACTTACTATGAGCTTTTACTCTTTTTAGTTATTCTGTAGCTTCTACATCCCCACTTCTATTAATGAGAATATTCTTTGCTGTCCAGGCATCTCTTCTACATTTCTATTTTCGAATTTCCCCTCCCTTGAAGACTGAGATTAATTTAGGCTGTGCCCATAATTTGGCCATAGCCTTTCATATTTCTATTTTCCTTTTAACGAGTTCAGAAGAATTCTAATATGAGTTAAAGATTAAACTTGGCTTGAATACTTAAGATACAGTAAAAATTAAACTTCGCTCTGTGCTCTCATTCAAACACAGAACACTATACTTGCACTTTCAGTGGGACCTGAGTTATGCCAAACTGAAAATCTTGAATTTGTTTTTAAGGATTAATGCACTTGAAGACAATACATCAGTCTTTATTGATTATAATTTTTTATTATATTTTTTGCACATAGGCCCTCATTTGATTAAGGTTACTTCAATCTTTAGGTGTGATTGCGATACTACACACACATGTTTGCTCCAGTCATTACCAGGAACATGTCCACAGCCACAGGTGCTGAATGGCTACACTCAATTCGGGTGTTGGCCAAGGCTTAACCGTTCCATACAATTCACTCAGGCTACAGTGATTGGTTATCCAACACCCCATCCTCTTTTTTTTCATGCTCTTTGCCCACCAATAGAATGGAATCTGAGGAGACGATAGACTGATTATGAAGCTTTTACTCTTTTTAGTTATTATGTAGCTTCTATATCCCCACTTCTATTAATGAGAATATTCTTTGCTGTCCATGCATCTGTTCTACATTTCTATTTTCAAATTTTCCCTTCCCTGAAGACCAAGATCAATTTAGGCTGTGCCCAGAATTTGGCCATAGTCTTTCATATTTATATTTTCATTTTAACGAGTTCAGAAGAATTCTAATCTAAGTTAAAGATTAAACTTGAATCCTTAATTTATGGCAAAAATTAAACTCCATTTCTCGCTCTCATTCAAACACAAAACACTATATTTTGCACTTTCAGTGGGACTTGAGTCATGTCAAACTGAAAATCTTAAATTTCTTTTTAAGGATTAATGCACTTGAAGAGAAGTATGTTAGTCTTTATTGGAATATTATTTTTAGCACGTAGGCCCTGATTTGATTAAGGTTACTACAATCTTCAGGTGTGATTGAGATACTACACACACATGTTTGCTCCTGCATGATAGGATTGACTTGCCAAAATCTCTTCGAAGCTACATATAGTCAAGTGGTCATGCATGATATGTTGATTCTCTGTATGTCCTCGTGCTTGAAAGGTTTCAATAATTTCTTTCTACGTTTCCTGTTATTTTAGCAAATAGGGATGGGTAAAGTAGCCAACTCTTTGGCTTATACTGCTTGCTAAAGCATAAGCCTTCTGCTTGTTCCCTGTAGCATGAGAGGGGGCTTTGGACCTAAAGGAATCTGACTTTTGTGTTCTGGGATGCAATATAGGGTATGCATATAAGTTTATTAAGACTTTAGTTCTAAGTCTTCTGACTATCTTGCTCAAAGTGACCATGAGGGTATTTATTTTGGTGTTACCCCTGGCATAATTGTTCTAGAATAAGAACTGTTGCCATAATTGCATCTGGTTCCTACCATGTGCAGCATAACAGAAACATCTTGTTCGAATGTTCTTGCACCAGGTGCATCTGTTCCTCTTGGAACAGATGCTTGGTTGTCAATAATCAACATATATATATATATATATATATATATATATATATATATATATACATATATATATATAGAGAGAGAGAGAGATGCATGGGTATGTGTATATATAACTTCTTTATGTTGTATTCATTTAGCAGAATTGAACATATGGTAATTAATAAAAATAAAAAGCACATTTCCAGTTAATAATTTGTTGTTAATATTACTGATCCTTTAGTAAAATTTGCGTATGTTTTCTTCCATAAAGTACTTGCAGATCAACAGCAATCTTTATGTTGATGAACCTAAGGGAATAAAATTATAAAATATATACAGATATAAGTATGTATCTATGTATACACACACACAAAACACACAAATATGTTTATGTAGCACCCATCTCTTATTGAGTGTCTATTTGCTAGGTTGAAGAGCAACAAGGGATTTTCCATCTCCATCTATATTTTGCAATCTATCTATTTCTCAATGTTGTCTAAAGTATCTATTTTTGCGGACTTGTATGTGAGCTTATGAATCTCTAACAATATGAAGTAACAGCAATCTTGGTCACTGTAATGACCAGCTCTTTGTTTTGAACCTCATGGTTTGGATCTTTTGACTTCAAATGATGACAAGCTGCTAATTGATCTAACAACATCAGATCCGCAGCTTCAATGTGTAGTTTCTGATGAGGTTTATTTCTCCTTTCAGTTTCATTGTAGTACCCATGAGTAGTTTTATTGCTTTTCAATATTATTCTTGGATTTATACTTCATGTTTCTAGTCTACTCAAAAAGTATATCACATGACAGCGTGGACATTATGTTCATACATTAAGCTTATTATCTCTTCTTTTGGAGAGAAAATGTTATTTTCGTTTAGACAACCTTGTCTTCACTTCTTACATTAGTTGCTTGACTAGATTGGAATTGTTATACTCATTTAGCTCAGTATGAATCCCTAAAACCTATGCATGGCCAAGCTCAGCCAAAAAATCATGGACACATAGAAACACATGTATAGAACATTAACTCAATATTGTAAAGCTAGTATGTTACTTCAACATGGATTTTTAGGATAGGATAAATCTTAAACTTACTCTTGCTATAATTCAGTGTTTCAGGTTGATTAAGGACCATTGGTTGTTGGTTTTGGCATGGTATTTTTTGTTTCAACCTTCCTTGATAATATGCCATAAACCATGGAAATTGTATATGGACTTAAAGAAAAGGAAATCCCTCCTTGACTATGCTTTTTATTCTCATGCTAATGTATTTCAAAAAGGACAGAGGGAATCTATTTTAATAGCAGTGTGACTTTAACTTGTACATATAAGAAACTTTGCTATGAAAATCTCTATAAGATCCATAATGTCGGTAGATACATGTTCCTCTTTTTTTTTGGTTCTTTCAGTAGTCTTTTAATATATTCGAACAATTTATAATAGTTAAGAGAACTGTCAAACATGTTGTAGTTGTGGTAACTCTTTAAAATACCTTTTTTTTGTCTTCATGTGACTATTGACAATTTTATTGATGTCCATGGAGGGAATCTAAAATACATGAAGGGAGCCTATCTCTACAACAAAATCAGCATTTATTGATATTGATGATTTTAACAAACTACTGAACCAGTTACAACTTGGAGGTATTTGTATCAGTTTTTTAAATGTCTAATTGTCAATTGTTGTTTCATGTTCTCTATGAGCAAGGTGTTCTTTGTCATAGTCATAAATTAGGTGCCATTTTTTTGTTGCAGCTCTAGTTAGATATGTTGCTTTTTAAGATGTAGGAGGCAATGGGGCTTATTAGAGTGTATTTGAAGCCCCACGGCAAAGGCCTAATTACATCAAGTCTTTTATTCTCTACTCGAGTTAAATGTCCTATGTTATTTTAGTATTGATTGGTTGCTTGCATTTGAGTTATCGTCATAGACTTAGTATTATTACCGTGCACTTTTTGTGCATGTCAAATGTTAAAGGGTTGCCCAATTTCATTTCTGTGAAGTGAGAACTAGCAAAGCAACAAGTTGTGATGCATAAGTTTTAGTATATAATGCCCACAAAGATTATGTCAAAAATTTAAAGAAAAGAAATGGAAACAAAAAGCATTATTATCTCATATCAAAATGAGAAATGAAGGATAAAACTGTCTGCTAGTTTGCGTGCTGACAGAAAATTAATTTAGTTGTTACCAACAATTTTCCACCAAAGCTTGTGAAATATTTAATAACTTGAAAGTATGGCAGATGAAAAAAAAGCAATACTTTCATTTATTTAAGCAACACACTTGCGGGGCACTTTTTCAACGAACCGTTAGAAGTAAAATAAATTCATTAAACTTGACATGGTTTAATTTGACATACAACCATTGTTAAATCCAGCATTAGTTAAATTCTTCCATATTGTTGAGAGAAAAGTAAATTAAAACAAAAACATAGCTAACTTGTAGAAAAGATACAAGTTTTAAACATAAAACAGAGAGGGAGGGACACTTGAGTGATAAGATAAGCATGCAGCTGAAGCGGGCGGGCTCTCAGTGTCTCCGATACTGGTTAGAGCAAGATATACGGTGGCAAAAACTACCATTGTAGGTCTATAGCGGTGAAGACTCGAAGCGATGTTAAACATCACTGGTATACATGGATTTAGCGGCAACAAAATCACTGCTGTAGGGCACATACACCAGCCACTAAATCTCTAGTATAGATAAGGATGTGCACCTCTCATCGAGCAAGTTCCAGTTCCAATCAATCAAAGATATGTCTCACGAGATCCATTCCTTACAAGTCATTGCACTTGGGGAAAATGCAGCCACATTTTTGTTTAAGGAAGAAAGACATTGTTGGAAAGATGAAATCAACCCTGAAAAGTAACGTATTTTGTTGCTTTCGCCATTACATTTTCCCTCTATCAAAATGTGAATATATATATCAATAAATCATGGCACCTTCAATTGAAGCACAACATTGCCAACAAAAAGAAAAGGAACTCAATTTCACCATTTAGGATGTTCCCAGATTTCATACAATGAACTACAAACTTATAGAACCTTTTGGGTGGTTTTAATATCCACCTTCTGATTAGTTTTACATGTTTGCTCATTCTTTGGCCAACTTTTACATGTTGACTAATTCTTTTGTTTTATTTTTATCCAAGTGGCAGTCTTAAAATTAATTTTAGTTAAGGAAAAATGTCCTCAGTTTTGGTGTTTGTGAATGATTCTGATAACTATATCTTCTACATCCTTAATTTTTATCTTTGAGATGTCTCCACAAAAATCTTCTCCTTATGGGCAGAATTCCATAATCAATCCTGCATGTTGCCACATAAAAAACCCTGACATACATTTTTATATATATCAGCCATTGACATTTTTGAGACCATACTCTTCAATTTGGATCAACTTAATAGCTCATATTGGTTGTCAGTTCAGAATACCTTTTACATATATATAGCTATTAGTGAGTTACATCTTTCTACTTAAACTTATCCCCACAATCTTGATCTAGATAACTTTGGAGTTTGTAGCGGAGCCATTAATTAGCAGTTTTTCCTTTTTAATTCTATTTTCTTGATAGTATTTTCAATTTGATGGGATAATTTCATCATTTGGATGATTACTTTAATACTTTTGACGAGATCAAGTGTTTGTTTGAAAAACAGAAAGAAAAGTTGGACATTTGGTGTTTTTCAAAAGGAGTTCCATCTTATTTTTCCCATTTAATTGGTGGAGCAGTCTTTGTACATTGAGATCGCACATAGTGGCTGGGAAGACATACATATGTTACTTTTTTTACGGTTTATTTTATAAAAAAACAAACAAGTGTTAAACTGTTTTTAAATCCAATGTACGGCTTTTACTGGACTTTTTGTAAGTGAGATAGATCTGTATGATTGATGTATACACATGCAGCTACATTCTATAATGAAATTGTTACATTATGAAGAATTTTTTGATGGAGGAGCACGACCTGTAACCAAGCCGCAGCTGCATGTATAAGGGATTATGAAAAAATCGTCTTTACTTTACTCTACGCAACTAAAGTCTTCCCTGATTAGGTCCAGCATTTAATTTTTTATAAAGAACGGGTCAACCTGACTTCTACTGAAACCCAAAAGATTGCATGTTAATAATTGAAAAAAATAAATGGCTCTTCATTGGAATTGTGTACAAAATAACGGGTCAATGTCAAATTTCCCAACACAGGTATAAGTGGCTCTTTGTTGACTTCTTTTCCATTTCCTTCTCTCATTTTATCTCTCCTCACTCTCTTGAATCTTGTTTGTCCCCTTCTATTTTTGAGGATTTTACGTTGAGCAGCTGGAAGCATCTAGTGTCACCAGCCATCTATGGCGATGGTGAGTAGACCAGAGCTTGAGCAGCAGCAGTAAAAACCCAACAACAACAGGTATTAATTTTTCTTTCTCTCTCTTCCTCAAGTTTCTTCTTCATTTCTTGCTCTGAGGGTGTCTTAAGGCGAAATCCAGTGCGTCATTTTTTTATTCCTTTTTCGATCAGTTTTCCCCTTTCTTGTTTTCTTGCTGATCTGGTAGATGCCCGGATCAGTTCTTTTTGCTTTTTTCTTTTGTTGCTCGTACTACACCCTACAGGAGTTTATCATCAACTGACCCCACCTGATGACAGAGAAGTAGCAGATTTGGCTGAAGAAGAGATTTTGCACTCTGGGGTTATATTCTTCCTTAGTGAAACAGAGTCCACCTGGGGATAGTAACAATGAAATTTTTTTTATTCATTTATGCCCTTTTCTGTTGTTCTGGAGCACAAAGGCTCTATGTGGCACAGGAATTGCACATCTGGTCCTAAAATATCACATACCATGCACTATATATGAATGAATGATGGCTTCAATGAAATTCTTTATTTCAACATCCGTTCAGGAAGGCTCCAAGCCCCAAAAATGCGCTTGAGTGCTCAAAATGTGACTTATGTGTGTCATCATCATCTTGTTCAGGCATGGCTTGATGAGCGAAGGTAAAAGGTGTGCTCGAAAAAAGAAAAAAGCTATTATCGTAACGAAATCCCAGTCAAAACCATATTGTGGTTGGTAACCTCTTCAAATTTGTTTTTTCACTTCGACCAGTTATTCCTCACACTATATAATCACATTGGCTGGTCCTGCCAAAATGACAGAACCACATATTGTGGTTGGTAACCTCTTCTAATTTGTCTTTTTATTAATTGTTAGTTCATGAGGATTTTTAAATAGAAAAATGTAGAAAAAGCTCAACATAGCTATATACATATATATATGGATCAATTAGAGCCGATTTACTCCATTAATGGTACAATTTCCATACCCATATCAAGAAAATCCTTCATTTTCTACTTAGGTATCACTTTTATTTTCATTTTCATCATCAACAATGTTGTCTTATTGCAGCTATTTTTACTTACCTGTGAGATTTTATGTTTACATTTAGCAAACACTAAGGTTGCTATTATTGTACCAAAACATTTTTTAGTATGCATTTATAAACAAATTGAAGAGGCCGATGCATAGATACGGCATGCCCTAAGATTGTAATCTATACTAATTTCAATAGGCAACATTGACAAATTCATATTAAGAGATTGTAAGGTGGTCATATTACTAATGAAAGAAAATTCTGTTTAATTTCAAGATCTGTTAGAAAAGGTAGTCATACTATTAATTAATCAATTTGAGCAAGAAAAATTGGTAATGCTTTTAAGTATATAAAAGATTATATGAAACCTAAAAAATTTATTGAGTTTATCAAGTGTAATTGAGTTGAGTTCATGTAACCTGAACTCAACTTGTTTATATGCTGGAAATGGACTCATTTAGCAAACGAGTCGAGCTCAAGTCGAGGTTTACTGAGTGAGTTTCAGTCGAGCTTGAGTTCGCTTGACTTGTTGTACAACCATATCCACTTTCACACACCCAAATGGGCTTGCCCCCTATTTATAATGGTGTACATGTTGGAGATGGGAGGCTTCCAATTAAGGATGCCATGAATATATCGGCCTTGAATCAGATATCTGACAGAATTGTTTCGAAAAAATCAGAAGAAGAAAAAATTTAATATTTAATTCAAAAATCAGATCAGTTCAGATTTAAGAAATAATATTCGATCAAATTGACATTTAGATATACATAAATATCCAATTGAATTCAAATTGTATTTAGTTTTAAACAAAAAACCTATATTCGATGCTCTCACAATATGCAAATCGACCAAAATTGGATTCATACTGAGACATGAATATAAAAATCAGATTCGAATTAGATTCAAATTTTGAAATTTGATTTGGGATTCGGATTTGAATACAACATTTCATTCATTCATATTAAAATCTGGATTTGAATCCAAGTATATGAATATCTGAAAAAGTAGATACGGTTAATAGGAGAACAATTCTCCATCCCATCTTCATGTAAATCACCATTTAATCTTTACATCCATTTGATGTAGCTCTAAGTCAAAATGAGTTTTGAAAGTAAAATAATCTTCATTCATTGACTTCTTAGTTGAAAATGTCTCATTATAGTAAATGCCATCCATTTGAGTGAAGTCTCTTAGCAACCATCATTGCCTTGTACCTCTCAATTTTGTCATTAGAGTTTTTTCAGTCTTAAATACCTATTTACGTCATATGTGTTTGACTATTTTAGATAGAGCGACAAGGTCCCACACTTGAGTTTTAGCCATAGAGTTTAACTCTTCTTTTATGGCTTCTATCTAATGTACAGATTGCATACACTCAATAGTTTCCATAAAGGTGATTATCAGATCATCATCATCTATGAAATCATTGAGCTGCTATAAGTGCAGATAATCTAGATGAATAACAAATCTTATTGTCAATGACATGAACAATAAAATATGTAACCTTTTGACCTTTCTGGATAACCAATGAAGAAGCTACTAATTGTTATAGGGTCAAAAGCCTTTATGTGAGGATTATATAATTTGGCTCCTGCTGGATAACTTCAAATGTGCATATATAATAGTGGAGGCTTTCTGCCTGCCAATAACTATAAGGAGTTTTAGAAACAACTTTAGCAGGTACATTATTCAAACTGTGTGCAGCTACCTTTAAATGCCTCACTCCACAACACAATAAAGAGTGGTGAATAATTCAACATAGCATGAACCATTTCTTTAAGCATATGATTTCCTCTTTCAGTTGTACCATTCTAATATGCACTAGCAGACATAGTGCACTGAGGTACAATGCCTTCTTCGTTGAGAAAACATGCTAAAGGTCCCTCTTGTTACCCCATTAAAGTACAATGTCCATAGTACTCGCCACCTCTATCTGATCAGACACTTGCATTACTTCTCCATTTTGTTTTTCGACCTCATTCTTAAAGTCTTTCAAAGCTTAATAGACTTCCAATTTCTCAAATAAAAGGTAGAGATAAATTAGCAGTAACAGTCAATAAAAGTGACAAAATACCTTTCGCCTATATAACATAGGGCAAATGGTCTGCCTACATCTGTATGAATAATTTCTACTTTGTTGTTGCTCATTTTAGCACATTTCTTGTATGTGTTACTCTGCTTATACTTAATATGTCCTAAGCGATAGTGCCAAAACATATAGAATTTCATTGAACATGCCACATTTATTACCAATTGATATATTGCCACAAGATAGAGACTCATGGATCGTAGTTAATCAGTCAAACATGTATAACCAATCCAGATTGAATCTTCTAAATAAATAATTTTGAATTTTCAAATTAAAACAGTATCCAAGTTTATCTACTCAAAAAATAGAAACAATATTTCTGCTATAAGATGATACATAAAATGCATCCACTTAAGTTTAAAAGAGAACCACTCTCTTGCATCACCTTCAAGTCCCAATGGCCTTGACATGCGAATGCATTTGTTTTTGAAGAAAGTACTTCTCTTATGTTCCATTGGCTCCCTTTTGTTCATAAAAGCCTGCAATGTATCGGCAATATACACAGTGTCACTCGAATTAACCCACCAGTTATTAACTGGAATATTAATCAAGTTACATTCATGAGAAAGTAATGATAAATTATCTTTCCTAGCCAACAGTTCACATACTTTTCACAATTTGTCTTTTCATGTCATTTCTTCTCACAGAAGAAGCAGTTCATAGAAGAGACATCTTTTTGAGGCTGATAGTAGATTGGTTAGATGTTCATGTAGCGGACTATTTAGCCTTTTTCTTTATGACATTCTTCTTTGGTCCGATTTTATGTTGACTTTTATAAGAAGCCACATGTGCACTATGCATATTCTCATTCTTCAATCTCTCTTCTTCCTCAACACACTTGGACATCAAACCATTGAATGTCTATCCATCATTTTGCATGTTGTAAGAGACGTTGGAAGGACCTTATTCAGCAGGTGGAAATGATAGAATCAAGTGGACTAAGAGGACCAAAGGAGTTAGCAACTCTAGACTACAGAAGCAGCAAGCGAAGGCGATTAGATCGCTCACACTTTTCAAAGATTGCTTTCTCATGTGTCTTTTTATTAGTTAAAAGGGCACACTCATTCACATGGAGTGTTAGGTATAGATCCACATATCCTAATGTCAACAGTACATTTTCTTTTCAATAGTAGAATTAGATACATAAAAAATGAGAATATTACTTGAGCTATAAAAAATAACAGAATTAGGCAATGCAAGTGAGCGGACACTTGTTGGCCATGCCCTCCTTTTTCTTCGGTGGTTTCGATAGGTGATAGAGAGAAGGGCTTCCGCGCTCCTTTGATTTGCTTCAGGGTGGGCCCAACGGCCTTCCATCTATGTCTCTTTCTCATATACTTGAATAGGGGTTTGCCGGATGCTGCGGTGGAGGGGACAGAGCCCCTTGCTAGCAACCCCTTCTTATTTTATTTTTAAAATACTAAAGAGTTACAAGAGAGAGAGGGAATGCAGAGACAGAGAGTGTGCAATAACAAACAAACAGTACATAAAAATGGCCACTGGCAATCTGCCGTTCTCTCTCTCAATAACAAACAAACAGTACACGATACACAGGAGTGTAGAACTTGTCTTTAATACCAATTGTTGGAGTTTTGAAGTAATACTAGCCTTCAAATGCACATGCTCAAGCATAAAAATAAATATATAAGACTTATACTGGTTCCTACCATAGTGCACAAAGAGAATAATGAAGACAAATGACCTCCTCAGCCAATGACCATGGTCGATGAGCACAAACTCAGAATACCAAAGGTGAGTAGGGATAGATCCTCCTAAATTTTCCACTTCAATTAAACCACTCTTACATCATGTGGTATTGAGCAGAGAGTTTGCAGCGCTGGAATCGGACACTCAAGGCGGAGCTGAAACAATAAGACAATGCCATGGAAGCACCGATAATAAGTGAAATAGATCAACCGTGGTTTGGACACGGAGTTCGTTCCAATTCCGTGGTTGGGACATGGAACGCTTCCCTCCCGCGGTTCGGACACGTTACAGATTGGTCAATATAAACATATTTCAACTTCTTGCTAGGCTCGGACGTTAATATGACACGTTCAGAGTAAAATCCAGCCTTAAATGAGGTTTGTTTTATTGTCATATATGTAGAGGATGGATGACGTATATATGAAGTCTGCTGGTTTGTTCAATCATATTTGCAGATGATTTTGCGGCCGTAACAACATATTCTTGTATTAAAGTACATGGTTTATCACATTTTTTTCAATAAAAATAAGCTCACTTTTCAATAGGCAGCATCTGAAAAATCACCAAAAGCAATTCGAAGCAAGGCTTTGTCGTCCAAAATTCAAGCTTTCCTTTCGGTACTGAAAAAGCAAGAACATAGTAACATGCGGTCTTGATCAAATTATTGTTTTGACACAGTGTCGACTTCAAAAACACCGAATCTCGATGTGACAATCAAACAGGCGGGGATAACAACATAAACTTATTCTAGAAATCAACCGCCAAGTAATGTAACAAAATCAAGAAGTAAAATGCAATAATGGCACACACATTATGTCTAGATAAAAGTGGGAACCCGGCTTGGCCAGGCTCGACAATCTTTAATTAATTTTAAATAAATAAATGCATATATATAATATTTTTCTGATATATTTTTTTGATTAAAATTTAACTGGGCTGGGCCAAGCCCCTCTTTTGTCATTTTGATGCTACAATTTAGTACTAAGCAATGGTTGAAAATAAGAAGACCAAAATTAACTAGGAGGAACACACCTGTCTTAATTAAAAAAATTACAAAATAGGAAAAATATATATATACATCTGAGATGAAAATTACTTCATTCTAAATAGTGCAATTCTTGTTTTATATTATCATTTTCCAATTACTTTTAATATTCATTCCTTTCCAATTCTCATGGAGATTGACCAATTTGGTACCGTTTCTTTGGCAAACTATTCATAAATGTTTGAAATGCGATGGTCTGAAATTAATTATTTTCTCTCCAAGAAAAGCTCATGATTTGGGTTAGTAATATTACTTGATAAGCTGATAAATATGGACCAAGAACCAAAGAGGCACTTTTGTTTAACAAGAAAGTGTGTAAGAGCGAAGGTTGGGATGCAAATCAACCACCACTAAAATGCCAAGCTGATCAAAGGCCGGGAAGTCATCTTGTCGATGGTGAACTTGGTCGTTCCAACTCAATGCATGGTCAATCAGTAGAGCAAGTATGACTCTGGCCGATGGGAGGAGCAGCTGGCCGTGGTGCCCACAAGATGGGGCGGGGAGGAGAGGTCCGAGAAGAAGAGTGGCTAGGAAAGGGCAGAGGAGTAAGTGGGAACTGATGTTGTGAATGTGAAATGACCAGAGTCCCTCATATGTGAAAAGGAAAACCCCCATAAGATGCCTTGAACAAAGGTTGTTTCTCTGGTGAGGCAAAGGGTGTATCTATTTGGTTGTTGGGACGTCGTATCAAGACGTAGATGTGGTAAAAATTGTGATCTTGATTTCATAATAGAAACAAGAAAGTAACAATCTAATTAGAATTCAAAATGGTTTTCGCATGCTCAACAAGTGCAGGGAGGAATCAACCATTTCAGGAAAGAAGTTAACCTTTCAACTACAAAGAGGACTGGGCCTATTGTGATATTAGATGGTCCTGACCGATGTGAGTCATGGTAGGATCAAAACATTATAGTTATATTTTGCCAAAACAGTAAAAACCCACTTGCAATGCCATCATAAAATGGTATTGCTCACACATTCATTGAAAATGATGACAACAAAAACAAAGTGTCCGCATCATAGCTATTAGATAATAAATCAGTTGCCACATGAGAACATTGTGTTTGTTTAAACACTGGTGACCAAGCAATTTCATTTAACATACCATAACCATAAAGGACAGTTTACCCATGATTGCAGCTGAATATTCAATTATTTGCCACAGTTGTACGATTGAAAAACGTTTTCTACTAAAGTAATAACTCGAATATCAAAACTGAAATCAGGAACCGGCATTTCAGCAAATACATTTAAGTAGCTTACCTATCCACTGAAAACTCCTAATTCTTCAAGTCTCAACAAGAATTAATTCTATTTCATAACAAATAAATGTCCGAAACACCCTTTTTTACCCTAAGGAAAACCAAAAAGAGAGTTAGCAATTAGACAAATTTTATAAAGTTCATAAAATGCCAAGGAAAACCCACAGATGCCATATGAATTCTTGAAAAAACTTCAATTATGACAAGAACTAAAGAAAAATAAACATAGAGAAGGTTTACATTGAGTAAGACGGAGAGCAAGATTGCTCTTCTTGACTCCTTAAGTATTTTCCGGTCTATCTAAAAATGTAGCATTCTTGCCATTTTGGAATTGTCACATTCTTGCCCACTAAGTTATTTGTACAGTGAGATAAGGCACTAAATAATCAGCAAGGTGAGCTGGGAGAAATTTCAGAGAGAGAGAGAGCAGAAAGTTGCAGATATTCACTGCTGGCCCTAAGAAGATTGTCAAACAAAATGGTCAAAGGAACAGATCACAAGACATGACGTTATCAAGGACAAAAGGTCCTCTCCTGAACAAACATATTGAACTAGTGATTGAGTGATCAATCCATGGGAGATGGCACAAACAACGCACAAAGCTATAACAAAAACAGACAACATCAATGAATTCAAGAGTGTGAATCCAAAGGAGAATTTGAAAATTCTAATGCATCGCACACTGAACGATCTTCCAGCAACTCTATCACCGAAACCAACAATCCAACCAGAAATCCCAGAGTTACACACCAAAATAGACGAAGTTGGAAAATTTTTTTTGATGTCCAAGAAATGGAACGAGAAGGAACAAAACAATCATGAATACATCCAATCCATGGGCATACTGAATGGTCTTCCACAAATCCAGTCACCTGAAGCACAACGGACCTAGAAATCTCAAACTTCTTCAGTAGAGTTTCTCGAAAAAGATCAAGCAAGAAACAACTGCTAGGCTTATCAAAACAATCAGTCGATTGAGAATGAAGGACACCGAAAAAGAAGAGCAAGAGAGAACTAAATTCATACACATCAAATATGATCAGTACCTAAGTTTCAATCAATCTCAAGCTCTCAAAATAATTTTAAAAACAAGACCGACAAAAAAAATTACTAATCAGCAAGTTGCTTGTGTCAGCTGGCCTGGGTCCCGGGTACCCCGCGGTGGCTCGGCCTGCCACCCAGGTCTACGTGTCAGTGCTCTGATGCTCTCTCTCTCTCTCTCTTCCCGGCTTCTTGCTTTTGGCAGGAAATTTTTGAGAGAACCTTCGTGGTTGGCGGGGTTATTATAGAAAATTTTCACTTCGTCCTTGATAACTTGCTGTAATTTTGAAAAGTGCCTTCACATTTTCAGTTTCTTAATAGAAACCCTTCTTTTGCCCACCGACTGCTTAACAGGTACTTGCTTTAGTTTAAAAATTTATAGTTATATTTTGTCAAAACTCTTCTATATCGCAAAAATAGGGCCATTTATTTAGTGAGTAAAATAAGCACTCGAAGTCTGGAATTTCCAATCTTACAAGATAAAGAAATCACCAACGTCCAATGCAATAGATCAAGATTTATAAGAATAAAAAAATATGTAGCCTTTTCAAGTTATAAATTAATTTATACAACTAAACACTCAACATTTTCTTAAAACATTTCAAACACATCTATGTGGCTGCTTTTAGAAAAAAAACCAAATGAATGAAAACTATCAGCAGGCCGCTCTTCCACTAATTCTCATAAGTTATTCTTATTGGTATACCATCCTTTTTCTCTCTTTGTTTAATTTTGATATAGAAAGGAGGATGCTGAGCTGAAAGAAGAATACAATCAAATTTTCATATTAAAAAAACTCAAAATTCATTTCATTCTTTTTTCCCTCTCTGCTTTTTCCATATATATATATATATATATATATATATATATATATACAGAGAGAGAGAGAGAGAGTGAAATTGGTACGTAACTGACCATTTGATTTTTGAAGGATAAAAGTTTGAGAGAAATTCAAAGGAGAAAAAGGTGATGTTTTAGTCTTTGGCCGATAAAAAAAATGGAAAATAGCCTAATATCTTGGAAAAAAATGAAAAAAAGGCTGATTTAGAAAGAGAGAAATTGGTAGGCACGTGACCATTTGATTTTTCCAAGAGAAAAGTGAGAGAGAAAGTCAAAGAGAAAGGAAGAGGTGATATTTTAGTCTTTGGGTGTTGAAAGCACAATCACTTAAACAGTAAACAACCACTTGTAAACAGTCTGCATCATATGCTACTTGCTAATAAATCAGTTGCACAGGAGAATATTATCGGTGGTTAAACACTGATGACTAAGTATTTTACCTTTAATATACCATAACCATGAAATACAATCTTCCCATGGTTGCAGCTCAATATTCAAGTGTTTGGCACAGCTGTAGAACGCACAAACTTTTTATACAAAAAGAAATAACTCAAGTATCAAAACTGAAATCGTCTTTCAGGAAACTACACTTGGCAAACACATTTAAGAAGCTTAGCTTTCAACTAAAAACTCTTAATTCTTCAAGTTGCAACAGGAATTAATTCCATTTCCGAACAAACAAATGGAACTCTCCAAGACATGCCTTTTTACCCTAGGAAAACCCAACAAGAGGGTATGAAATGAGACCAATTTTCCTGCATCCACTGAAAACTCTTAATTTTTCAAGTCGCAACAGGAATTAATTCCATTTCCTAACAAACAAATGGAACTCTCCAGGACATGCCTTTTTACCCTAGGAAAACCCAACAAGAGGGTATGAAATGAGACCAATTTTCCAACAAGAGGGTATGAAAATCCATAGATGCCACACGAATTCTTGAAGAAACTTCATCAATTAAGACATGGACTAAAGAAAATAAAAATAGACTTGTTACCCAAGAGGGAGACAGAGAGCAAGATTGCTCTTCTTGACTCCTTATGTAGTTCGCAGGATTCTACTTTCTGATCATTGAAAATGCTGCATTTTGCCGCTCTAACATTGTCAAGTACTTTGGCATAAAGTTAACTGTAAGCCTGTAAAAGAGAAAGAAGGATGAAGATGATGAACAAAAGAAATTAATGTGGTTCAGAAGAAAAATTCCTACTCCACGACTCAGTCATCAATTTCAAGATGATCTGGTTCTCTTAGCACAGTATTTATACATTGCTATGTCTGATTTGAATTTGAATCAGTTTCCATGGGTGTGCATCTGTTTGATTGAATTTCTCCTTTGGTTTTGAATAGGAGAAACTGACATTCTCCCGAAATCTTTCATAATTGTGAAGAGGCGTTTTTGTTGCTTGTCCGATTGGCATTGCTTCCATATTTATTGCTCTTAATTTGCTGGAATTCTGATTTATTGCTGGACCCTTATGAAGATATGTTTTAGTCTCTTGACTCTCGTGGCTGATTTGATTTTCTGCTATATTAGTTACGCCTGATTTCCTGCAGTTATGATCCACGCCTGATCTCCTGGAGTTATGAACCTTTGAAGATGCACCTGATTTTCTAGAGTGAGCTGGTGCGTTATCATCCTGCCTCAACCAAAGGGAAGGTTGCATACGTAAGCCAAGATGCTGAATCATTGCTGAGACAATGGTTTGGTAAATAGATCTGCAAGCTGACCTTCGGTTGTGACGAATTGAGTATTCATATTTCCCAGTGCGACTTGTTCACGAACAAAATGATAATCGAGTTCCAAAATGTTTCAATGAAAGACTGTTTTGATAGTGGTATGTAGTGCCGAAATGTTGTCACTCAATATAATTGGTGCTTTGGAGAGGTAGACGCCGAGATCTTGTAAAATAAAGGTAAACCATTTAATTTCAGCAGCAGCTCCGCGAGGGCCCGGTATTCAGCTTCATAGGACGAGCGAGCAACAGTTGGTTATTTCTTAGAGCTCAAAGATATACAATTTGGACCAAGAAATATGCAGTATCCTGAAGTTGATCGGCATGTATCTGGACAGCCCGCCCAGTCTGCATCAGAGTACGCTCGAAGAGTCAAATCTTGGGATTATAGAACTGGATACCATATTGAGATGTGCCTCGAACATATCGTATAATGCGTTTCAAGATTTGAAAATGCTTCATTGTTGGGGCATGCATGAATTGACATGCAAAATTTACTACATAGGAGAGATCTGGCCATGTAAGGGTCAAGTATTGAAGTACACCTGCAAGACTTCGATATGCGGAGGCATTGGAATAAGGAGGATCTATTTCCCAGGAGATTCGGAAACAACAGTAATAGGTGCGGTGTGCTCACTATTTTATATTGCTGCATTTGTGCTCTAGAAATAATGTCCTGAGCATATCTAGACTGATGCATAAACAAGCCATTGGAAGTCCTTGCAACTTGAATTCCCAAGTAGTTCAGATCACCCAGATCATTCATAGTAAATTGTTGTCTGACGGCGATGAGGAATGACATTATAAATCAATGTGAATTTCCTATAAGAATGATATCATCAACATACAGTAATAGAATAGTGATAGATTTTTCTTGTCTGCGAACAAAGAGAGACGAATCGGTGACATTGGCAATGAAGTCCATAGGGAATAGAAATTGAGCAAATCTGTCATACCACGCCCGAGGTGCTTGTTTCAATCCATAAAGAGCTCGATTTAATCTACAAACATGATCTGGCTTGGACGGATCTTTAAATCCAGGAGGTTGCTCAATATAAACTAGCTCACGAAGATGCCCATTATGAAACACATTTTTGACATCTAATTGTTTTAGAGGCCAATTAAATGCGAGGGCAAGACTAAGAACAATTCTTATAGTAGCAAATTTTACCACTTGTGAGAAGGTTTCCAAGAAGTCCGGACCTTGAACCTGGTTTATATCCTTGTGCTACGAGATGCATTTTGAGTCTTTCAAGCTGCCCATCTCCTTTGAGTTTAGTTTTGAAGACCCAATGGCTCCCGACCACATGCATGTTTTGTGTACGAGGCACGAGATCCCAAGTATGGTTTTCCTGTAAAGCAACCATTTCATCTTTCATAGCCTGATACTAGCCTGGGTGTTTGAGGGCAAGGGTGTAATGTGATGGTTCAATTGGAATGGATGAAGTGGTAAAGGCATACTTAGGATTAGGTTTTATGATGCCGGATTTTGGATCGAGTAGTCATAGAATGAGTTGAGGAGGAGGTAGTCCATGGGACTAATGGTGAACTGGGTGGCTCGAGTTGGAGAGGTGATGTAGGGGCTGGTATAGGCATAGGTGGCACAGGAGAAGGCTCTTCGGTATTATGCATTTGGGCTAGACGTTGAGATTCAAGATGAGGCTGATTGGACGAATCTGAAAAAGAGACAAAGTCAGCATTAGAGGTTATGGGCCTAGAAGTTGGCATGGTGTTGTTGTACGGAAAATGGGTTTCCATCAAACACGGCATGATGGGATATATATACACGTCCAGTGGGAGGATATAGACATCTATACCCTTTATGATGGTTGCTATATCCAAGAAATAACATGGTAACGACTTGGGCTGAAACTTATGATTTGTATATCCTCTAAGGTAAGGATAGCATCTGATCCAAAAGTGCGAAGACAAGAATAATCAGGCTGTTTCTTGAAAAGCAACTGATACGGACTTAGCATGTGTAAAACTTGTGATGGAAGTCGGCTGATAAGCCAAACTGCAGTGGAAAAAGCCTCAACCCAATATTGAGCTGGAAGATGGCTATGAAATAACATAGTAAGACCTAATTCTGTAACCGATCTATGTTTTCTTTCCACCATAGCATTTTGTCTGGCGTCTTAGGACAGGATTTTTAATGTTTGATGCTGTTCTCCTTTAAATAATCTGTAAGAACCAAACTGTTAAACTCGCCCCCTTCATCACTCTGAAAAACTCTGAGCTTTGCATCAAATTGTCTTTGAATCACTTTGTGAAATTCAAGAAATTTGGCAGAAAAATAAGATTTCTATTTTAGAGGATAAATCCATGAATATTTAGAGAATTGATCCACAAACAAATCATAATATTTTAGATTCTGGCAAGATGCAATAGGAGCCAGTCCCCATAAGTCACAATGCACTTTAGTAAATAAAGAATCACAATCATCATCAATAGGAAGAAATGGAAGCCTGCATGTCTTTCCCATCTGACAACTGGCATATGTAAAAGATTTAGGAAAATTTTCTGTCATTGTAATAAACTTATTTGCACTCATAAACTCTAACACTTTATGATGTAGATGACCAAGTCATCCATGCCACACTTCAAAAGGAGCTGATTGCAACCGTGTTGAAAAGAACACATTCTTCGGTTTTTGCTTGAGAGCATACAGATCGACTTCTCTAGACCCCGTTTTAGTCACTTCGTTGGTCTCCTTGTCCTTAATAGCAAAGAAATTTGAAGAGAGTTCAAACACATAAGGCATAGTAGAAGTGAGTTGACTAACTGAAATAAGATTTTTCTTGATGTTGGGCACACCAAGAACGTTGTCGAGAGGAATTGTGCGATTTCCCACATGGATATCAGCAACTCCAATATGTGTAATATCAAGATGTTGGCCATTTCCTACCATGATTTTGTCTATTCCTTTATATGGAATGCAACTTTTGAGTTTACCTGGATCATTGGTCACATGAGAACTTACTCCGGTGTCAGGAAACCAGTCTTGATTAGTAGGATCAGTGATTTTCATAGCAGCAAATGCC
Source organism: Nymphaea colorata (assembly GCF_008831285.2). Taxonomy (NCBI): domain Eukaryota; kingdom Viridiplantae; phylum Streptophyta; class Magnoliopsida; order Nymphaeales; family Nymphaeaceae; genus Nymphaea; species Nymphaea colorata. The sequence continues at coordinate 14,115,297 of NC_045149.1, forward strand.
CATGCAATATAACATGGTTGATAAGCATGATCAAACCTGTGATAACATTTGAAGGTATTATGATTATTTAGGCCACAAATCAGACATGGTACCTTGGATTTGTTCGTCTCTCCATTGGCCGATCCTTGCTGATTTCGAGTCTGAGTTGCTGGATTGAACCCACGTCCCTTGGAGTTGAACCGACTATTGTTGCTACTGGTATTGCGCCAACTATTGTTGTATCGTTTTCTATTGGTTTGATTGTTGGATTGTTGTGTGAAGAAGGCCATTTGGTTGTTCAACCTAGCCTCTCCCACATGTAAGTCCTTCATTGTTTCATGCCCTTGAAGTAGTGACACTGCATCAAGATATGAGGGAATCAGTGGCTTGAGGATAGAAGTCATGATCAACTCATATCCTGGTCCGAGACCGTCAACAAGCCAAAAGACTTTGTTGTCATCCTCAAGAGGCTTCCCAATCGTTACAAGTTCATCACAAATAGCCTTGAAACCAGTAACATATTCAGTCACAGGTTTATCTTGTTTGCAGTGGAGTTGTAGTTTTCTTGTCAGCATGATTTCTCTTCCTTTGATTCACGAGCGAATGCTCTTGTCAAGGTTTTCCATACTTGTTCAGAGGTTTCAAGTCCCACGACAAGTCCAAGGACTTCTTCTGTGAGAGACCCAGTAAGCCATCCTCTTAGAAGATAGTCTAATTTTTTCCAAGCAGAATAATCAGGGTTTGGTCGTCTCACGGTTTCACCATTTTCAAAGGATTCAATGGTAGAAGATGGCATGAGAATAGTACCATCAATAAACCCAAGCAAATCTTGGCTTTCTATGAGACCAAGAATTTGTGTTTTCCACAACAAGAAATTCTTGTGTGATAGTTTGATTAAAACAAAAATAGCCACATTTACAGTGGAAGGATAGGGGTACTTAGCTACCGAATTTGTTGCAGATGTCAACATGTTGAAGACCTGCGACACTTGAAAATTTTGTATCTCTTCACAAGATTGTCCAAAAAATCTGCAAATTTGTCCAAAAATACTACGCTTGCCCGAATCCAACTCCTCCAGTCAAAAATGCACCTCAAAGAAAGTCATGCCTGGAAACTCTCTGGTGAGTTTGCACGGGGTTACCTCCTTCGAAGTAGTTGCGCACTTGTAAATGCCGGCTTGTCGCAATTTCTGGTGAAAGCTTTTATAGTTCTAATACCATAAAAGAGAAAGAATGATGAAGATGATGAACAACAGAAATTAACGTGGTTCGGAAGAAAAATTCCTACTCCATGACTCAGTCATCAATTTCATGATGATCTGGTTCCCTTAGCACAGTATTTATACATTGCTATGTCTGATTCGAATTTGAATTAGTTTGTATGGGCGTACAATTAGTTTCCTTGAATTTCTCCTTTGGTTTTCAATAGGAGAAACTGACATTCTCTCAAAATCTTTCATCATTGTGAAGAGGCGTTTTTGTTGCTCGTCTGATTGGCTTTGCTTCCATATTTATTGCTCTTAATTTGCTGGAATTCTAATTTATTGCTGGAGCCTTATCAAGATGCATTTTAGTCTCTGGACTCTCGTGGCTGATTTGATTTCCTGCCATATCAGTTACACCTGATTTCCTGCGGTTATGATCCACGCCTGATGTCCTTGAGTTATGAACCGTTGAAGACACACCTGATTTTCTGGAGTGAGCTGGTGTGTTATCAGCCTGAAATGGCTAGAAATGAATTGCCAAGTGAGCTGTGCGAAATTTTGGAGAGAGAGAAACAGAAAGACGTAGATATTCACCATCAACCCTAGGAAGATTGTCAGACAAAATTGTCAAAGGAATAGATCACAAGAAATGACGTTATCAAGGATGAATGGTCTTTTATAGAACAAACATACTTGAGCAAGAGATTGATTGATCGATCGATCCAAAGAAGATGATACAAACAGTGCACAAAGTTATCAGGAAAACATACCCATCGCCCAAAACCAATGAATTCAAGAGCGATAATCTAAAGGGAAACTTGAAAATCCTATTGCATCAAATACAAACACACTAAACGATGTTTCCACAACTCTATCACCCAAACTAGCAATCCAATCAGAAATCCCAGAGTTCTACACCAAAACAGATGTTGGAAAGATTTTTCCATGTCCAAGAAAGGAGAACAAGAACGAATAGAGCACTCATGAATACATCTAATCCATGGGCATACTGAACCGCCTTCCATAAGTCCTGCCACTAGAAGCCCAACGGATCCAAAAATCCCAAACATTCTTAACCATAGTCTCTCTACAAAGATCAAACATTAAAGAATTCCAATAGGCTTATCATCTCAATCAATCGATCACGAATGAAGAAAGACACAGGAAAAGAAGAGCAAAACATAACTAAATTCAAATACATCAAATAACGCTTAAACGAGTTCGAGCTGCATCATTTGTTGAACAAGTCGAGCTCGAGTTCATGAGTCGACTCGTTCAAATAATTGAGCCAAGTTCGAGTTCACTGAACTTGAACTGTTAAAGTTCGACTCGGCTCGAAAATGTCACCGACTCGTTTTTTTAATTGAGAAAACAGTTTCCCAACTTGATTTTTTCTGACTCGCTTGTCTCAGGTGGGAAACTCTGCTTTCCACTTTTCAGTTTCCTTTGGTTCTCTCTCTCTCGTTTCAGAACTTTTTGCCTCCAAATGCAACCCTAACTCGTAAGTTTCTTGACTTCAACCTTCACCTTCAAGGTTCTTGTCACAGCCGGTAGCTCCGCTTCATCCTTCAAAGTTCCTGCGTACATGTATGTAGTTCTCTCTCTCTCTCTCTCTCTCTCTTGCTTTCTTTCTGTTTATTTCTTCTCAGTCAGTATGTGGTGGGAGGATGGAGGGGAGGAGAAACCAGTGTGTAGGTTGTGGGAGGGCGTCCAAGTTGGAGGTGGTGGGGGGTCATTGGAAATCCCAGCCAGCCAGCTGCTCGAGTCCTGACACCATCGACCAAGGGTAAGCTACAACTGGCAGGGTAAGAACATAGAAACCATTTCTCCATTTGGTGGGGAGGGGGTTAACTGTTCAGAGTTCTTGGCTGAAAATTTGTAGCCCTAGCTACAGTTTAGGTTTTCTTGTTTTTCGTTTCCCTTTTTTTAGCTTCTTTTTTTAAAGAATATGTTTCATTCTGTTTTTTTGGTGGGGTCTTCATGAAACTTTAGGTTTTTGTTTCTGGTATGTTTGGATGACGTAACAGGATCAGCTTGTACCGGTATTTCGATGTTTACAGAACTTTTTGAGTACTTAATTTTGGCAGTTTGGTGTTATTGTTTTAGATCACACCTTTTCTCCTCGGTGTTTTTATTTGGATTGTTTGGTATTTGTACTTGCCAGGTTCAAAGTTTTCTATTAAAAACATTGGTTGGTTCCATGTTTTTTAGTTGGAATTATTTTTTGTATGTGCTTTTGGAAGTTTTTTGTTTGTTGATTTGTGACTTGGAATCCCGGTCTTTATTGCATCAATTACCATGTCCACAAAGAATGATGCTCGGATAAAGACACATGTTGTTCATGTTTACAGTGTTACTAATCTTTTTTTTTTCCTTCTCTAATATTGATCTTCTTAGCATGATCATCCATTCTTTACAATTGTTTTTAAGCATTTTCTAAGTGAGTCTTTTGTTTTTCCCTTCTTGACTAGGTAAGCGATTTGGCGTTTGATGCCATTTGGAATTACTTTAAGTAAAGGTAGATAAAAATGTCCTTGTTTGTTATGAAGCTCGTTCTTCTATAATGGACTCTGCTCTTCATATGCCTGAATATGTCTCTCTGTATTTTCAGTCATGTATCACTGGCATCAAGGGCTTTGTTGTTCTTTTCTTCAAATAGAATGTGTTGGAAGGATTGCTGCCTTCAACTTTAATTCCTATGTTTTTGCAATGTTTTACATGTGGATGAATTCTTTGCACTGTTCTTGGTCCTTATTGTTTGCTATTACCATGTTTCATGGAATGGACTATGGAGTTCCCCATAATTGAACGTATTTTTTTTTCTGCACACTTGATACAAAATTTTTCTTTAATCTTTTTCTGCCTTTTTTGTTTTTTCTTTTTCTTTTTTTCTGTTGGGCCCACTGGTGTAAGGGTGTGATTGTATAAATCTATAAATCTTAAGTTACTTGATGCCAGTATTAGTATCATATATTTCAGAGTCCTTTTATTTGCAACAATTCTGATAAATGGCCCTGTCCCGTCAGAAGGTTCATGGCAATATGGATCTTGTGTTTTTAAATTAGAAAGAATGTGTTCTATCATACCATTAAGGGTTTTAAGTTAGAAGGTAATAGTTTTCTTTTTTGGCTCTTCTACAGATCAGTGCGGTAGAATTTTCTTGTCCTTCATAGTTTTCCTCTGAAGCAACTGCGCTAATAGAAAAAAATGGACCCAGATCCTGATACAGTGAGGCTTGGTAAACTGTTTTATTTGTTATTACCATGTTTTGATACAGTGGTACTTTAAATTCTTCTTCAAGTCCTTGAGAAAGGGACATACATTTGTTAAATTTTAGCCACAGAAGTTGACAAAATGTACTTCTTTCTGGTTTTATTAGTGCTCACCAATTTTTGATTCTTACATTCAGCCACTTTAATTGTGTACAGTTGAATCTACATCAGCACTTAATGTGTAGCAGGTGACATGAATTCTTGAAAGTATTGGCTCAAGTGCAGATCAGTTGCTCGAACTGGAGAAGCCTTGGCCCTAATAAACTTGTCTCTCAAATTCTTCTCTCCTCTAAAGGTCTGTTACATGGTGTAGTTATTTTAGCTTATCTTAAATCAGGAAAAAAAAATAGTTGTATTGTCTGTTTATTGGGCTTCCGGTTTTTGTTCGTGGTGAAACTATTATGTGCTTCTTCTTGACCATCATTTTTTCTTTCGGAGGAGGTGTACATAATTTTTTTTGTATTGGACCAAAATCTTTGAAATTTCCAGCTTCACTAAGTTTAGACTAGTTTTAATGCTTGTTCCTCTCTGCAAAAATCTTTGATAAGATTAAGTGTTGGTTGATAATGCAATTACAGCACCATCTCTAAAGTTGTCGTCAACCTTACTTTCACTCAAAAGTATCGTCACCATGAATCTCTCAAGTGTGCACACATGTTTGATATAATGAATATAATCAAATGATCGCAATTTGCATTTGAATATATTGGCCCATATTACAAACAAGTTGTGCTTGGCGGCCAAAAAACATTCGTTTTTGGAATTTTTGCAGCCAATAGCTGCCAATAGGTGACACAGGTAGGCAATGATTCTGGTTCCTCATTCATTAATCCGTTAACTACAAACTATTCCTAGTAGGTACGTCAATCCTGTAAAACAAGTCATTTTTCATTTAGTTTTCTTAATAGCATTAGTTCAATTTGTCGAGTTTGTCAAGCCTTAATCAAGTCGATATATTCAAACGAGTTTGTCGAGCCTTAATCAGTCGAGCTCCAACTCAACACGTAACTATCGGGTCAAGCTCGAGCTGCTGCCATCGAGCTACTCTCGAGCTCAAGCCGAGACAAGCTCGAGGCTTCATTTGTCGACCCGAGATCGAGCTAACTGAAGTCGGGCTCAACTCAGCTCGTGTTCACCTCTACCCATAAGTCCTCAAATATTTCATTCTTTTTTGTTACCATTGCATCCTAGTCAGTTTTGCACATAAGGCAGAACATGAATAGTGGATGCAGTCCACAATCCAGAGGTGAGTCTTCTCTTACTCATTGGGCCTCCTTTCCATTTTTTTTGAAAAAAAATCTCAGTCAGCTTCTTTTGCAGCTTGTTAATGCTGAGGTTTTGAACCAAATAGTTCTCTTTCATTGATGCTATTATCTATTGTTCTAATGGTGTCTCTTTTTGTTCTTCACTCACCATGTGTCCTCTTCAAGCAACTATAGATACTTGAAAAAAGTTATTTTTTTTAATTTTGTTGCAAAATAAGAACCAAGTTTTCAAGGTAACAAGTTTTATGCATAGTTTTGCTCAAATCATTTAATATTCACAACCATTTCTCATTGCAGATGTAATGACCATGTGTCTTCAAATCCTAGTTTTTGTATCTGATCATGTCAGGCATGATCACAACAGTTACTTTGCTCACAGTCTGTCCTCAAATCCTAGTTTTTGTATCTGAAAATGTGTTGGAAATCCTTGTTTCTTTATCTAACAATTCTCTTTTAGCTTTTCTATTGTTTGCTCATGAGAATTCAAGACAAATTGATCTAGACATTCTTTTCTTCATGATCATTGCCTACCCCATCATGATCAATTTTTGTGCTGTTAAGCTGCATCTTGCACAAAACATGCATGATACAGCAGCCATGGCCAGTACGCAAGCTAAAGCCAAGTTTTATGGCCTCCATGTCATTTCAGACTAGCTGCAAAATAAGGCTTGGAATGTTAGTAGATTGTCATCCTCTCTAACAAGCCAAAGCAGGTCAGGATCGGGTAGACAGAGAAGACCATTGGAAGACCACCATGGCCGACAGCTCACCAGGCTATCCTTCGACCACTCCATGAAGTTTGTGTTGCCTGGAGGTTAAAGAGGTCCACGGATGATGAGCATTAGGTGCATGTCTGTTAATTGGTTTTTATGTCAATTGTGTAACTCAATTTCCATTTTGTAGATAATATTATTGGGATAATACAAAATTTTGTTTGTATATATTAATGATGTTGTGTGTGTGTGTGTGTGTGTGTGTATGTATATATACAGTGTGTGTGTGTGTATATATATATATTATGAGGACACAGTGGCAGCATCGATATCCTGGGTGAGAAAACATGGATTTCATCAGTATAAGCTGGTGTCTAGTCATATGACTAGTACCAAGTTAAAAATACGAAGGCATTACTTGCATGAACTATTTTGCCTTGTCATACTGGGTCAACTGCGGTAGTAAAGACTTTGAAGCAGTTGGGAACTGTGGAGATAATCATCTACATTCCATTTTGATGAAAGAAAATGATTCCTCAAGAAGAAAGAAGAAATTCAAAAATTACTCTATTGTACTGCGCAAGCACCAAGCAAAAGAACCAATAGGAAAATAGAAGGGAAAGTTGCAACGAAACCATCTGTCTCTCTACTGTGAAACGTTTTTCTGTGTCATCTCCAAATACCATCAAGTCGTTCCTCTTTAGAGTATGGTGGCACTTTTCCTTAGTCACTTGCTCTGGCGACACCCAATTATCAATTTCCCCTTAATCTCTTGTTCTCCGCCTTCCGCCTCTTCACTGTCTTCAGATTTTTTGGATTCGTTAGAATCTGGTGTCCTCTGTTTCATCCACCTCTTCTTCCTCCTCTTCCAAGTCATTGCTGCATTCAGATTCATCGGAGTCGAGGGCCTTTTTCTGCTTCTTATTCCTCTTCGAAATGGTCGACACCATCAGATTCTCTAGAATCATCTATTCCCCTCTTGGGTCGCTTCTTCTAACTGCTTCTTCCTCCTTCTCACCCTTCTCACCCTCCTCATCCTGGTGGTGGAGGTTACGCACAATTCTTATGTAAGCTCTGCAATGGATGATTCACTGGTTCATATACATGTGTTAAAGCACATTTCTTACACATTTTGTGCCCAAGGAATCAGACCATGCCCAAAAATTGACAAAGCTACTTGAGAAAATTGAAAAAGAAAAATAGGAGACAGCTAAATTGAAGAAAAAATTAGGTAACTCAAGTTAACTTTTTGTTCCTTTGAGTATTGAACAAAGTGTTGGTATGTGGAAGAAAAGAAAAATGTGTTTGGAAGGTAACAAAACAATAGAAGAATCATTCAGAATTATGAGTGGAGATGAAATGGATAAAAAAATAGCTAGATTCTTTAATGCAAGTTCCCTTCCATTTAATTTAGCTAGAAGTCCTTATTAAAGATAAATATTTAAGATTTCTATTTTAAAATACAAAACGTTTAAGAGGCTGGTGTGGGCAGCTGGCCACACCAGCCACAATGTGGATACGCCACTGTTTTCGGGGATCGAGATTCGGCCAACTCATCCACATTCTCTATTTCCGCAAATCCACCCATGTTTGCCTTCATAGGTTTCAAAGAACTGTTTTCAGCGATTCCTAAAACCGTAAAAATCAGTTACCAAACAACTGAATAAGATAGATGATTCAATGGTTGATTTCCCCAATATAAAAAAGAATGTGGAGTGAACAAAAAAATAAATATGAGAGATTTCATCTCCTAACACAATTTCTCATGTTATTTTAGAAGGTGGCTGATGGTTTTTCAGTTAATTCTCTTTATATATGAACAGAAAAAGGAAATGTATTTAACCTATTCTTTCTTAGTCGATATGTGTCTTTTTAAATATGTCTAAAATATTTAAAGAAAATGCACTTTCTTATTTCATCACAAAATAAGTCATGAAGTTATCCAACGTGAGAAAGTCGACACATCGAATTCTGATTTTTTCTACTTTTACAGTTTTCAAGGTCCAAGCAAACACAAATTTAGCAGATATATATGCACCGTTTTGGCATCAATGCCAATGCATTTAAATAAAATTTGATAAAAAAGTGTCATATATATGTTTGTTTGATTATCACATAAGATCATCAAGTTTGACACATATTTTGTAAGCCAATAGACTTTGCTAAATAATGACACACATTACAGGCCATGGACAGATTCTTTTATATAATTCCAATTTCTCTATGTTACTGGCTTGTGCGCCCAGCTGCCAAATATTTTCATAAAAAAATTTGGATGGCAAAATTTTCTTGCATTTTGCTATTTTAGTTTAAGGATAAGGTGCTCGTTGGATGTGTACAGTTGAACAAATTAATGTGATTTACGTATCCAACCATAATCAAATGCATTTCTAAATTTTGAGAAATGGTAGACTAAACCTATGAGCTTAAAGAGTTGAAAGGAGGTGATGGCCATGATAAGAAAGGGAATGAGAAAAAGAAAAGAGGCAAAAATATTTGCAATCCACCCGTTTTGTTTATTTAGATCAACATAACGAAATTAATATAACAAATCCTTGACACACAATCGTCCTTGTGCAAGACTTTCCTACATGTTAAATAATTTATTTACAATAAACTCACATATATGTTAACAAAATATTGGGTATCTAATTAAAAGGTCTTAATCAGAGACAATTTTTTTTCTATTTGTCGCTACAAAGATTTTAACTATGAATATTCAACTACCAATGGGTTAGTCTACATCCCCAGGAGGCTGTTTTGGTTGGCCTTTTGACCAGATTCCATAGTGTTCACGCTCCAAACCATATTATGACAAGATGTCCAATGCCTTATGGTTTTGAAATGCAAATGTTTTAAAATATAATGAGAAAATCAAATCTTCTAAGATCACAAAAATCATCAGCATTAAGTAGGTTTATACCAGAAGTGTTTTCTTGTGGGATGTAAATTTCATTTATTGGACTTTAAGATGACAAATGTATTATAACTTGCGGCGGTGGTGGTGATGATAACTGTTACAGAACTATATCGGTGGTTCAGACACTTGCTATAGAGCTATACTGGGGATGATACAGAAAGATCTAAACCGGTGCGTTGTTTCGCCCCTAATGCTCGCATATAGCGGTAGACCTATAACGGTGCAGCTTGCATATAGAGGCAGGTAGGCATGCCATCGAAGGCCCTCTCCCTCCGGCAAGCTCGTCTCTCTCTCCCTCTTTGATTCCTTTGTATATTTTTCTTTTTTTATCACATATATTTTTGTTTCTATTTCTTCACATGGTTATACATATTTATTTCCTCAATTGACACCGATAGCAGCAATTGCTGCATCTTTGACTGAAATCAATGCCAAATTTGAAAATCAGGTGCCTAATGGAAACAAGCCTTTCATTTGAACATCCAACCATCCACTAATGAAAGCAAAGCTACCGTAACCTGAAATCGATGCCAAATTTGAAATTGGACATACAAACGACAAGCAGAGAGGTGGAGGCGGAACACAGCATCGAACTCGCACCTAATAATTCCCCAAAATATTCAGGTGAACCTGAATTTTTATGTGAGAAACAATAGAATCCAGCACCGCGCAACAACATTGCTTGGCAGTATCTTATCCTCCCCAATACTACCTCAAAATGAAGAAGATTGAAGCAGAAAACATGAAGCATACCAAACTTGAGTCCTAAATTATAAGAAACTAAATAAAGAACAATTTCATTCTGCATCTAGAAGACCTTCGAACTTCACCTACCATGAGTACATTGACTCCCGACAAAAAACAAAGAACAAAATAATCTAACATGAACCTTTAACACAATAGCGGCGCAAACCATAACTTCTGATTTGATTAAGCACTAGAATTGAGGAAAAAAAACTATTCAGAATTGTTGCTCAAAACAAAAAAAAATGGAAACCCAAAAGGCGAAGGAAAGTTAAAAATGAGTTAAAAAAAAGAAAAATAATAATAAATATACAAGTAGAAATGGATATTTGGAAAGCCAGAACGAACAAACGAAACACAATGAACCCAAAAAAGAAAGAAATTGAAAAATGAAACATACCTTCCAAGGATGCCTATATCCTTAATGCGCAAGCAATTCCAGACTCATGAAAATTTCACGAAAGTTTGCAGCAGAATCAAGATCAGGATAGTAACACTCTAGCGTCGTCCAATCGACGCAACTTAACAGGGAAAATTCTCCATGTGGACAAAGAAAATGTTGTCATGAACCTAAGCAATCGGTTCTTCAATCTAGAGAGAGATACCATGATCATAAATCACATGCAGAAGCTAACAGAAATGGGTTACCTTCTTGATACGTTCATGATGATCTGTATCGGAGACCACACCATTGGGATTGTCGAGATCTGCAAGAATCTCCTTCAACTCACCCTTCATTGTTCGTCAATGCCCTTTCAGTTCCCCTCTCGATTTCTCCCCTTCCGGTGATGACAATGGTCAAATGCCCATAATTGAAAATTTAAGAACTTCATGGAGGCCTGGTCAATCAAGATGATCAAGTAGGAGTTCACCTCATTAATTGAAAGGCAATAAGATCTACTGGCACTTGGGCACCCTTATACTTTCCTATACTTGGGACTTGAGGGTGAATGAGTCCACATCCGGTGTTTGCAAGCGCAGCAAAACTTTACTAGAACACAGCTCTCAACAAGGGTATTATCAAATCCTTCAAATCATATCCCATGCTCACTGAGCACAAATTCGTGCACCCAGAAGGCATTGGCCTCATTTGGTTAGGCTGCTGGCCACCAAGCAATGTGATGGCTTGAGCCTATGGCTCATGGCATGCCATCCATGGGGAAATGAACAAGCATCCCAGGCAAATCCATTCCCGACCTCTATAAAGAAAGTGCTCTTCATCGAGCTCGACAGTTTCTGAAGGAACAGGGTTGTAGATGTGAATGTTCGGGACAGGGTGAGGGCTGTGGTAGAGATGAGCCCGCTCTAACTGAAATGAACAGAAATGCAGAAATTAAGAAAAATTAAAACAAATTCACAGATTTCTTGCACTCATAATTTGAATTCTCTGCATACCAACCTACAGAGATTATCAATTGCTGCGCCAAGCCCAATAAATGCCCCTTGTAACAGTTCCAGCTCCAAACCTGCCCACAACCATTTAGATAAAAATAGCTAAATGAACAAAGAAAAGAAATTGAATCAACTTGAACCTCAAAAACACCTTAAAAGGTCAACCCTCTAAATTTTCAAGTATTGGAAAAGACTTTAGCAAGATACAACATGAATAGATGTAGATCCCTACCTTGAAGGTGGCTTGGCATAAGTTTGAGTGATCTAGAAATACATCGGCAATCATTTCTCTGCCACCTATGATTTAAAAAGCAAAAAGCAAGAAAATTACACAACCTTTCACTACAATAATTTTAAATTTTCAAAACCTTCATTAAATGTGTTTCTGGCTGCAAAATATAAAAGAGGGGGAAAACGTTGGTACCTAAAAAAGAAGCCATTTTAGCCATCTCATTTTACCTTACAAAAAATCCATTGCCGATGGGTCCACACATCTGCAACAGGTTTGATACTTAGTTATTTCAGCTAAACAACTTCTAGCTTGTATAATTCCTACAAAGGTTCTTGTCTACTAATGTCAAATAAAAAACAATGGTTGACAAAAATTCTACATTATGATGGACTAATTTTAAATTTCAATAGAATAACAGAATACTAACATTTTGGGAAGATGATACCAGGAGATCCGGATAAAGTTACTGCACATCAACCATCATATATGGAACACTTTGGCAGTCATCAACAGGCACTTTAACCTGAACATTGTGAGCCCAGCCCAAAATTTAATTGAAGGGAAGGATAGAAACTGATTGTGAATTCAATTTGACCAGATCAATCAATTTCTGCAGTGATGATAAATTGAAAAACTTAAGCAAACTTCTGCAGGTACAACAACAGTATCGCAACTGATCATTATGCATCCAATGCACTAACCTATTTATGATTGAATCATTCTGTTTGTGGTTGACTTTCTCAATTCTGGAACAGTTTGTTTGAAACTGATTTATCAATGCTTTCAGTCAATCTTTGACCTTGTAAAAATTGAGTCATTTTACCCATGCTCAAGCCAAATCAGATGTTATTCAAAGTTATTCCCCACAACTCATCTTGCTAATCTCATTAACTGAACTCGAAATATCCTGCAATTATCTGCTGATCTCTCTCTCTCTCTCTCTCTTACTATGTTACTTCCAGCATTTCAGGACCCACTCTTTGCTTTAAGAAATACTATAAAAAATGTTTTAACAAAATACTATAAAAAATTATGACTTGACCAAATAAGTGGTCAAGCCACCCTGGGAATCCAAGGTCAGACAATCCACATGTTTGCCAACTATGATATATAGACTAGGACCATGAAACTAACATGCTTAATTGGTGGTTATTATTTAAACAAGTTCAACATTGATGAATACAAAAACAAATAGTTCATGAGCATTACCCACTCTTTGTTTTAAGAAATACTATACAAAATTATGACTTGACCAAATAAGTGGTCAAGCCACCCTGGGAATCCAAGGCCAGACGATCCACATGTTTGCCAACTATGATATATAGACTAGGACCATGAAACTAACATGCTTAATTGGTGGTTATTATTTAAACAAGTTCAACATTGATGAATACAAAAACAAATAGTTCATTAGCATTACCTTATAAATAGATGTTGAAAGTCAGTTGCTCCTAGTGGTACTAAAAAAATGGGCTTAATGGTGGCACTAAACGAACAGACTTAAAGAATGTCTAATGGGAGGAGAACAGCTTTGCATCTGCATTTGTCTCCCCATGTTACTTATTGTCTTTCACTTTTGACAATGTAGATGCACTTTGCCATAGTGACATGTACTTTTGAGAGGACTAATGGTCCAAAAGCATAAAAGAATTGTGACTAGTGACTGGTTACACAAACATACATGCATACAAACACACAGACTCAAAATAGCAAATATCATTTTCCATGTCCTACACCCATGTTGAGCTGCATGATACATACACAGGTGTGGCACTTTTCCAGGCGAATCACTATGACATAGACCTATATAGTCCAAACTCATAGCCCAAGATTAACATCCCATTTACATCCCTACTCCTGAAGCAACATTCTTTCCCAACTAGAAACTGCCATGGACAACACTACCTAGACTTCCTAGATAGTTAAGTATTTACTTATGTCAATTTATTGATATTCCACTTCCAAGAGACTGGCGACTTCAAGTAGAGTATACAATGTATGGGGCTAACTGAATACTCCTTAAAATTGAGTTTCTTATAATTCTCTCTTTCTTGGTTTTTCTTTCCAACACAGGCTGATGCAAGAGCATGATAGTGAACACGAAAGAAATCATAAGATTGTCAAATACCTTATATGTAGTAGCCTAAAATAGCACATGTACATACATATTTGGGACTAGACTTGATCAGATTTTATTTATCAAAAGAATGGAGTAAAAACATTGAAAAATGAAAACCAAGCAAATAAGTCAACAAAGCTCCTAAACAACCCATGCTACAACAAAAGTGAGAACTAAAGATGACAAGCCTTGTCTAGAAAACTAGTAAAACATAAAATAAAAGAAAAAGATTGAACTATAAAATCAAACCAACAATTGCCCAACTCAACAAAACTAAAATCTAACCAACTCATAAGACAAGTACAACATGTAGATATTGGACTGGAGTAACCCTGAGAGTGTTGCGGTTCCAACGAACCCAAGCTCTACTGGAACCGTGGCCAAAGCCGCTAGACTCTCTAGATTTCTGGGCGCCTCCCCCCGCTGCGATTTCTTCTTCAGCGTGAGGAGCAGGCCGACCGACCACCGTCTCACACATTCAAAAAATCAGTGTTATCTCTTCAATCATCCATTCACCTCGGGATTGCACAGGAAGCATCGCCTGGGAGTCCTCTCTCCAACGCATCAGAGTTGGCCGGAATATGGCGACTCCCGCTCACCTGTTGGTGGCCACTACAGCTGCTCAATCTTGTGCATGAAACAACCCGACATTTACCACTTCCAACTTTGAAAAATCAGCATTGATTCCACAGACCCCTTTGTGGAAATCAGACGTGCAGCGTCGCCTGGGAGTCTGCTTCCAATGCACCGGTGCCCGACCAGAACTGATGCCAGAGCCAGTTGGAATTCAAGCTTTTTTGGTCCCCTATTTTTGAGACTGTAGACCCTGTTGCAGCAGAACGTGTATTTGTTCACAGGGCCATAAATTTGGATTCTCGTGTTGGAAGTCTGCAAGAGTGAGCTCATCGTCTTGCTTACTTCCTCACGGTTCCAACAAACCATAGCACGAGGAAATCCAAGCAGAAACCCAAAATTTGTAGAGGTGTGATGCTGCACCTGTTCCTATGCTACTGTCTCTGCGACTATAGAAACCACATCTTTGATCCATGGATCATATCTTTGGATTCCAGTGCAGATAGATGCAAGAGTGAGATCTTCATTTCACTGACAGCCACGCAATTCCAATGGGCCATAGAACAAGCCAATCGGAGCCGCAAGCGCGAACCTGTAGAATAGTGAAGTTGCCCCTATCCGTCGATAGAATTCTGCTACTATGACTACAGCTGCATTTTCTGCTACAGTCTCGCCTCGGCATCTCAGGTAAGGTCTCAGTCTGTGGCAACCTCACTGCCTCCACTGCTGTTGGTGAAGTTCGGACGATAGGGAGTCATGGCCGAAGTGTCGTGAGTAAGAGGTAGGACTGGGTCGAGAAACTCTGTAACCAATCGGGCGTTGTTGTAAGGCCAGGGTCATGTCTGGCCGGGCATTGCTCGTAACAAGGAGTTAACCTCTCTTAGTTCAGTTTTTGGTAGCCGTTTCCGAAGGTAATCCAAGGTGGTAGCATTTGCTTGGCAGCACCTCGGCCGGGTGGTCGTATCATTAGTGGTATCAGAGCATAGGCACACCCACGATGACTCCAAAACACACTAGAAGATTGGCCCCTGCAACGTGGGAGAGACCCTTGAAGATTCCTCATAATCTTTAATACAGGACTAAACATTCGAGGTGTTACAGATTCGACCTGTAGAAACATGATTTGCTTCAAATGTTTTGATTGTACAGGGTATAGTCAAGCAAAGAAATCCTCTCAGGCAGATGTTTTCAAGTGATGATTGGGCTGCATATCCACATGCCTATAAAAGAAAGGCCACGACAGTTGTGGATACCATATTCAATGCTGACTTTTGGGAAACATGTGTGAACTTATTAAGATTTGTGTACCTCTAGTGAAAGTCCTTAGATTAGTTGACAGTGAAGATAAACCTTCTATTGGATATTTATATGAGGCTATGGCCATAACAAAAGAGGCCATTAGGGATAATATGAAGGGATAAAAAAAGTTGTACGTGCCTATATGGAAGATTATAGATGAAAGGTGGTCTAGCCATCTTCATCACCCACTTCATGCAGCACCCTACTACCTAAATCCTGCTATTAGATATCTTCCCACTTTTAAGAAGAATAGAGAGGTCGAGTATGGCATGTTGGATTGTATTGAGATATTAGTAAGTGATTATAGAGAACAAGAAGCTATCCATGTGTCGATCAACAAATATGATACTGGTACTGGTACCATGGGGAGGGAGACAGCAATTCGATGCAGGTCATCTTTGTGTCCAGGTATTTCACAAAGGGACTTTATACTTTTTTTCCATCTGTTATTAGATTTGTGGTGGGATAGGTTTGGGCTTGATTTTCCAGAATTAACAAAGTTTGTAATGAGAATCCTCAACCAAACATGTAGTGCAACTGGATGTGAAGAAAATTGGAGTGTATTTCAGCACATCCACAGCAAGAAAAGGAATAGGCTGGAACATAAAAGGTTGAATGACCTTGTTTACGTTCGTTATAAAATGAAGTTGAGACAGTAAATTAAATACTTCTGTTATGCAAAAATAGCCAATTCTAATATATATTTTCATTTTTAACAATTTGTTAATTTTTTCTCTTGTTACACTTTAGGCAAATAGAAGAAACATCTACGAGGAAGCATCACACTCAATATGATCCTATCAGCCTTGATCATTTTGATGTATTAGATTCTTGGGTTAAGAAGAACCATCCTCAATCCTTGACGAGGACTATCTTGATTGTTGAACATTGAAGGAGCAACAGAGATTATTGAAGAAGAAGAGGATGGGGAGCAATTGAATGTTGGTGAGATTCCAACAGAGGGGGTAGAAGCAATTGATGAAGAAAATGAAGATGATGCTGCAGATGACGAGGATTATCGTTGAATCATGAAAGATGATAACAACATGTTTCGAACATATGAATTGTGATGTAATCTAATTCTCTTCGGCATGCTAAGAGGATAATCTGATTTCTTATTTTGGAATGTGTTGTTCATATACATGAATGTTCCTTTCAATACATTTTTCTTAATTTTTTCTGAATTTTTGCTTATTTTTTCTGATTTTTTATGTTCTTTTTCTCTTTTTATTTTTTCATATTTTTTAAAATTAGAAAATTAAATTTACGATACGTGTGATACGTTACGGTACAGCATATAGGTTGGCCCGATCGATACGTGATATGCTATGCCTTTTACAACATTGATTGGGACTGACTGCTTGATAGAGATTATTTCCACCTCCTTGACAGAACTAAGGAAATCCTTAAGGAGGGAGATGAAGACATGACCATCTATGCCTTACAGCCCTGCAGCCAAGCTGAGAATGTCGTGAGCTTAGTAATGGCCGATTCCGACCAAGGAGTAGCAGCCTCCAACAAAAAAAAAAATGGAGGAAAAGAACCGGTGTACAGGCTAAGGGAAGTGACCAGCCCACAGCTAAATGAGCAATGTCATCTCAGGCCGAGAGGAAGAAAATCCTCAACCAAGGAGGACAGCTTATGCCCGGGGACCCACAACTGCAGTCAACGAGGTTCGTTGGAGGACATCAAAGGTGGCATCACCAACCTCCAACACACATACCACTTATCGTAGCTTCTTCCAGAAATGTGTGCCTAGGAGGGGTGGCTGCACCGTTCCCAGTCACAACATATGGTGGTGGAACCTCAGGCGTAATCAGTCCTCTATCCTTGAGCAGGAAGACAAAGGTGCTGTCCCTCCATTGGCTTTAGGTTATGCGAGGACTCCACTGGTAGGGGCAGGTTTCAGATGACCAACATGGGGCACAAGTTAGAAGAAACTCAAGGCAGAAGCGTGCCATAGTGCAGTCTTCTTCCTACCGAAGAGCTATCATGGGAGAACTTCATTGGTAAGGACAATGCTCGCTTGGTTCAAACAGGGCTGGCGCAAACTAAACCGAAGAGCTTACATCCTCGGCAGCATAGGGTGAGGCAACATCATTACAGCTGGGGCAGTTCTATCAAAAACCACCCTACCATGGCTGAGAAGCAGAGACATTTTCTTTGGGACCCCGGCGAAAGGAAGCACCACTTAGGGAGTGCTTGCCGTCATGGTGACAGGCGAGACTCCAAGGAGCCTGAGAGCAGGGTCCATTTTAAGAGGGGTGGATCTAATTCGATCCTACCGTCGGCCAGCGACGAAAGTGCGGGCGGACGGAGGCATGGCTGCGAGACTCATCACTGCTGGGCCAGGCAAGGGCAGCCACTTGCTTCATTTCCCAAAGGGCCTCTCCGTTGCTAGGGACGTTGACAATGGGCCGGCATCAGACCGGGCGTCAGTTTAATGCAAGAATCCAGCTACAGGCCTTGAGCGACCTGCAACTTCAGCCAACGACAGCCAAAGTTGACCTAGCACTCAGCCAGGTGCAACCAAGGTGAACTCAACCTTATTCGGTTAATGGGTTGAGTGAAGCTCGTTCAGCATGAGTTCTGGGTGAGACACATTCCTCTTGTGATGCAGGACACAACCACATGAGGACACAGTTGCGTGACACAGCCAATACGTCTACAAGCGGGACACATACTTGTGCATGGGGGGACATAGCAGTGGGACACTGGGCAACACAAGCCTCATAGACATGGGTCTGGAACATGTACGTCGGGCCGAGTTTGGGTAGTCTATAAATCCAAAGCTCTGACCCGCACTCCTTTTTGAGTTGGATCGATGTAATGGGTCGGGGTTAGTCCCGGACCCAACTTATAATCTGTATCACCCGATTTTTGTATGCAACCCGGAATGAGATGCCGAGTCAAGTGATCAAACGGTGGACTGAACCGACTCAACCGTTCAGCTTCCAGTGCGAGGAGGAGGATGACGTATGGTAGCTTCCAACCTCCGGTGACCTGCTCCAAGCGACAGCACGGTTCCAGAGTGCAGCGGTGTGGGTTCCCGACGTGAGGGCATGGGCAACTGGCAGCTAGACAACATCATTCGGTCAGACGGTAGCTTTTCTTGGTCGGCAGAATGCAGGCAGTCCTCTCCTCTACAAAACCCTCTTCTCGTTGAGTTTTCAGGCAGCTTTTGACCATCTTGCATTCCTTCAGATTTCTGTAACAACAGAAGGGATCGTCAGCACTCAATGAGGTGTTAGTTTTTCTTCTTCCCCCAAATGCTCTAAAATTTCGACGTGTTTCCTGTTCGTTGTATTAATCGTTCGTGTAATCCGACAGCAATAGTTTCTGTGATTTCTAGCAGCGTGGATGTTCCGGTGACCCCAACAGCTCTGAACACCCACGCATCCCTTCGGGTAAGGTTAGCGGTGGCACGATGAGTTTGCTGGTGGTGATAAACACCACCTCGACCATAAGCCTCGACCTGCTGTTCTGGCAGGAGACAGTAATCTGCATAACAGTGGAAGAAAGGAGCTACATTTCCGGTGATTCTTCCCATCTCCGACCACTTCAGGCCCCTCCTGGCAGTTTTCTCTATGGAACTGAGAGCCTGCCAGCAGTGTTAATCAAGCCGATGAAACGAGGACTCCACCCTATCGACCCCTCACGGTGACATGCCTCTTCAACAGTAGGAAGCATTGTTTGGCGGCTCATCGGTGATAGCTCCAGGTGTCTTTTGTTCTCCCAGTGCTTTGGCCTAATCCTCTACATGCTACGGCTCCAACGAGCCCAAGCTCGACAGGAACCATCACTAGAGCTGGTCGGAATATCTAGATTCCCGGCCGCCTCCCCTAGCTGTGATTTCTTCTTCAGCGTAAGGAGCAGGCCGACCAACCACCGTCTCACACATTCAAAAATTCAGAGTTATCTCCTCGATCATTCCCTCACCTCGAGATTGCATAAGAAGCATCATCTTGGAGTCCTCTTTCCAATGCACCGATGCTCGACCTGATCCGACATCAGCGTTGGCCAGAATCCAGTGATTTCCGCTTGCCTGTTGGCAGCCTTGGATGCAGCTCAATCCTGCGCGTGAAACAGCCCGACAATTACTGCTTCCAACTTTGAAAGATCGGCATTGATTTCATAGACCCCCTTTCGTCGGGAAATCGAACGTGCAGCACTGCCTGAAAGTCCCACTTCCAACGCACCAGTGCTCGACCAGAACTAATGTCATAGCCAGCCGAAATTGAAGCTTGTCTGATCCCCTGTTTTTGAGACTGCAGACCCTATTGTGGCAGAACGTATCTCTTTTCATAGGGCCATAACTTTGGATTCGGTGCCGAAATCCAAAATCGTGGGTTCAACATCTTCCTTACTTCCTCACGGTTCCAACAAACCATAGCACGATGAAATCCGAGCAAAAATCCAAAATCTATAGAGGTGAAGCTAACCCTATCTTTTGGCAGAACACTGAAGCTCCTCGAGATAGGCAGGGCAACCAGACTTCCAACAGTTAATTTCAAAAATTCGGCATTGTCTCCACCAACGTCCTCTCATCATAAAATCAGACGTGTAGCATAGTTTGGGAGTTGCGCTTCGATCACACTGGAGCTCAACCGGAGAAGTGGCCGGAATCGGTCGGAACAACTGGTTTTACGACCACATGTTTCTAAGACTGTTGTTCCCGCAAAAGCAGAATACAGCCCTGCTCAACGGGCCAGGTGGGTCGCAGCAGTGGTGGTATCAGAGCCGAGGTAGCCCACCGTTTGCATTAGTTCTTGTAGTGCATTTTCAAGTAGTCCTCCTTGGAATGCTGGACTATGACCCCATATGCTTATTTTGCAGCCTTTGGCATTCATTTTCTTTCTATGTAGCCCACCATTTTCTTGACCTAAACATGCAACTTTTGCAGAACTTCACAAACTCGAACTCCAAACTGGCTCCTTCACTTTGAGACAAATTAAAGTAGCCACATTGAACTTCGATGTTGTTGACATGTGGAACTTTTCTTTATAAAATCTCTAGGGTAGTTAGTTTGTCATTAAAGTAGCCCACCGTTTGCATTAGTTCTTGTAGTGCATCTCATTGCAATGTAGCTTCTTTGCTAACTCTTCTTTCTTTTCCTCGCATATTGTGTAGTACCTGAACACTATAAGCTTGTTGCTGAGGCAAAGTTACCAGTAATTTTATATCTCAGTCCACGTTCAAATTCATTTGTTGATATGTACAGTATACTATAAAATATATACTACATACATGTATTGTATATATGTTAATATTTATCTATATATGTATATTAACATATCACATACTATATAAGTATACACATATCATATATATAATAGATATATGTATTATATTCCACATATATGTGTATACCGTTATATTATAGTATAATATAGTACATATGTACATACATATATAATTTCAAATGTTATACTTATGCATATACATACATATATATGTAATATGTTTATATATATATATATATATATATATATGTTTATATATGTATGTGTGTATATATATATATATGATGTAATACGTTAATATGATTACACTTATATATATATGCATAGCATGTAACTATGTTATATAGTATGCATCTATGTCACATGGGTGCGGGTGCGGCAAGAGCATATATATATATCTATATATATATATATATATATACACGTTATTTGTTATATATGTAATTTATTTGTGTATATTTTAAAATTTTTTATCAAGCTTATCTTAATCTGATGAAAATTGAAAGTTCTATTAACTAGACTAAAGGGGGGGAGGGGGAGAGAGAGAGAGGAAGGAAAAAAGGAGAGGAAAAGATAGGAGAGGGGCAAAAACAAAAAAAAACAAGAGAAAAGAATAACAGATGCCGTGAGCATCCCATTAGGTTTGATCGAGTCGAGTGACGTGCCAGGCTGCACCCGCATCGGTGCGGGTTCGCCACCATACTTCGTGCACCCATGTGACTTACTTTACAACATGTTATATTACATATGCAATACATAATTTATTATATATGTATATATATGTTATGTAACATATATAATACACACACACACACACACTCACACACAGATATGTATATATATATAGATATATATATATATATATATATATATGTATATGTATGTATATATATAAAATACATTTATGTATATATTACATATAAGTAGTACATGTAATATATTGTGTATATAAAGTGTACATATAGTTGTATGTATATAATATTATAGTATATGACGTAAATATGTATATGTATATATAACTATTATAGTTTTATATATGTATATTACGTAAATCTTATATGTAATGTATATATGACATCATAAATGTAGTATTTTACTATATAACGTATATGTAAATGTATAATATATATATATAATACATAAAATATATGACGTATATGATATATGTATATTTATGATATCCATATACATTAACATATAACATGTAGGTAACTATGTGATCTATACGTATTATGTATGACATATACTAAGTATTCATGCAGAACAAACATAAATGCTAAACATGAAAAGATTAGTAACTGAGCATTCTTGGTGTCCCTCAAGGCCAGCGCACTCACAGTGACAACACCTGAGTTTGGAAACTGGTCCCAAGCAGGAGTACCAGAATTACGAATGGAGCTTGGAAGCACATTGGAATGCAAAAAGTAAGGTGCTTTTGAAGTGTCTTCAGAGCACCATTTAAAGAAAGAAGCCAGCTTCCATTGTGACCAGAACTGTGCTTCCCATTCAGGCAACTGATGCAAACTTCTTTTTTCTCACTCATTTGAAAACTAAACAGGGTTCCGAGGAAAACAAAATGTGAGATATTTTTTTCATGTAGTTTACATTTTTTTTTCCATGTGGTCCTCACTAGCAAGCCGCGTGATTTTAAATAGCCATAAATATGAGCCAGCTGGAGCATCATTCTCTATCTACATACAAAGATGACTCTTTTGTCCCTCTCAATTAAAAATACATTAACAAAAGGGTTTTGAGAATTCCTTTTAAGAAATGACCGCAGGACGAAGGCTAGAATAGACCGCAGGAGCAACCACGAAGGAAACGTGAATTTGGCCTTTGACGGCCGGAGGCTCACCAATGTTTTCCGGTCTTCTGTTGTGTGTAGCATTTCCTTCCTGCTGCATGAACCACCAATTAGGGATATGTACCCAATCTGTGCAAGTTCTTGAAATTGTGTACATCCTGATCATCATCAATCATCAACCATCCCCATGAACGTCTCTCACATATGTATCGAAGAACGGAGTTCTCATCAGCTATCAGGCGGTTTCTTGCTTCTGGCCTCTGCGATGAAGTCAAACGGATAAGAAGAAGGCACGCGGCAGCCGTAAGAACTGCATCTTTTGTTTATAATGTGATTGACGCAAGAAGAGCAGTAAACACATTTGCTTCGACTATCCTCAAGAACTGAGGTTCCAAAGGCCTAAATCAATGCAATTTCTTCCTTTTCACTTTTAGCTTTCAGAAAGGGGAAGCTAGTAATCCCACTCTATGGGAGGAGTTGACTACAGTAGTTGCATAATCTCACTCTATTAAAAAACCTTGAACTGATTAATCTCACTCTATATAAATATTTGCCCAAGCTTGAAACTTAATTATGCAAAAAGTTTGGAGTTTGAAACTTGAATGTTTGATCTTTGTTTATAAGTTATATTTTTTGCTGGCTAGTTGTTTCTTAACTTGCTACTTAGCTCTCATTTGCTTCATGATCTACTTTTGGGTCACTTTTAGTTCATTCCTTGGTTCCTACTTCCAAAAATTTGTAGGGGTCTCTCTACTCGCTCCCGATTCCATACTAACCCTGGTCCCGAGAACAGAGGCAAATGTGAATAAGTGCTTGGTGTTTTAACTAACTGGAAATAATTATGCTTTAGATAACTTATTCCTTATCGTCTAGTTATGATGTTATCTGTTTTTGGGAAACAAGGAAGATTGATAGTGCTAGTCCATGACTAATTTTTGTCTTCCTTTGATAATTGCAGAATGTTGATGTGGATAACTTTGATGACTTTGGCACCAATTTGTTTACAGCGCCTGAGACTTCTTGCTTGGGCACAGGCTTTGATGAAAACGAGCTAAAATGCATAGATAATGAAGAGACAGACAATGCAGCTCAAAGGTTGATGATTTTAATTGTTAATATGTTCATCAATTAGTTTCTCATTTTGCATTCCTCTGGCACATGCTAATTTAGTGCTTCTATTAGAAATATATGCACATGAATAAGTGTTTTATGCTTAAGTCAGTCACAAAGAACTGTTTTTTCTTCTGGTGTTATGTTAATTTCTTTTTTTCCCAAACTAATTACTTTATTACTCTCTAGTCTCTGCTTTCAAATGAAATCATTCTGGGTGTATCTTGCAAGCAGGACATGTTCAGTGATTCATGTAAATTTGAAGTTCATTTCCTTCTTGTCAGCATTCTCCATTATGTTATTGTGTATTTCCCACATTAACTTACGACAGTCTTGTTCTTACTTGGTTTTTCTCTTTTCCAACTAGGCTGCCTATTAAGTACATGATGTGCATCCAGCATTCTAGCCGTATATTGGTGCTGTTTGTAATGTTAAATTAATCAGTGGTGATCACAATGCCTCTCTGACATAATAATACTGTGATTTGTTAGTGAGCTAAGAACAAGTTGGCTTTGTTTGAATTAAGTGGTTTTTTATTAATAGCTATCGCTACTATTATTGCTGTTATCACATTTATTCAGCAATTTGACATGATTTTGAGCCATTCAAGAATGACCCTGGCTGGAATTATACTTTATTTCATGGTACTGAAATCCATGGATCCAAATCAACCTCTTTGATCAATATAGATCCAATCCAGTAAGGGCACATGTCCTTTTTATTTTTAATTATTTTCAATATTCTAACTTTTTATTTTTTCTCTTTTACCTTTTATCATAAACAATACAATTTTTAACTTTCTCTGATTCGCAATGATTCCTGTTTGTTTCAGCTAATCATTTGAATCTTTTACTGACTGATTAGATTTAGAATAAATTTTAGCATCACTTCTTTTATTGACAACAGTTTTTGTTCCTCGTTGACTGTTTTTATTCTTCTGTCTTCTTTATGCTATTTTATTCAACTCTTTTCTTGTGTCCTGCTTCAAATCTTTTCGAAGCCTTTCTTAAGGTGCCAGGACCTTAAAGCAGGTGAGGTCATTGACTTTCTTCTGAATGAGTGTGACTTTATTGTTTAAATATCTCAGAGCATTTGACATACGTTTATTGTTGCTATTCCTTTTTCTCTTTTTATCATTAGACAAAATCATGTTCTGAAAGACTGTGCTATGGAAAGAAAAGTGTTGTGCAAGCAGATCTAGGTCTTGTGCCAAAAGATGCAAAGCTTGATAAGTATGCTATCAGCTGTATATTTATGTTTCTTCTTGTTTATCTAGTCACCTCTAGAAAGTCATTTTTCAGCTATCATCTCTGTTATCAAATTTGGGAATCAGATGCATCAGAGCAGCAGGTTTGTATTCCGAGTTCTACATGTGCCACTGGGGAGAACTGACACATGCTCAAAGCATGAAGGTGCCAGGACAAAGGAGGAGAACTAGACTCACAACTGGCAGGACATGGCCCTGACTTTCGAGCTGGAATGGGAAAGAGAACCTAGGTTGGTCTCTTCAAGCAAAAAATGCAGTTGATGTTGCCCACGCTAGCCAGGGCCAGCGACTACATACCAACCGAGGAGGGCATTCCGCCACCAGTGGACCCAAGGAATGCCCTCAACCAGTCATTACAACACTTGTCTCCTGAGGAAAGGTGAGTACGTTTCAAGCACGGCCAGTGCTTCACGTGCGGAGCCAAATGGGGGCGGCTACATGAGTGTAAGCAGCCGACGACCTGCTAGAAGAAGCCGAACCAGTGGCTCTTCCGGAGTTGCCAAAGAAAAAGGGCAGAGGTGTGATTGTTACATCTTCCATCGCACAACCAGCCTGTTAAAGGCAAACTGCGGGCAGCCCACACTCTCCATCTCCGCTTCCTGCCCGGCTGTGAGGACAACGCCTGCCAAGGAGACCCCAGCAATTGTAGTGAATGTAAAAGGATATGTCGGCACTGCTGGAGCAGTTTGGCTTCTTGAGAGTGGGTCTACTCAAGCCATCTTGAGTCAGCAGGGGGCTCACATGTGGGTCAACACAGGAGGGCCCTTTTGCGCTGCCTACAGACATTGGGAAAACAGGGTGCAGGGTCAACAGCTCCATGTAAGCCTGTTTATTCTCGTTGGATGGGGACCAGGCGTTGAACTTGACACTTAACAGCCCTCGGCTAAAGCAACTCAGCAAGGATTCTCCGACCTCCTTGAAAGAATCAGTAGGATCCTTGAGGAGGGTGGTGAAAGGGTGATCGTATATGACTTGGGAACCAACGGTCCCATCATGAATGCCTTGAGTTTTGAGAGAACCACCTCAGACCAAGGTAAGGGTCAAAGTGTGAGGCGAACAGATGGGCCAAGACTGCTGAGCTGGCGAAAGAGGATGACTACCCACAACTTAACAAACCATATCAATTTGGTTCAAGTAAGGGGAAGAGAAACAATTTCGATTTCAGCATATGCAGCCACCAAATTCTACCGGATCCATTGGAGTGCATCATGGGCTATGAAGCTGTTCAGGGTGGGATCAACCTCCTACACAAAGACCCTATAACGCTGCCCTCCCTTAGAAGCATGGAGCAGCAGCCTAAGGGGGGTTGCTGGTATGTTCCCACCCACAACCTAGGGTGGCCACACCTTTGGCAATACTGCCAAAAGAACATCTGCAGGGTGTCACCCGAGCCACAAGATTCTGTAAAGAAAATCACAACGCCAAACACTTTCCATCCGCGTGGCGATCTGCCACTAGAAGGCATCACAGTGAAGGGCATGCTCGAATAGGTTCAATTTCAATGGGCCAAACCTAGACTGATCTACTCTTGTCACAGTAGCGTAGAGAAGATCAACACCTCCATTCCCAAGGTGAAATAGCAAAGGGCCAGAACAGGCATGTGAGTCGCAAAGGGGACATCGGGAGCCTAACGACTGGGACCAGCAAGGACAACTGCGACCACGGGGGGACTACGTGAGCTGTGACAAAAATTTGGCTGAACTAGATTCCCTGCCCTCCACATGAGCAGCAAGGTACTCTTTCAGTTTCTCAGACCAGCACGCCGAGGAAAATAGCTGCACCATCCTTGGGTGTCATATCAGGTGGCCCAATCCCACCCAAGAAAATTGACTGAAGATGGCTAGCATGGGGCAAGAGCTGGAAAAAGACGGAGGCATGCCAATGTTTAGTCCTCCTACCAAAATTCTGTCAAAAGAGGACACAACCGGAGGGTGCAGGTTTCATGAAGAATGAATGAAGCTGCCCCAAACAGAATCCAACAATATTCATTTTTGGCATCATCCAGAGGAACAACGCAGCCGCAGCAAGGGCAAGATTGTAGGAAACCAAAACACAATGGCTGCGAAAGAGCTCCGTCTTCCTTGGGAAGTGCTCGCCATCACAATGACAGGTGAGACTCAAGGAGCCCAAGAGTAGGCTCCATTTTAAGAGGGGTGCATCTGATGTGACCCAACCCTTGGCCTGCCAGGATGGCGGGGCAGCGACGATAATGCTGGTGCACAGAGGCATGGCTGCGAGGCTCATCACTACCGGCCCAGGCAAGGGCAGCCTCTTGCTTCATTTGCAAAGGGCCTCTCGGTTGCTAAGGAGGTTAACATTGGGACGACATCAGGCCGGGCATCAGTTTGATGCAAGCATCCAACCACGGGCAAGCTACAGGCCTTGGGAATTCAAGAACTTCAACCAGGACGGCCGAAGTCGGCCCAGCACTCGGCTAGGTGCATCCAAGAAGAACTCAGCCTTGTTTGGTTGAGTGAAACTTGTTCAACACCAGTCCTGGTGGGACACCTTCCTATTGTGATGCGGGACACAGACAAACCATGTTGACATAGCCAAAATCTCTCCATGCGGGACACATCCTTGTGCATGGTAGGGCATGACAGTGGGACACTGCTTGACACAAGCTTCCTAGACACGGGTCTGAAACAAGTACCATGGGCGGGTTTTGGTAGTTTATAAATCCAAAGCCCGAACCAACACTTCCTTTTTGGGTTAGATCGTTGTAGTGGGTCGGGCCTACTCCTGCCGGTTTTTGGTAAGACTTGGGACGAGACGACCAAATCAGCTGCATTAATGTTCTACCGAACCGGTTCGACCAGAAGGGCGCTCGCAGGAAGGCATCAGCCTCCTGTCCCCCGACGCTTCAACTTCCGGTGGACTGCAGGAGTTTTCAGGCGATTGGACGGCAGCTGTGATGATTTCTACAGAAGAAGGTACGCCTCGGCACCCACGGTCTACCATCGCTGATCGGGTGAAATGTTCAACTGTACCAACAACACACAGCGGCTGGAAAACGGTGACTATAGGGCGTCGGACAAGCTGCGAAGGTCAGCAACAACCGGCGATCACGGAACAATGGCAATGTTCTCCGATGAATGGCAAAGAAGACCGGCAAGCTGCTGCCCTACCCTGCCCAACAGCATAAACCAACCGTCGCTGAACCGGCAGAGCTCTAATGCAGCAGAACCTACATTTGCCTCTCCTTAGGAGTCAATGCCATAATGACTGGCTGAGGGCATTCCTTGGGTCCACTGGTGGTGAAATGCCCTCCTCGGTTGGTATGCAGTCGCTGGCCGTGGCTAGTGTGGGCAACATCGACTGCATTTTCTGCTTGAAAAGACCAACATGGGTTCTCTATCCCTGCTCCAGCTCGAAACCTGGGCAGTGTCTTGCCGGGCATGAGTCTAGTTCTCCTCCTTTGTCCTGACAACTTCATGCTTTGAGCATGTCAGAGAATCCACTGCGTCACCACCCTCAAGTTATGCCCAAGGTTCAGTTCTCTCCAATCCTGGCCACATGGGAATTTTAGCCTCCTGGTCCGAGTACTCTCCCTAGGGGCATTGCATGGGCTTGACCCCCCACTGCACGTTGGCCACCATGGTCCGGTTCAACAAGGCCCGTAGTTGCTCCTCAAGGTGACTCATAGTGATATTACACTCCTTTGCCCAAGATATATATCTGGTTATCGAGGTCGAGTTGGAGCTGTCCCCTCGGCATGTGGCCAGAGTTTCCCTTTGGTCTCATTGTCCATCAACAGAGCACGTGTAGTGGAGCTCCCTGTTTCCGGCTGATCAGCCAAGAAAGGTCCGCAGACAAGGGATTGTCTAGATTGCCAAACCTCACCATGCTGCTCCCTGTCATGGCTTTCCACCGCAACAGAGCAACATCAAGTGGCAACAGAGCAAGATCAAATGGCACTAGCCAGGCTAGGTTAGTTCAGAATTGAGGCATGTTGTGGCCGTGATTTAGAGATCGCCCAGGCCTAACAGATCAAAACAGGAACTGGGTAAGTTTCTAAAGCATCAAGAGACTCAACATTCAGAACCCTGGATGATGCTTGGAGATTTACTGCTTTCCCGATAGTCAGGCTGAGGTCAGGCATATCCTTAGTATTTTGTACCTAGAGACACATCTAGAGTAATAAACTCTGACCCACTTTAATTTGAAGGTCTTAAGTATGATCCAGCCAGGTCCGCAAGGCTCCTGTTGAAGCAACATGTGCTATTTGACCCAAGTCCATAGCTGGCTGGACTACTAGGCTAGGTAAAAATGATCAGTCCGAGTTCCGACTGGTCCGAAAAAGACAAGTTTGACATGTTAAAGAGAAAAAATTGAATAAACATGTTTATTGACAATAGATGTTCCAACAAAGGCTGCATGAGATTAGATAAGAGGGGCAGTATCAGGCCAATTACAAGAAGGTTGGCAAATGGATAGATACACGAAGAAATATTGGATTCTTCCAATGTGCAGGCAATCGAAGTTGGATCTCACAAGAAAAGAGTAAAAAAAAAAGAGTAAAACAAAACCAAACAATGCCAATGAAGGCATGCAATAAAGATTTGTATCTGAAGGTGTAAGCTTTATAAATTACCAAATAATAAATGTAAAATAATATATATTTTCTCATAGCAGAGCTTGCTCTTGAGTATGATGCTTTACAAACTTAGTCTACCTTATTAATACTAAATGCAAACAACTATCTGCTTGCCCAAGATGAACGAAATTTTTCAAAAAACACACCAAAGAATGGCAGCATTTAGCAAAACATGTTGTTTTGACCATCTAAAATAAACACAACAAAGAACGTAATAAATTTGTTTTCAAATAAATTATCTTTTTTTGGCAAAAAAATTAGCATTGTTTTACTCTCAAAATGGGTTTCAGCCTGCCACCCTTTTCCATGGATTGAAGGTGAAGCTAGAAGTGCCGCAATATGGTAGTACTATGACCAAACCATGGATTGCTGCAGACAAATGGCTCATGTGAGGCCCATCCTTGAAGATATACAATACAACCTGATGCACGGGCTAACAGGTAGAAGAAAGTTAGTTGAGCTTCCCCTCCCTTAGTCAAGCAAGCTAATAATTGAGATCAAAATATGTCTCAAATCATTACACCCCATCCCTAATGCCATTAAGAGTTTCTTTTGTGAACCAGAATACAAGGGGTATGGGTACTTAAGAGAGAGAGAGAGTGTGTGTGTATATATATATATATATATAGACACAATATTTCTTGGCCTTCTCTCTCTCTCTCTCTCTCTCTCTCTCTCTTTGTACATAGTTGCAGCAGGTCTCCCCCTTTCTTTAATTTCTAGTTGCTGATTCTATAAGGATAGTTCCATCAATGGCAATAAGAAGTTTAACGTACCCACTGCTTAACTTGGACTGCAGTGAGCCCATTTTCTCTGGGGTGGCAAAATCCATTGCTTTGCAGACCGAGCTAGTATTTAAATCTGCAACCTCACCTCCAGAAACCATTACAGCACAGAAACAGTTCCTTCAGCATCACAGGTCTGTGCACCTTCAGCATCACTTCGCATCAACACACTCATTAATAAAGATGCAAAAGGATCGCATCAACTTTTAGAGATGTGACCTCTGATCAAGTGAACATCCAATTCTACATGTTTGCTGCCCCTCGTCATGACACTAAGGATTGTTTTGTCCTCAATAATATCATCCAAGATTTCATCAACAAAGATCTCAAAGTTGATGATGATAGCATTTCTGAGATATTGAGGAATCCATTCCTTGATTATGAAAAGGCAGCATTCGCCACAATTGCAGTGGCCAGTTTGCTCCCATATCAGCAGGAGTACATCCGACCTTGTGACGGAAACAAGTCACACCAAGTTATGGTGACTAATTGGGGTAAGCAACCTTTAGACTTCATTAGTATGATGAACAACAAGATAGAATGTTCATCCAAAACTTTACCGTAATTTCAAAAACTTTTTTCTTATGAGTTGGTGATAATGAGTTGTTAGATGACTCCCCAAACAAGGATCTATGTTATTCCGATGATGTCATCATTTTGGAAGAAAGTCTTATTGAGGGAGACTGGATTCAAGCCTCCAAAAACCAGTCAATCATTTATACAGAAAAGATCTTTTAAAATGAGGATAATACTATAAAGAGGCTCTCTATATTGCCATCCAAGTTAATGATATGACTGTGCCACATGGATTGATCATTGGAGGAAGTGACTTAAATATTTATCTTGTTTTCACAGCCAAGGCTTTCGGCTTCCGTGAAGACAAATATCACCCTGATCAAACCAAAATATATGGATATGATGGTTGAAGAATGAATAGCAAAGGAACCCTCATGATGGACGTGATCATCGAATGCACCAGTCACTCTATTTTATTTCATGTGGTGAATGTACCCCATCATACAAGTTGCTCCTGGGGCGGTGTTGTATCCATGAAGTATCAGATATCTGATACACTCTTCACCAATGACTTAAATAGAATTTTAGCCCATCTGTCATCACCGTATGTGTAGAGGACCTGATTGAGAGGTTGATACAGCCAATACTCCCTAGACCAATTAACTCATGGACATACTCAACATAAGGACAAGAAAGAAGCACCTTAGAAAAAAGGATGCGAAGCATGGAGGTAGGTAAATCATCCAAAGTAACTATATTGTCTCAAACAGTCATCTAAACATCAAGAACATCCCTTATATGCTCATTTTGAGAAGAACCCAAAGGGAATCCAGTTGCTTTGAAAGGTGGCTATCGTCCATTCACTGGCCTTTAGAAGATGACTTTGAGGGTCTTCTGGAAGAATCTCAGCTTCTCCTGGAGCACCTCGAGATCATCTTTGGCATTCAAGATGAGGTCCACCTTTTCTTTCAACAAGCTTGTTAAAGAAATAGGTGTTTGCACAAGGTGTCAATTACTGTTGTCATCTCTATTTTTTCTTGGTAAAAGAAAGATCTAGCAGAGGAAGAGAACTAGAAATCTGAAAATGGAAGGATAGGAGGACGAAGGAAGGCCAAACAAATTTAGGTCCACCACTGCAATTGGAATTAGTGGAGAGTAAATAACCTGCCCACTACTTAAATTGGGGAGTGGTTGCCCATTTGTGCTGTACAGGCTATCAAGGTCCATCATTGGTGCTAAATAAATCCGAAAAAAGTTTCGACACATGATTTTGCAAAGAAAAAAGGACCCAAAATTTTGTTTAGCTCATTCAAGTTTCGTGATCTGGCCATTGACTAGAAGTACAACTTGTTCGTACCTTGAGGGAAGGCCATCGACCTTGCCAAACTCAAGGCTAGTCATCCCAATTGTGAAGAGTGTTTCATATTTAGACTTAGGTTCAGGACGTCTGCGACTCATACTAAACCAGTTCAGCTGCTGTCTCTTTCAACAAACTCTGTTTGACAGAACTATGAGCTCAGAATGGGATGTGAAACGTCTCTATAACTAAAGCAACAGAGCAGAGCATGATCAAGTGGCACTAGCCACACAAGGTTGGCTCAGACCAATTATGAGCAAGAGCTATGTTTTGTTTATAGTCTTTTGGCCATTTCCTTAACTTAATATATGTTTCTCATTAAATTACTCTTCGGATCATATCTATGAGGTTATATTGTCCAAAAAATATTTTAATACTTAATTTTAATAGGTCTAGTTTTTGTCTCTTACTCAAGTGGTCTGCTTTTCACCAACTTTCCTTTCTTTTTATATATATATATATAGAAAGAGAGAGAGTGACAGCAGCAGTGCACTCAGATCTGTTCATAGAATGGATCAAGAATGCAGGTTCACACGGATCGGATTTTAAATGGATCCAAGATCCAATTAGCTAGGAAGCTCTATTCAAATGAACGGGTAGTTTATTTGGAGCGGCTGAAGATGATAATTAATTGGAAACCCTAAATTCATTTTTCTTTCATTTGTACATGTTTCTTCTTTTAAGTTCATTTTTTGTTGTTGTTCTTCACTAGATTTGTAGTTTTCCTCAAGGAATAGAGCTTATACTTTAATTACTGCTTGGAAGAGAGAGAGAGAGAGAGAGAGAAAGTGGCCTTTTGTTTTATCAACAAATCTTTCTGTTTGTTTACGGTTCCAAAGTTCAGTCGCTGAAGATTTGATATTTTATGCTTATTTTTGGTTCTGAAATGTCTAAGGTGGTGGCTTAGTGGTTCAGTTTTTTTCTTTTACTTGTTTTATATTCAATGGAAACCTGATGAACACTACCAAAAAAAAAACAATAGTTTTACCATGGGAGGAATGCATCAGTAAAAATTCCAAAGCCGTCAGTATATGTTGTAGCCACAATTTAATGAGCACCATAATTCAAAGGTTGAACTTTCCTTTGTTTTTAGGGCCTCTACACTTCAGTAAGTTAAAAAGGTACAGAAGGTTCATGTAACAAGATACAACAAACTATTATAACAATTGATATATACTTACACTTTACCTTTTATACTCTTCACCTTATAAAAGCAATTGACAATGCCTCATCATTGATGGTACCAAATACATCATTTTTGAAGTAGAAAATCAATTTCTCTATGTTCCAATAACCTTTCTTAACCTTTGAGAGGAGACAATCTGTTCTTGTACATTGCTGGAAATGCAAAAAAGAACATCGTGTCTGGTGTGTCTTTACTGAGCAGGAAAGTATTAACCAATATCAAATTGGAGGCAGACTCAGGAATGTTTTGTTGCAAGAGCCAAACTATAGTTTCAAAATTTCAATAAGTGCCAAAATAGAATTTTTTTAAATTTTCACTTACTTAAGCTAATTTTTTTGAAGGATACATATAAATTTTTGCATTTTTTGAACCAAGGAGTTGGGGGGGGGGGGTGTGGTGAGGGTCCTCCCCAGCACCAAGCCCATTTTCTTTTATTAAACACAGGAACACCCACACCCTAGAATCTTCATTCCATTCCATCACACACAGGGGTGGAGGGAAGGGGGAGCCGGCATGAACCTTGGCCACCCCCCCCTTCAGATTTTAAAAACTTTAAAAATTTGTATGTAAATCTAAAAAAATTAGTTAAATATATATAAAAAATTAAAAATTTCTATTTTGGCTCCTGTTAAAATTTTGGAACTATAGTTAACCTATGCAACAAAAAAATTCTGGCTCTGCCCCTGATCACACATGCCTCATAACTAGAATGGTGACAACGGTCCCCATTCCAGTGATTCCTTGACACAATTTTCTGGAAGCAAGTTACCAGTTAAAGTTTCCTATAAGATCAAACTATAATAGGTCAAATTATTCGATGGTACAGACTTTTAATCAACACCATCCTTTTATGTACCCACTGCGCGTGGTCTCCCCTTTGCACCTTTTCCTTCTCATCCTCTCTCTTCATGACTTTATCGACAGTATTTTTCCTCTCTCATTTGTCTTCTCCTGATTTCTTTGTTGCCATCATCGAAGTTACCAGTAAGAGGGAGTCGGGAATTTTTCATGAGGGTCGAATTATGGTTTCAAACTAACAACAACAAAAATATAATTTTTCAAACTTGTTACATAACATATATGAATTTGTGTAAAATTTTATATGTAAAATTTTACTTTTATTTATTTTTTTAGGTCTAGATACCATTGATTGGGGATCAGAAAATCAGGGAGGACGAGTTCAGCTTGGACTCATTAAAAAATTGGCAATGCTCTACCTTGAGTTTCAACCAAGTGAATGGAATGGAAGAATCCAAAGGAAATTTGAAGATATTCCTTGTGTCGAGTTCCAGACATGGATGCGAGTTCTAGATCTTTTCGTTTTTTTTTTTGGCTTCCCTCCTTTATTGCCTTCTCCAATAAGGGGCAGAGCCAGAATTTTTTCATGAGGTGGGTGGAATTAAGGTTTCTAAAGTTTAACAAGGGCCAAAATATTATATTTCAAATTTTTTATACAGAACAAGTGAAATTTTCTAAAATTTACATATAATTTTTTTTTTAATTTTTTAAAGTGGGGCCAGGGCCCATGTGGGCCTTACCTTGGCAACATCCCTATCTCCAATCATCTAAAGGCTCTTCATTTCTTTGCCATCTTGTTCATTGATTTGATTCTCATGTGGAATTTTTTGGAATAAGTTTTTGTGTTTCTTTCATAAATTTTTATTTCTGTATTTCTTTACTCCTATCAATGGCTTTTGTGATTGCACTTGGATTTGATGTTCCTTTTCCTGGTTGAAAAATTGATTTTTACTTCGACCTCTTGAGTTTATGTTGATTGATTATTACAATAGGAAGAAAACAGATCAGATGGAGAAAGAGCCAATGGATGGAAGCAACTATGTCCTTCCTCTGTTCTTCTCTATCTCAATGTATAAAAACAAAATTCAAAATTAGCATACAAATTCAAGAGATCGCAATGGATAAAAGCTTGATGTGTTAAAAGACCATGATTTTACTTCTTAGAAACGTGTTTAAAAATGTGACCTTCTTTAACAACAAAAATTGGGTTAAACATACCTATGAGTTATTGTTCACACCTCACTTTCACGGTGTGGAATGTGAAGTTTGTGCACGAATCAGCAAAAAATCAAGTTTTGCTTGAAAATAGATTTTAAGAGAAAGTGACCCATCCCTTCCACCATTAACAGCTGTAATTAATCGAAGGTCTGAGTTTTCTCAAGCTTGACAAGTTATTTTTTTTATACAATGTGTGAGGATTGGAATTCGGATTTTTAAAGTTTATTTAAACAAAGACTTGGATTTGATCGAAAATGTTTCCGTATTACAAAATTTTGAAGATTGGGAGTTCATCCTTGGAAAGGATTTTTTGAATTAATCATGGATTTTAGCAATTGGACCTTGAGTTGATCCCAAAAATTGTAATTTAGAATTGGAAATTGAGAATCAGAATATTGGATTTTGATACAAATTGGGGATTGGGTAATTGAAGCTTTGTTTTTGAAACAAGGATCTTGGAATTGAAAATTGAAAGTTTGGGCTAGACTTTAGAACTTGAAAGATAGTTTGGATTTTGGGATTTGAAATTTGACTTGAAAATTCTTGGAATCCTTGGAACTGAATTCAGTTTTGAAGCCAAAATTGAATTTGGAAAAATTGGATTGGAGAGTTGAATTCTAGTTGAAATTTTCGAGAATCGAATCTTTGAGATTGAAATTTTGGGTTTGGAATGGTTGGAACTCGATCAATTCAGAATTTTTGAAAGCATTTTTGGGTTTAAGATTTTGATATTTGAATCAAGTTTTGGTATTTTGAGAGATTTGATTTTATTTGGTTGGTTTTGATCATGAAATGAGATTAAAAAATTGGAAATTGGCAGTCCAAGTCCAGTTTTGGGAGAATTTTCTTTATTGAAAAATTTGGAATTTTTATTTTTATTTTTTTGGAATTTTAGTCAAGCTTATGAAAATTTGCTTGAGATTTTTGGATTTGAAAATTAGTTTGATTTTGAGAAAAATCCAATGGAATCGTTTTGAAATTGATTATGAAAGTCTAGGTTTTATAACCATGTTGAAAATTTGGTGCTTCTGTGTCAAAATAAGTGAGGTGCTCAAGTTTGTGTGGCAATATGACATAATCATGAAAGCTACTCCAACTTGATTCACTTAGATTTTGGTGAATTTGAGTAGGTGCATTCATGTTGTGAGTGCATGTATGCATGAAATGTGTATATTCATGCTTCGCTCTATTTCTCTCCATGCATAATTAAATTTAATCCCACATAGGCACAAGTCCATCTTGGAGGTGAAAAACATAAGACTGTTCCCCAAGCACATCCTTGATGTGGAGGAGGACATAAGCTTAGGTTTTTACTAGATGGTAGGCAAAAATTCATTTGATAGGCTGATTTCAACTCATTTTTTACTAGATGGTAGGCAAAAGGAATTAATTTGTTTGAAAATTTGGAGAATTTGGGCCTTGACAAATTTTCTCTTTGGGTAGCAATATCACTTTTGTGAATTCCCTTAGGAAGAAACGTTTTGAAAAGATGATTCTTGAATTTTGATTTTGGAAATAGCTTGATATATATTGATTTCTGAAAATAGCATTATTTTTGGAGATGATTGTATTTTTGGAAATAAGTATTCCCAAATGGGTTTTGTAAAACATTGAATTTCTTTTGTGGTTTTGATCTTGATCAAAGTCTGAGGATTTCCTTTTGAAACCCAAGAAGATTATATATTTTTATTAATTGCTGATTTTCAAATTCACGAGGATTTCTGAAAATTTCACAAACGAAAAGGTTAAAACGGGCACATTGCAATTGGTATACTCCAGTTACAATATAGACCGCACTCATAAACTGAGTGGATCAGATTCTTCGGGGAAACGATTTGATGAGATAATGAAGTCTGATTTGTTGCTCATCCAACCAGTAAGGAAACCATTCAGGCTTCATTCGTCTTTTTTTTCTTTGCATACATCATTAAAACATTCAATCACATAGAAGAAGGAACAACATTTTCTTCCAAGCCAGTGTTATTCTCATTCCGATGTTTGAATAGGCTATTTCCCAACTTTCAGGAATAGTAAGAATAACCAATTCAATGAATCTCTGGGTTTCCCGAAGCTCCTTTTGCCCGTTGAATATATTCGTTTAGTTATTGTTTGTTTTGGTTTGCCCTAGCTAGCTCCCTCTGGTTTAGGTGGGCAGCCTGGCAAATAAACATCGACGGGGATTAACTTATCGACTCCTCAACCAGGTCACCATGAGTGGGACTCCGACCATAGCATAATCGACAGATCCAAGATGCACTTCGGCAAGTGAAGGGAGTTCGAATATATATTGGTGATTTAGATCAGGAAAATCGTACGGATTTTATGAAACCATGTGCTATGGCTCGAATCCGTAGTCCAAAATTTAGTTTGGATTTGTTGTGAGAATCGTGATGCACATATGCTTTTAATATGTATATTTTTTTTCGTGGTGACCCAACGGACAGCTTTTAAATCAGGCTGCTTAGGGTCTGATTTGTAGTGTCAAGCGACTAGAAATTTGGCATGCAAGTGGCCGATCTAGCTGATTATTGCAAAATAGTAATTGAGTGTTTGACTTTGGCTTGATAGAGGATGATGATCGCCCCACCATGGCTGCTATGAGTCACTGGCCATGGTGAAAGTGGGTTGATCTTCCCCTGCAGGCAGCCCCTTAATGGCTGCTCGTTAAAACCCATTGTTTATTTTTTCGTTGAATACAATGAGCCGCCCAATTAAATCTATTGAAATCATATGCAAGGTAGGTTGAAATCTAACCATGTGTCGATGGGAGGATTGAGGCTAGCATGGACTGGCATTGTGCCTAGAACTGGGCAGAATAGGGGAGGCCAGGCTGGGCTTGACTTGAAGGTGGGGAGTAGGTGGACGCCAAGCAAATGATGCTTTGGGCAGGGGACATCTTGGGCAGGGGTCGCCTTGGGCAGGGGCCTGCCTTGAGCTGGGG
Source organism: Nymphaea colorata (assembly GCF_008831285.2). Taxonomy (NCBI): domain Eukaryota; kingdom Viridiplantae; phylum Streptophyta; class Magnoliopsida; order Nymphaeales; family Nymphaeaceae; genus Nymphaea; species Nymphaea colorata. The sequence continues at coordinate 14,153,831 of NC_045149.1, forward strand.
ATGCCTTGGGCAACAGCACAGCTAGCACTACAAAAAACCTAAGCATTACTGACAGCCACCGAATGTCAGTGAAAATAGAATGCATGTCAGCAATGGTTTTACCAACATTTCATTCTTTTGTTGATGAAGGGAGTGTCAGTAAACATCATCGTCGACACACTGGATAGAAGAGTCTAGTGTAAGGTATCACCAGCATGAACTAAACAAAGGTAAATACTGGTTATTACCAACATCCTGTCACGTCGGGAATAATCTATTATTTCCAAGATTCTAGTGGCCTTGGGTAAATTTCTATCGACAGCAAGACTGTCCATCGGTAAAATATAACTTTCCACTCATTTAAACAATTCGACGAAAACGCTTGGTGGGTGGCTAAAAAGGAAGGTGATGGAAAACATTCTAGGCAGGTGATGTAAAACATTCTAACATCCAAAAAAGCATTCAAATGACAACCTATGAAAATAATATTCTACGAATAATTATATGTGAATTTAAATTAGACGTGGTCTAAATTTGAGGCAAAAATCCGGCAACAATGCGCTGTAATCCAGCAATAACAAAAATTAGAGTAAAATTTAGGGTTTTGTAATTGTGTAGGCATTTTATACAATTAATTATCAAATTGAAGGTACTAAGGTCAACAAACATTCTTCCAAAATTTCACATTCGCTAACATCCTAGGCCAACTCAAGCGAAAGAAGCCTCACGGCCCTACAATTAAGCCATTCCAAGAGTGCACTACTATGTGTTTTCTGCAGCTGTACAAACAACTCAAATTGTGTTGCTTCCATTGGCTGCTTGCCAGATCCATGCCAAAGCAGTCCTTTCCAACAAGCATCTCTCAATCGCCCGCAACTTGGCTTAATTGTGCACTTAACCGGTACAGTGAAACCTCCCTGGCTTGCTGTTACAATCATGGAGAACCTCTCCATGATCCAGCATGGGCAAAATTTAAACAAGAACACTTGCAAAGTGATCTCGGGACATTCATCATCTTTTGGCTATGTGGGAACCCTTTATAGTCCAATGGCCCTTCTTCATTGCCTACAACAAGCTCAACAGTCTGCACTCATCTATGGACCTCATGGCCTTACATGTTGGCAGCTTCAACTACCACCAGCAAGGCATACGAGATTGAAGTGATGGTCAAAGCCCCGTTTGAGCATCCTTCATGTGTCTTTGCACCTCGCTCTAGCCAAGGAAATCACTAGTTGCTGACTAGCATGAAGATATTATTCGCAACCTCATGATATTGGCAGGCCTTCTTCTGTGGATTATGCAAGAAGACGTACACTGTTAGGTCCTGGACAGCACGATACTTGGGACTTGGATGGTGAGAGGCCCACTCATTGGGCCTTGAGAACAAGTACTATTTTAAAGGGAGTGGGTTGATGTCGTCCCCGCTTGACCTGCATCTGTCACTATGCCCTTTGTAATGACAAATCTTCAACTTCTCAAGGTCATCTGGAAGTTGCAAAGCCTCCAAAACACCACTTTGTTCCGAAGCACTAGTGACTTTGTCATCACCTTTGTGCCTGAAAGTGTAATTCCAAACTGATTAGACCAAGTTTCTCCTTAAGAAATTGTGCTTTTTCTGCATCGGTTGCTTTTAATGTTGCCCCCAAACCTTCTATTGACAACTTCCCTTTTAGTTTATTCAAGCCTCGTAGTTCTCTAATATTGCATCCCCTTGTGTTTGTGCTACATCACATACAAGAAACTCTTTTAAGGTCCATAAATTGCTAAGCTTGCCCAAGCCTTCAGCTATAAAACTCAGACACCAAGTACTTTCCAGCCTGAGATACATTAAGTTCCAGTGTTCAAACATTTCCTTGGGTCACTCAATAATATTACTATTATTCAAATTCAACATCTCCAAGTTACAAAGTTTGCCAATTGAACTAGGCAACCGTCTAACTCTAGAATAGCTTAAGTCCAGATACTTTAAAAGTGCAAGATCTCCAATGGAATTTGGAAGCTCATGGATCCCACAGCCCTTCAATGACTACACCCTCAGCCAATTTACATTGATAATGCATGCAATATTAACCAAATGCCAATCAGCCAATAATGTCCGCAACTTATTTGCTGCTCCTGAGGCACCATGCATGAGCAGTTCTGGATAGTCTATGCTGAGCAGAGATAGATGTCGAGTGTGCTCAGTAGCAGAAGCATGACTATATTCCTCTCGACCTATATGTAAGGCAAGATCATGCAAAATATCATGTAGTTTCAGTTGCTTTTTTTTTTCAGTTTCTTCAATAAACATTGCTTTATCAAATCATTAATACATTGATTTGCAGTCAGTTTGGCATCAATCCCTTCGTTTTCCTCAATTAATCCATGAGCCAACCATTGCATGACCAGTTCATCCCTTCCTATCACATAATCCTTTGGATAAATGCTGCAATATACAAAACAATTCCTCAAATAATGTGGCAAGTTATCGTAGCTCAATATGAGACCAGGAACAATGTCACCACATCCAAAGGATGATGATGAGGCAGACATGTTCCATTCCAAAATCCCACTATCTGCAATGACCTCCCAATCCTCTTTTTCCATACTTCTTGACTATCTTCTTTTCAATAACTTTTTGCAGGAGTTGTCTTGCCAATCCCGCCTTGACCTGTCATGGAGATAATAGGAATACCTACATGTCTATCCAGCGCACTACTCAGCGTAGCTCCGTCAAACAAGAGCTTTTCGATTATGGCATTCTTATCACCCTCCCTGCCTATGGGTGGTTGTACACCACTAACAGGACCTTCACCACTCACTTTTGGTGTTGTTTTGATCGTACCTAAATCCACCATTTCCCTATCATTATTTATTTCATCAAGCCTTTGGTTGATTTTCTTGATTTCATTACCAAGCTGGTAGGGAAAAGAAACATGTTCTTTAAAGCACATGTATAGAGTATTCCAAGGCTTTCGTACCTTTCTATTTAATGCCGAATCCTTCTCCCTTTTGCTAAGCCCAATGTCCAGGGCATCGTAAAAGGCATCCTTGAGCTCACTCTCGATCTTTGTCGCGGTCATTGCTGAAAAGGGGCTTGCTGTCTACCTCCTCGATTGCCTTCTGAAAGCGTTCCAGCTTCCTGAGATCATCTTTTGCATTCAAAATGACCTTCACCTTCTCTTCCAACAAAATGGTTACAGCCCCCAACAAATGAGAAGTAGCTGTTTCTGCAAGTGCATTGATTACTTTTGCCATCTCATCCGTTTCTTAGCAGATGGAAGAGCAGAGAAAGAGAAGCAATTCTTACCCAATGGGAGGGAAGGACGCCAAATAAAGATCAAACTGAAAATGAGGAACCATTCAATTTCTGATCTCTGAAATAGGCCGAGGAAAATGGAGATGCTGACAACTCGAGCAACCCTCCCTGTGCTGACCCTTGCTTCAGAATTCGGGCTGGCTAATATTATTTGAGAATTAACGTAGAAAGCATGACTTATAAAAATTATATAAACATATATAGTTACTGAATTTATAACTAGGTGTGGTTGTGCACCTTTGAATCCAATGGAAAGTCCATATGGTCTAATCACAACAAACATAATTTAAAAAAAAACGTGTTAAAAGCGTGAAAAATATATCAGTGTCTTATGGCTGGGCCGAGTACTCGACGGAACTCCGTACTGAATCTGATTGACTTCCAATTTGGTCCCAAAAAACCAGTTTATCTGATAACCTAACAGGTCGGTCTGAGTCGATTTGATGGGGTTCGGCTCTCGGTTTGGTATGTTATTTAATATAATTTTATTTGAATAATAATAAATAATTTATTATTAAAAATATATTTTATATTAAAAAAATTATTTTACATTTAAAAAATATTTTTTTTATTTTAATCGAACGAATACAAATTTGAGTTCTGGATATGAATTTGGGTTTTGGTCTCGATCAGCCTAACATAAAATGGCAAAAAGATTGTTTCTTTGAGAAAACATGAAGCATGAAAAAGCAAATGGCGTTTTGCATGTTTTTAAGTGTTTTTTGACTTTTTCTAATAACAAACTGATCGTTTCCATTCTTTATTTTTATTTCTAGTTGTTTTTATTATTTTTATGTTGCCTTATTAGTTTCTTACTTATTCGGCTTTTTCATAAATTCTAAAGATTTTAATTTTTTTGAAATGTTACGATATTTTCAAGCTCCCTGTAAAAAACCATAGTTTAAAATGCAGAAACAGTATGTGACTATTGTCTAAATATTATAACATACATACATATGATTTAACTAGTGATTTGGCACTTTTTTTTTTGGTAGTCAGATCAGAATCTGGATTCAATTAAAGTAAACGAACTTGAAGTTAGAAATCCAACTCGTTTGAATCCCTAGAGTCCTTATATATGAGTTCATATATCATGATCAGGGTATTGCTATACCTCAAATATCTTGTGAAATTTAGATTGTAAAATCAAACCGAACCTAAACAAACTACCACCTGACAGTGCAAGAGGGAGCCCTTTAAATCCATAGAACTACCAAAGAAATTAAGGGTGTGAAGTTCTTAGCTAGAATGTTTCTTCGTCTTCTTTTAGCAATGCCTGATTAATTAAATTTCTATTTGTGTTCGCTTGGCTAAGTTGGTACTTGCATTAGAATGTGCTAATACATTGCTTTTCTTCCGGGCATGTCACCCATGCCACTCGAACCAGCAACCAACCATTGGCCCATTTCCTCTGGCACACTTGAAGCAGCAACCAGCCATTAGCCCAAAAAGAGTGTGAAACCCGATTAACCAAATCTGAATCTCATTGCCAATCCGCAATCATCTGGCAGCTGTAGAAAATTAAAGCAAGAAGACTAGTTGCTGATACATTGCTTTTCTTCAACAATTTATGATTTATGGTGAACCTCTTAGTAGCATTTCAAACCAGATGAAGTTCCAATGTACCTTTTAGATGAAATCCTGGGAACAAAATTTCTCAAAAGCGGTTAATAAGAATGTACAAAAAGCAAGCCGAGCTCGAGCTGGGCCCGCTCGAACTCGACTCAACTCATATATAGTTTGACTTCAGCTCGACTCACTTAACTGAGTCCAAGCTCGAGCTTTGCATGTTTAAGCTCATGTTTCGTAATATATATTTTGTGCTTAAACTTTCTATATTTTTATTTAAGCCATTTTATGTTTTTGAAATTATAAAAATAAGTATTAGTGTTGAATGATTTTAACTGAGTTGGGTTCTTCCAACTCGAACTCGACTCATTGACAAATTTGAGTTATCATTTAGGCTCCAACTCGACTCATTTAACTTACAAGCCGAGTTCAAGTCAAGCTTAACTGGGCAACTTCGAGTCGTGCCCGAGTTGGCTCGACTAGAGGAACATTCCTAGCCGTGAATTCACATTAATTGAGGATATATTGACATATTTACTTACCAGGAGGATCTATATAGATATATACAGTAGTCTGATTATTGGCCTGTTTGTGTTAAAAAAAGAAAAAAAAAAGGAAATGAGAAAAAGTGAAATTATTGTCAAGATATTTTGGAAAGATCAAAATCATTGAATTTTTTTCCTTTTTTTGCAATACTTTATAAAAAATATAATCATATTTTAGTTTTTCTTGGTTTATTTTATCTTTTTAATAACTTTTTTGAATTTTTATTAATGTTGGTAAGACATTAAAAAGTGAAAAATGAAAACGAATTCACATAGTTTACCTAATACCCTTAATTATATCCATTTTTTTGGATATTCACATATTCATATTCAAATTCGAATTTGAATATGAATAAAGAAAAAACAGATCTGAATTTGAATTCAAAATCTGATTTCACATTCCCAATCTGATTCTTATATTGAGATCCAAATCTGAATTTTGAACCGAATTTTTCCAATTTTCAAAATGTAAAAGAATTAGATATAGGAAATTTGTATAAAAAAAATCTGACCCGAATCCAATCAGGTATTTATGCATATCCGAATCTGAATCTGGTTGGATGTCATTTTTTAAATATGATTTGATTTCTTAATCAGATATTAAAAATTTTTTCACATCCAATTTTTTGGATCGGTTTGATTAGATATTCAATTCAAATCTAGTATATTGACATCGCTAAGTACAAGTAAGTTCATTTGTTCAAGTAATTTGTTTGATCTAGGTTATCATTTTATTTTTGTATTTTTTTAAATTAAAACGCAAAAAAGTGGTAAAGTCAAATGGGCAATTGGTAAAGGAACTAAAACGAGTCTAGCTCAAATTGGGACTCAGTCTACTCGGGTTGATCTCAAGCTAACCTGGTACAGCTCAACTTGAGCATGGACTGAATAAGATATGAGTGGAGTCGAGTGACCTCAACTCGGCTCGTGTACATCCCTACTAGTGAAAGGGTACGAGGTAAATACTATCTCTGCTCTTTCCTTATTCCAAATCACTTTCTTCAGCCAACAGTTGACGAATTAAAAGACTCACGAAAGACCCTAGCTGGGGCCCTCGCAGTTTTGTTTTCTCTCTCCCTCAATGCATTAAGGTTTCTCATCATAACTACCATAGAATCCAAACCTCCCATTATGTCCTGCAGCTCCAACCTGCAACCCATCCCTTCCTCTACGTGGGCAACTAATTCTGGCCGCTCCCTTTGAGTACTCAGAGCTTATAGCCCAATTGCTTCTACCACACCTTCGTGCACTCAGACTTAGGATCCCACATGCGTGGATGCATGTGGTTTAAGAAGGGTGGATTGTAACAATTCAAAAGTTTAGTCTCATATGGAAGATTGTGAGAAACCTTAAAATGCTCCTAAAGGGAGTTGTTAAATGATTTGTTGTCCTGGTTCGTAGCTTTTTTCAAGCTGAAATCGAAATTGCTAGGAGGTGGGTTGTGATCTACATGACTATAAACCCAAGCATAGGAGTGGGTTGGGTCGTTATGGTGGTATCAGAGCACGGTTCAACATTCAGACTTAGGGTTCCACATAGACAGATGCATGTGCCTTAAGGGGGTGTATTATAGTAAAGTTTAGTCTCGATTGTGAGATAATTTCAAGGGCTTATAAAGGGAGATGTTAAACGGTTGGTTGTCTTAGTTTCTAACTTTTTTCAGCCTGAAACCAAAATTGTTAAGGAGTAGGTTTGCATTCGCTGGACTAGGAGTCCGAGCCCGATAGTGGGTCGAGTCCTTACAATGACAAAAATGTGAAAGTACCATGCAGTGGTACATTTTTTAGAAAGCCTTTTGCTGAGTGAGAGGAATATGTCAGTGGCCTAGCGAGAGCTGAATCTACCAACAAGATCGAAGTTGGTGTCAAGCATAGTTGGCAACCCGTGCGTTCGGATGCCAACTGGGTTACCGAATTGCCTCAGTGACTTGTCCAAGTCGGGTCTCAAAAGCTAAAGTTATAATAAAATGCTTTTACTGTTGTTTTTGTGGTGTTCAAAGATTGAAATTTGAAAAATTATGTTCTTTTGGTGGTCGCTAAAATGAAACAAATAAAAAACGAAAAAAATGTTTCTAAAAAATAGTAATACGAAAAACATCATTGGAAACCATTATTATGGATTCTATTTTCATTGGAGGATATAGAGTTTCTCATGCATCTCTCATCCTTCTCACCCTCTTTTTTCCTCTTATTCGGGTTTGGTCTCATTTTCGTTTTTAGTTACTGTCCTTCTCACCATCCTCTCTCCCTCTCTCTCTCTCTCTTTCTCTCTCTCTGCTTGATGGCTTCTCGAGAGGCCAGGATGCCTGCCTCAGTGTAATAAAATATTAATTACTAATTTTTAAAATAAGTTTTGCTTTTATATATGTAATATAGATATTTTAACTTTTGTTCACTAAAATTGAACTGTGCAGGGCTTAGGCTTAAGCCCAGGCATTGATCAAATGCCAACCAGAGCCTGGCCGTGGATGGCTGGATGTCAGAGTCTTCGACAAGACAGCCTCTTGGCTGAGGCCTGAGCCTACCAGCAAGGGACGGGTGGTAGTGTGGCAAGTTGCTGGCTGCAGGTGGCTGCGAGTAGATGTCCTTAGCCATGACTGATGGTTGTTAGGCCTGGTGGCAGCTAAAGCAGGGTCCTAAAGGGAGGGTCTAGGGAGAGAGAGAGAGAGAGAGGGAGGAGGGGGGAGAAGTAGTGGCTGGTAAGCATAGGGCCAATGTTGGTGTTGTGTCAGACTACCAAGTTGTCATGATATGGGTTCTAGCAGAAGGTCTTCCTCTGAAGGTCTTCCTTTGAAGACCAGGCTACTGGTACTGGCTTTGTGCACTGGTGAGCAAGCATGGCTTGGGTGCAAACCGATGTACACTGTGGAGCAGCTTGCAATGGTCGGCCTTGAGGAAATAGACAAACTTTGACTGGCAGTTTACAGAGAATGGTGGTAGAGTCCAACTTTGGTTCTGAAATATATGGTAGATCTTGGTGAAAGGATTCTGGGATAGAGAGAGAGAGAGATTGGCCAATGGACAGCGGTAAAGGCAGAACTTCCAAAGGATGTTTGTAGAGCCAATGTTGGCTTATTCTTTCTTTTTTTTTTGTTTTAATTTTTCTTTTTTATTCCAAGTGGTTAGCTAAGGGATTCTTTTACAATTTTGTAAAAGTTGTTACTGAGGGTAGTTTGGTCATTTTTATGTACACAATCTATAAAATTAATGTAGCGGATCATAAAGTTGATGTATTTGGAAGGAGGAAAGGCTGGGGGTAAGCCTCGGGCTGGGCTGCCGCCTGGTACCCGGTACCTGGCCCGACTCGGTCCCGGGCCCTGAAGATTTGAGTTTCGGGCTTTTTTTTTTTGGGCTCAGCCCGGCCCGGTAATTAACTGGTCAGGGGCCTGAAAAACCCGACAATAAATTTATTTTTTTTTTTTCAAAAATAAACAGGCTTGGGGAGTTTTCTTCTCTTCTTTTCGCTGTTTTGCCGAGGACCGAAGTGAGTCTTCGAGGTTGCCAACTTGCAGGAAGGGCGGGCGGAGAGCGGCCGCACCGGTGAGGAAGAGGCTCGCAGACTCGCAGTCCTGGAGGAGGAGGCTTTGGGCAAAGGCGGCAGAGGTTGGTAGCGGGAAGTGGATGGCGGCGGCTGGCTTCCATTGCCCAGTTCCATATCTGACTTTCTTCTGATCGGATTGGGGTTAGGGTTGGGAAGGGTTAGGGTTAGGGTTTTCGAAACTTGCGGTTTAGTGGATTAAACCACAATCCCTCCTACTGTTTCCTCTGGTGGTGTGGTGGGTCCTTCGATGATGAAGAGTGCTCACTGCTTCTTCATCTGACTTTCTCCTCCTTTTATTTCTCATAATTCTAGCAACCAAGAAAAGGGAGAAAGAACAAAGAAAAGGAAAGCAACACAGAGGGGAAGGGAGAGACCCTTCATGGCAGCAGCAAAATGGGGCTTAGCGACCCTTTACTGAAGCAGGGAAAAGCTTGAAAGTCAGAGGGGGAGTGACAGACCTTCAAGGCAGCAGTAAAAGGGGGCTGGGACTCAGCGAGACCCTTCATGGCAGCAGAAATCGAGCCACGCTGTGCCTTGGGCATAATCTCAAGCCCAAAGCCCGATACTTTATCGGCCCGGGTTTCGAGCTGGCCCGATAGCCTTAACGGGCTTAGCTTTTGCATTTTTTTCTGGCCAGGCTGGGCCGACCCAGGTCGGTAGATTTTGTGTTTCACCGATAGTGCATGAGTTGTGTTTTCCCCATTGTTGCACACGATAAACTTGCAGATGGTCACCTAATTTGGAGTTCTCATTAATGGCACTGCTAGGATGCCTGTATACATTTTTAAAATTCACATTACATGGTTTTTTATTTTACTCTATGGTGAATGAAAGAAGATTTTATATGGTTGTTCTGGGCATGTGTTTCAGGTGAGCATCAAGACTAATCCTGAAGAATGAGCAGAGAGTGGTGATCTTTGGTGTTTGCCATTTTGTTTTTTGAAGGGCTAAACAAATGATCATTCATCTTCTATTAAGTGCATTGTACATGTATTACATATGTACCTGCTTTCAGAATCCAGGTTCCTGGATTGCACTTTGCACCCTGCTTGGCTTCTCAAGCAACTCTTTCTCGTGAATGATCATTGTAGCACGAAGGGACTCTTGTCACTTGTTCTCTTTCTCTCTCTCTCTCTCTCTTTCTATCAACATATATTATATATATATATATATATATATATATATATATATATATATATATATATATATATATGTGTGTGTGTGTGTGTGTGTGTGTGTGTGTGTGTGTAATATAATATATTATTTTTTCCCAGTGATTAATTCCATATATATATATATATATATATATATATATATATATGTGTGTGTGTGTGTGTGTGTGTGTGTGAGTGTGTAATATAATATATTATTTTTTCCCAGTGATCAGGAATTAATGCTGAATATATATATATATATATATATATATATATATGTATTGTTCTTATTATCAAACAATAGACAAAACAAACAAACATTACAAAAGGACCAGAATGTACAAGATGCAACTATTGGACAAAACATACAAAATAGATAGAACATAAATGAAATGTCCGGCAAAACAAATAGGACAAACAGAACAAACAACAGAAAAAAAAACAGTGAACAAAAGGAACTCTAAGTTTTGTTCCTAAAACCTTCAAATAGTGGGCATATAACACCAATAACATGACAGAGGTGTGGTACGAAGGACATCCAGTCCATTTGGTCCAATGAAACAGTGGTCAAAACGATCTATTAGAATGCACACTTAGGCGCATTTACTAGCTAAGTGTGCATGAAAGAAGCCAATTTGTAGCTATTGGCCCTGCTTACACAGGGAATTGAATCCCCACCTCCCCCATTTAGTTGAAGCATCTTCAATATATGATGCCATGAAAACATATTGGAAAGCCTTAGAGACCAACCTTAAAAGAATGTTGATTCTGCATGAATCAGCTGATTTATGACTGATTCAACGGATTTGATAAAAAAAAATTGTTGCATTTTGGAGGCTCTTGAATCAGCTATTGCATTTTATTCAAATCAGCTGATTCAGGCCTATTTAAATCGACAGTACCAATGAACTTATATAAATCATGATGGAAAATGACAATGGATGATGTGATGGTTAAAGGTCTGAAACTAGTTATGTGCATACCCCTGTTGGCAAAAAATTGTGCAGAGGGGTGTACAATGACCAAAATACTTTTGATTAAGTGAAAAGGAGCAAAACTAGTTTTATGCACACTTTTATGTATGCATGCATGGGAGTGTGTAATGACCAAATTGCTGCCAATAAAGTGAAAAAATGAAGATTTTAAAAGGATAAAAAGGAGAATGTAAAAAAGTAAAAAGGACTAAAAAGTAATTTCATTATCTAAAATTTCTAAAACTCCCCCATCCTCTCTATTTTTTTGGGATTGCATACTTGTTGTATGTACAAAGTAGTGAGAAAAAAAGAAATTTTTTATACTGAAATGTACTTTTTAGTATTTTACAACAATAAAAAAATATGAAAAGTTTAAAAGTGTAAAAAGTAGATTTCTTTATTAACAACATTCCTAAAATACCTCAACCCTACATTTTCTTGGTGAGGCAGGATGGAAGGGAGAGGGCAGGGATGCACTACGATGTTGGTTGGTGAATTTGAGGCAGCATTTACTCATTTTTTATACATTCTGTCAACTTTGGGAGCCGGAAAACATGACATGAAAGATTTACAACACCAAATCAAATGAGAGAGAGAAGTCGATGAAATGCAAAATATTCATACTTAAACAAAAAAATAATTGCTGTCACCGATTTAAAAAACCCCACACATTTCAGATAATAAAACACCAAAATGTGCTAATTGTAAACTTTGCCCCGAGATGGTCGAGTGTAGGACATCTGAAAATTCCCAACAAGCTTTGAGAGGCAGGCGATCTGTTCCTTTGCATCCATGGGACATGTTATTCCTGTTAGACTTGGACACCTTGCTCAAGTTCCTCTCAAGCCCAACTTCAGTTCTTCTTCAACAAATCAGTGAGAGAGGCAGCTATCAAAGAATACTCTTCAATGAATCGCCGATAGTAGTTCACCAAGCCGAGAAATGAACGCAATTCCTATACATTGGTTGGCAGTTTCCAATCCTGAATAGCCCTCACCTTTTCTATGTCCATCTGCAGCTGACCTTTTCCCACTATGTGGCCGAGAAAACTGATTTCTTATTGGCCAAATAAGCACTTCTCACGTTTCACATAGAATTCGTCTTCCCATAGCACTTTGAACACTGTTCGTAGCTGTCCCACATGGTCTTTCATAGAGCTGTTGTACACCACAATATCGTCAAGACAGATCACCATGAACTTATCTAGGTACAGATAGAATATCTTGTTCATTAGAGTTGAAAAGGTTGCAAGAGCATTTGTCAATCCAAACGGCATTACTAAGAATTCAAAGGCACCGTAGGGAGTGACACATGTTGTCTTCGGTTCGTCACCGTCAACAATCTGAACTTGCCAATATCCCGATCGAAGATCTAACTTGGAAAATACTTGAGTTCCACAAAACTATAAAAAAGTTCGGCAATCAAAGGTAAAGGGTACTTGTTCTTCACTGTTACCTTGTTCAATGTCTTGTAGTCTACACATATCCTTTTGGAGTCATCATGCTTTGCATGAAATAACACTGGTGCACCAAAAGAAGCTTTGGAGGGTCTGATTATGCCTCCAGTTAACATTTTGTCCAACTGTCGCCGAAGTTCCTTCAATTCTACAGGGACCATTTTGTAGGGTGCCATTGGTGGTGGTTTGGCACCAGGAATCAGTTCTATGGCATGATCCATTCACGTCGAGGTGGCAGCCATCTAGGGAGCTCCGCAGGCATTGTCCCTGTGAATTCCCCTACAGTAGGTGCAAGCACCTCTGGGACCAAACGAGGAGAGTCTATAGGCACTTTCCTGATTGCCACCAAGTACGTGTCTTCACGTGCTTCAGACCTTTCTTCAATTGAAGAGCAGATATCGTTGCAGCCTTGCCCTTATCTTTCTTTACTGTTATTGTTGGCACCATGCAAGGAGACGTCTCATCCATAATGTTGATATTGGGCAAATGCGGCATCGGGACCATCTTCGCTGCACTAAAGAGCCCCATGCCTAAAATCATCTAGAAATCATCCATCGGGACCACCGAGAAGTTGGATTTCTTTGACCAACTCTCAATCTTCACAACCGCATCCTGGACCACTCCGTTGATGGGTTTTGCCTCTGAGTTGACCGCCTTCATGCGTTACTCTTCCTTCTTAGGGGTGAGGCCCAATTTCCTTGCCTCCTCATCTGAGACAAAGTTGTTAGTGACACCCGTATCTACCATAGCCATGGTAGGCTTTCCATTTACCAGAACTTTTAGGTACATGAGTCCATTGAAAGGTGTCGCTGTCACCTTAGCTTTTTCTTTCCTTTTTAACGTGTTCAAAAGTTGAAGTTCACCCATCTTTGGTCATTCTCCTTCTTCACCTTGCACCGCATTATCAGATTTCCTTGAGGTACTTGCTTGATTTTCATTTGACAAACACTTTGGACATTGCCTCGCCATGTGCCTCCCTTCACAGAACCAACAAGTTACTACTTTATGTTGGTAATTGTTGTTTTGGCGAAAGAAAGGTTTCTTTTCGCCTTGGTGCTGAGTTCATGATTCAACTTTGGGGTCCCGTCGTTCCTCATTCTTTCCTCCATGGTCAAGCTTCTTCGATAGCTTGAAGGTGTTAGTGTAACTCTTGCGCTGAGTATCTGCCAAGCGCTTTGCAATCACATGATCATCCTCCAAGGTCTCTGGTACCTGATATGTCGGAACAAGACAAATTGGACTAGTCTATTTTGGGACTTCAACCTGTCGAAGAAGCTTGGCGTCTTGCATTTGGGCGCATGAAGTAGTTCTTCAACTCTCGCTGAAAATCATCAAAAGTATCTATTCTGTAGATCCCCTTTTGAATGTCAAGGCATTTTCATCTCCACCAGGCAATAGCATCGCCCTCAAATAGCATGGCTGTAGTCTTGACGTGAAGGTCATCTCCCACAATCCCTTGAAGATCCAAGTAATATTCCACCTGGAACAAGAAGTTGTCGATGACTCAACTATCTCAATTTTCATTATATTTCACTGGCCTCTAGACGTCAACCCTTGGTAGTCGATCTTCACCTCCACTAGCGTGTGGTTTTTTGCTTGAAGTTCCTTAACTTTAGCCTGCAGTGCGGCCACTATATCATTAAGTGACTTGTTCATTGCTATAAAGTCGGTCATCTGTTCCCTTATGGTCTTCATTTCATCCCTCATTTCCTTGAAGGACTCTATTGCATTGCCCAACACATCCTCTTGAGTAGCTACGTCGACAACCAGCTTGTTCGCCACTTCAGTCAGGTCTTCCTGACCGTGGGACGCACTCATGTCGACGGACTAGGCTATTCCCTTGCCCTTAGTGCTACGCAGATTGTATTGAGCTGCCACGACGTCTTTTTCGACCAATGCTCGCCGGCGTGTTCCTCTACACCGACTATCCAACCGCTTCCTCAGATTGAGCCGAACGTGGCTCTGATACCAGTTGTCACAGGCTCACTTCTTCAGTCTGTGTGGCACGACAAGAACCTAATTGTCGTCAGCCTTCAAACCATTAGAAGGGGCGCAAAGAGCATTTCGAAGACAAATGTATGAAGAAAACAGTTTGAATAAAGAACTCTGGCAATGTATTTCACTTGGAAAACTTAGTACATCACGAGGAAGGTAAGATAGGAGAAAGATCTCAACTTACTTACAGGATGGCCAAAGCAATTTACAAGGATTCCTTTGCCGACCATCCAAAACATAGAATCCCCAAACAAACTTGACACTTAGACTGGTGGGAGGGTACTCGCTTACACTTGAACATGCTTACGCAAAAGACTCAACGCAAGCAAAAGAAGTACATTGCAAAAAAAAAAAAAAGACTGTACAGACTCTAGACATAGGGGAATAGGGAATTCCTTGTGGAATTTGATTTTGCCTTAGAGTATAAGGCAGGAAAGACTAACATCGTAGTAGAGGCGTTAAGTCGGAAGGCAGAGCTGGCAGCTACTTAGACGACATCATCTGAAGCACAGCTGGAGAGTACTCTTCTGGAGCGGATTCGAGAAGGCATGACGCAGTACCCTGTGGCCAAGCACTTGGTTGAGGCAGTTGAGGTGGGAAAGACACGACGATTCTGATTACTTGATGGACTTTTGATTTCGAAGGGCGGACATGTGTTTGTACTTAGATGGGGAAACTTCGGCAAGAGCTGCAGAAGGAGTGTCATGACTCATTGTTGGCAGACCATCCTGACCATGAGCAGACGTGGCGCTCCTTGAATATGGCTATTATTGGCCACAAATGCGAGACGACGTCTAGGCTTATGTGAAGACTTGCTTGATCTGCTAGCAAGACAAGGGGACGAATCAGAAGACTGCCAGTTTCTCGAAGCCTCTTCCTATTCGAGAGCGTCCATGGGAGTGCCTCTCTATGAACTTTATCTTCAACTTACCCTTCAGCTCCATGCTTTTGGTTGTGGATAGATTTTCAAAGTATGTGACCTTCATCCCAGCCTCTAAGGAATGTCCCGCAGAGAAGATGGTAGAGATGTTTGTGAAACATATAGTAAAGCACTGGGCATGTCGAAAAACATTGTGAGTGATCTGACGCCTGCTTCACAGGGAAGTTTTGGTGCAAGGTGTTTAGTTTGTTGGGTTCAGATTTATTATTCTCAACGAGTTTCCACCCATAGACTGACAACCAAACTGAATG
Organism: Nymphaea colorata; assembly: GCF_008831285.2. Classification (NCBI taxonomy): domain Eukaryota; kingdom Viridiplantae; phylum Streptophyta; class Magnoliopsida; order Nymphaeales; family Nymphaeaceae; genus Nymphaea; species Nymphaea colorata. The sequence continues at coordinate 14,169,532 of NC_045149.1, forward strand.
GATCAACAGATGACTAGAAACATACCTTCGCCACTATGTCAGTGCAAATCAGAAGAATTGAGAGAAATTACTTGATGTAGCCCAATTTTGTTACAATTTGTAAAGAGTGAGTCTTCTGGACACAGTCCGTTCAAGATAGACACTGGACAGTAGCCGTTGATGCCTCATACCCTTGCAGCTCAAAAGAAAGAACTACCTTGGCATGAACAGATGGAGTTGGCTATGGCGTTCTTACACAAGGCCACCAAGAAGATGAAGAAATTTGTAGATCGGAGTCGAAGGCTGATGGAATTCAGAGTGGGCGATCAAGTCCTCATGAAACTTTATCCAGACCGGACGGGCATCTTCTGTGGCCGACATAAGTCCTTGATTCGGAAGTATGAAGTACCCTTTACAATGCTGAAGAGGATCGAGAAGCTAGCCTACAAGCTAGACTTGCCGTCAGACTTTAAGATGCATTCAGTGTTCCATGTCTGTAACCTGAAGCCCTTCTACTTTGATGAGGAAGACCCAAATAGAAGCATCCCAGAACAAGACCTGATCATGCAGCAAGCCCGGTACACACTATAAAATGCAGTTTCCACATATTTTTTTCAAACATCTCATATAATTTTGAAGAAATGTGTATAGTGCTAGCTAATGCATCTTCTTAAGATTTAAGAATGTAGGCACATTTTTCAGATTGTGGGTATGTGTTTTAAATTTGTGAAGATGATTAAATGCATATTAATGGTCTAAATATGAAAAAACAAAACTTTGAAGGTCTCTCAAATACTGACCAATCCCAATTTTTAGTATCTGTACCGATTCAAGCCAAAAAACATTGCCTTCTGTTTGAGCCAAATAGCACCGCATTTATCATTTATACATCGTACTTGCTGGTATTCACATAATTGATATTTGTTTTCAATTACAAAAAAGAATCAAATGAGAGAGATGGTCGACATTTTGAGTAAGTTAAAACAGCTAGACAAGACTCTGTTGATGCATAAAAGGTACGCCAGTTCGGTTGAACACCACTTTAATTTACCAGACCCAAATCAAACAAGAGGGAGAGGGAGAGAGAGAAAGAGAGGAAAAAGACGCAATGAAATGGAAACACATTTAACCGAAATAATTAATTACAATTTTTCATCGATTTTCAGTAACATTATCTATATATGTGTAATCTTTCCCCCAAGATGGTTGCTCAACTTCTGTGGCAGATGGAGTGTTGGACATGAGTCAATCCACAACGATTGAAGGTTCAGTAAAATTAGTAACAATTTATCCAAAAAAATACAATTTCATGCAATTTAAAATGAACAGAAAAGGTTCAGTAACATGATATAGCAATACTAATCATCACCTATCGTTTAACCTTCCCCCAAGAAGTAGCTAAATGTTCAAGCTTCGAGAAGGCAGGCAATCTGTTGCTTTGCATCAGTAGGACATGTTTCATTTTGTTAGGGAGTAATATTATTCACGTCCTCACACCCACTGAGGCACTCTTCCTCATTTGACCTCCTCTTCCACATTGTTGTCTCCCAAATACAGATATTTAAGGGAGAGTAGAAATGTCGAGACCTGTGATGACAGTAGCACTGCTGATTCTGGATCCAAATGCAACTCAATGAGGTTCGGCAGTTGCTCAAGCAATTTCCATCCCAATCTTGCACATTTGCACTTTAACACTGACAGCCTTTGGGGCTGAGTCGCTTGACCCTCATGCCCCACCCACTCCGATATCGCATAAATCAAGACTTCTGTCTGCATCTTTGGACAATTGTTAAAAAACGCCCTTCCTAAGCATGGCATAGAACTAAATGTTGATTCCCAGTTGGGCAAATGCTTCACGTGCAGTTCAAGTGAAGGAAGGCGAGTAGGGAGCTGCTTCAAAATGTTCAGGTCAGACAACCACAACCCCTTTAAAGCTGGCATGTGATCATCAGCTACTTGCTCTACCCTACCACATCCCTTCACCTCCAACGACTCCAACACAGGCATGTTAGCGAGAGTCTTCAGCCTTTCACATTCATCCACTGTCAACCACTTAAGGGCAGACCAATCACGAATAGTGTTGAGCCCTCACACTTCCTAATATTCAAGGACTCCAATGAAGGCATGTTAGCGAGAGTCTTCAGCTTTTTACATCTGTTCACATCCAACGACTCCAATGCTGGCAAGTCACCAATCGTGTGAAGCCCATCACACTCCCAAATCTTCAAGGACTTCAGCAAAGGCATGCTCGGCAATTCATACAATGTTTGGCAGTACTTGACCTTCAATTCTTCCAATGATTTAATTCATATCACTGTTGCCCATGATGGGCAACATTCTAGGCGTAGCATCGGCAGCTCCACATAGTTGGTGTCCAAATACCACGCAGGCCCATCTCCTTTATAACCACAAATTCCCAACTCTCTATGCAATGTGGAGGTTCCAAAGCCTCCAGCAAACCCCTCTCTTCAGAAGCACTATCCACTGTGTCATTGTCTCCCACCTTGAAGTCCAATTCCACACCAATTAGCTCATGCCTCTCCTTAAGATGTACATTCTTTGCATCGATCACTTTCACCCTTTCTCCCCACAAACCTTCAATCGACAATTCCCCCTTCAGTTTGTTCAACTATTTCAGTTCATTAATATTGCAACCACTTGTCTTACCTTTGTCATCGCATACCATAAACCTATGCAAGGTCCGTAAATTAGTAAGCTTCCCTAGTCCTTCGGCTACAAATTCCAATTTCGCTGTATCTTTCAGGCCAAGATGCCTCAAGTTGCACAGTTTGCCCATTTCCTTGTGCAACTCTTCGATTTGACTGTAACATAAATCCAACGTTAGCAAGTTACAGAGTCTGCCGATTGAACTGGGCAACCATCTCACATTAGACCAGCTTAGATTGAGATATTTTAGAAGTGAAAAGTCTTCAATGGACTTTGGCAGCTCATCCATTAAACATGGCAACGACAACACCCTCAACCATTTGAAATTGCTGTTAATATGGATCAATGGCAATTCTGCATGGTCCAACAATGTGCGCAACTTATTTGCTGCTTCCGAGGCATTACGCTTGTGCACTTCTGCATCGTTGACACCATATAATGACAGATGGCGGGTGTTCTCAGAGGCATGGCTATATTCCTTGCCACCAATATATAAGGCAAGGTAATGCAAAATGTCATGCAACTTCAGACAAGTGCCCTCAAAAAATCCACTATGGTTTTCTTCAATCAAGCATCGGTTATCAGATCTTTAATATATTGGTTTGCTGTCACTTCCACATCTATGCCGTCCTTTTCCTCAATCAATCCATGCGCCACCCACTGCCTTATCAATGTCTCCCTTTCAATTTCATAATCCTTTGGATAAATGCAGCAATAAACAAAACAACTCTTCAAATAATGCGGCAAGTCATCATAGCTCAGCATGAGACCTGGAAGAATTTTGCCCCCAATTTCAGCTGCAGGCATCTTCCATTCCCATATCTTACTACCCTCGATGAATTTCCAATCTTCAGTATGCATTTTCTTGGTATCATCATCGACCCTACCGTCTTATCACAAGCGGCAACCCACCACACTTCCTTACTATTCTCTTTCCAACATCTCTGATTTGTGCATCACCAAATCTTCTTCTGTTTCGCCTTCTCTTAATGTCTCCTTTAGAAACAACTCCCAGCTTTGGTCAAAACTAAATTCTAGTAATTCATGCATATAAGAAGCACGCATCCCATAGGATACATTTTTGTTTCTACTGGTCATCAAAATATTGCTCCCCATTACACCCATCATCAATGTTCCCTCTACCTCTTCCTCCCACCATTTCAGTTCCAACACATCATCTAGAACCAACAAAAATTTTCCCTTTGAGAGCTCGTTCCATAATTGTGTGCACAACTCACTCAAGGAACAATCAGGGTTTTCTCCAGATCCCTTGCATACTTCCCTTAGTATCTGCCGCACCAAATCTTTACGGTTTGGCATTTCTGAAACACAAACCCACCATCTATGTTTCCCAAAATGTTCTTCAAATTCTTTAAAGACCATTTTTGCAAGAGTTGTTTTGCCGATTCCACCTTTTCCTACAATAGAAATAATAGAAACACCACGCTTTTGTGTCTTACTTCTCTCTATGGAGTCATTCAGCAAAAGCTTTTCTACTATCACCTTTTTATCATCCTCCCTGCCTGTGGGTGGTTGTACACCCATGTGACGGGTTATCTCTGGGGGGTTGTCATGTTCACCATGAACAAGACCCTCACCACCAATATCTCTTCCAAACACATCTACCATCATCTTATTATTTCCTTTTATTTCATCAAGCTTTTGGTTGATATTTTTAATATCATCTGCAAGTTTGTTGGAAGCAGATACATGTTCCTTAAACCAAGAACACAGAGTGGTCCAGGGCTTCCTTACCTTGTTCCATGAAGTTATAGAATGCTTTTCCCTTTTGCAAAGTGCGATTGTGGTTTGGTATCCTTCGATGATGTCCTGGGCATCATAGGAAACATCCTTCAGCTCTCCCTCCAGATCTCTACTGCGCTCATTGCTGAAAAAGGGCTTCTGATCTACGACTTTTAGGGCCTTCTCAAAGCATCTCAACTTCTCTTTGAGAACCTCGAGATCATCTTTGGCATTCAAGATGTGGTCCACCTTTTCTTTCAACATGCTGGTTACATCCTCCAACAGAATAGAAATAGGTGTTTGTACAAGGGTGTCGATTACTGTTGTCATCTCCTTCTCTGTTTTTATCTTGGTAGAAGAAAGAGCTAGCAGAGGAAGAGAACTGGAAATCTGAAAATGGATGGAGAGGAAGACCAAGGAAGGCCAAACAAATTTAGGTCCACCACTTCTTAAATCTTGAAAGGAGAAGGAAAACGAAGGAAGTGCTCTACAGGCTGGAAAGGTCCATGATTGGTGCTAAATAAATCCGGACCCGAACCACAAACTTCTACATCACCTACAGTTCCTGTTTCTCACGTTTGTCGGACTTCTCTTTGGATGCATGATTTTTTTTTTCAACATCCAAAATTTTATTTAGCCCATCCAAGTTTTGTGACCTGACCATTGAGTAGAAGTACAATTTGTTCATGCCGCAGGGAATGCCATCAACCTTGCAGAAGTGGCGGTGCTGTCGCATGTCACCCGCTCTGGGTGGGGGGACTTTGACTGCCAACTTTTGCTTTGGTGAAGAAAAGCAAGTGGGTGACGCTCAACCAAACATACGGCGCGTGCTCTACTAGTCAATGGCTTCAATTTTGGCATCTTTAGGTTTTGATGGGCAAGAAAATTTTTCAAATCTTTAAATTTTATTTACATGGCTACAAGAAATATTTCCTGCCCATCAAACCGGCCCTGATGGAAACCAGGTCATAGAATCCTGCTTTCCACTTAGGCCTCGAAGCAGCGCTTACGGCCAAAGGAAAATAGTGTGAGAGTTTTGAACTTTTATCTAATTGGCAAGTTATGGAATTGCTTAATCACAAACAGGAAGTCAGAATTTTCGAAATGGCTGGTGTCGGAGTTCCTCAATTTTGGAGGTTCAAAACCTACCATGCTCCAACCTGTCCTGTAAAATAACAAACCATTTTCTGTCAATTAACTAAGCCAAAAAAAAAGCCTAGCTCGAATTGGGCATCAATGAGGTAGGCAGTCCTTGAGTGGTGGACACTTAGAATATTTAAGTGGTAGAGTTAGTACAATGGGGCCTTCTAGTTTCATAGCCAAAATGATTTGGATTCAATGATGTTGATGGGTGCACTCAAAAACTTCCACTCACTCTATAAATGACAATCTGTTCATCATGGAGGGAAACCAACCCATTTGAAACTACCTGTCCATTAAAGAAAGGAGAAAAGAAAACGAAGAAAAGGACACCATGCACATGGTTGCCTTTCTGCCTCTTTTTTTTTAAAGGAAACTAGAGAGCACCCATGTGATGATCATGAGTTCATGGCTCTTTGGGATCCAACTCTTCACGGGACGAATCCACAGGCTCAATCTAAGAGGTGACAAGAGCATCATTTTAATTAGGATAGACCAAGGGCACTAAAGCAAAAAAGAGGTAGTTCTGATATGAATTTAATCCATAATATCCACCTGTAAAATAGACAAAGTGATGAGAACATCATTTTCTTTACGAGAGACAAACGGTATTTGTACAAACTAAAGCAAAAAAAAGGACAGCTATGAAATGAATTTAATCTAAAGCGTCCAGCAGTCAAAAAGACAGTGGTAAGAGAATGACGTTATTTTTATAGAACCAAAACAATGGCTGCAAGGTGCTTGAACTGGCTTTAAGCACTAAAAGATTGCATTGCTCATTCATTGAGGAAGACGCCTGTTTAACCCTTCCTTCTCAGCATCATTTTCATTACGATAGACCAAGGATATTCGTATAAGCTAAAGCAAAAAAGGCAGTTATATGAATTTAATCCATAATATCCACCAGAAAAAGAGACAAAGTGACAAGAACAACATTTTCTTTACGATAGACAAAGGGTATTCATACAAACTAAAGCAAAAAAAAAGACAGTTACAAAATGAATTTAATCAAAAGCATTGAGCAGTAAAAAAGACAGTGATAAGAGAATAATTTTTTTATGCTAGAGCCAAAAGAACGGCTGCAAGGTGCTTTAACTGGGTTTAAGCACTAAAAGATTGCATTGCTCATTCATTGAGGCATGAAGCAGAACCCTGTGGCCAAGCACTTGGTCATGGCTACTGAGGTGGGAAAGATGCGACAATTCTGGTTGCAGGATGAACTTCTAATTTCAAAGGGCGGAGGTGTGTTTGTGCCTAGATGGGGAAACCTTTGGCAAGAGTTGTTGAAGGAATGTCATGACTCGTTATGGGCAGGCCGGCCAGGAGCAGACATTGGTGCTTCTTGAACGTGGCTACTACTGGCTACAAATGAGAGAAGACGTTGAGGCATACGTAAAGACTTGCTTGATTTGCCAACAGGATAAGGGAACAAATTAGAATACTGCCGGCCTCTTGGAGTCTCTGCCTATTCCAGAACATCCATGGGAATGCCTTTCTATGAACTTCATCGTCAGCTTGCCCAAAGTTGACGGCTTCAGCTCCATCCTTATGGTTGTGGATGGATTCTCACAATATGTGACCTTCATCCCAGCCTCTAAGGAATGTCCCACGGAGAAGACAACAAAGTTATTTGTGAAGCACATAGTGAAACATTGGGAGGTGCCGAAAAGCATCGTAAGTGATCGTGACCCACTTCACAGGAAAGTTTTGGCTGATGTATTTCGTTTGTTGGGTCCAGATTTATTATTCTCAACAAGTTTCCATCTGCAAACTGACAGCCAAACTGAATGGATGAATGACTTATTGGAAACATACCTTCAACACTATGTCAATGCAAATCAAAAGAATTGGGTGAAGTTATTTGATGTAGCCCAATTTTGTTACAATTTCGAGATAGCCACTAGACAACAACCATTGATGTGCCATACCCTTTCAACTCAAGAGAAGGGACGACCTACTTTCACCTACCAGTTTGTCTGCGACTAGCAAGAGCAGACGGAGTTGGCTAAGGCGTTCTTACATAAGGCCACCAAAATATGAAGAAATTAGCAGGTCGACTCGAAGGCCAATGGAATTCTGAGTTAGATGAGCCCCAGAATCCGAATGTTAAACTTTCCATTGCTTTAGGTCTCTGCACTTCAATAGGTTAAAAAGATACAGAAGGTTGCATGACAAGATACAATAAACTATTATAACAACTGTTATATACTTACACTTGAGATGGCCCCGCACCTTGTGCCATGACCTTTCTTTGGCTCCTTCTTGCTTGCCACATCAATACCTTAGGCCATCTCTATTGCCTTGTGATCTACCTTGCTAACTAGTGTCCTCTTTGCCTCTTTGCTGCGGAATCGAGATACTAATTTTTTGTTGACTCTCATTTCTTTTATTGCTTGCTTGTTACCGCTTGGCCTTCTCTCCCCCACACACTCCCCTCTCCCCACAGCAGCTTTTTCTCCTTTCTCCTTCACCTTCAGTCAATAGTGGTTGGCATATTACTTGGCAGGATTAAGAAGAGCACAATAATAGTATGTTCAAGAACACATCAGTGAGTGTTGCTTCAATTGGATGCATCGTGAAGGTAGAAGTTCACCTTGCTCTTTGCATTGGCCATGGAATGACTTCTGCCAAGAAGGGGTTGAGGGTCTGCCCTATCACCAAGCCCATTTTCTTTCATCAAACATGAGAACACTCATCCTAGAAACTTCATTCCATAACATCACACGCAAGGGTGGAGGGAAGGTGTCAGCAGGGAGCCTTGCCCCCACCCTCCCCTCAGATTTTAAAAACCTTAAAAAATTTTATGTAAATCTAAAAAATTTTAGTTTAATATATATATAAATTTTGAAAATTTCTATTTTTGTATTTCTGCCCCTGTTAAAATTTTGAAACTATAGTTTGCCCCCTGGTATGGCCCCTGATCATACATGCTCATAACTAGAATGGGGACAACGGTTCCCATTCTAGTGATTCCTCGAAACAATATTCTAGAAACAAGTTACCAGTTAGAGGTTTCTATAGGATCAAACTATACATAAAAGACAAATCTATACAGGTAAAATTATTCAATGGTATAGACTGGTAATCAACACAATCCTTCTAAGTATCAACTGTGCGGTTCTCGCCCTTTCACTTTCCCTTCTCATGCTCTATGTTTGTAACTTTATCGACCGTGTTTTTTCCTCTCTCATTTGTCTTCGTTGGGTTCCTATGTTGCCATCTAAGAAACAAGCAGGGGCAGAGTCAGAATTTTTAATGAGGGACCGAATTATAGTTTTAAAACAACAGCGAAAACATAATTTTTTAAAATTTTTACATCACGTGAATTTTGTAACATTTTGTTTACATGTGAAATTTCATTTTTATTTTTATTTCTTTTAAGGTCTAGATACCCCTATTGGAGATACAAAAATTGGGGAGGATAAGTTCACCTTGGACTCATTGGAAATTCAGCTATCCTTTGCTTCGAGTTTCGAACAAGTGAAGTTGGGGGAAGAATCCAATGGAAATTCGAAGATATTCTTTGCATCGACTTCCACTGGATTTTTTTTTTTTTGGCTGCCCTCCTTTATTTCCTTCTTCAATCATCTTGAGACTCGTCATTTCTTTGCTGTCTTGTTCATTGATTCAATTCTCATGCAGAATTTCTTGGAATAATGTTTTGCATTTCTTTCATAAATTTCTATTTCTTTATTTCTTCACTCCTATCAATAGCTTTTGTGATTGCAATCGGATTTGGTGTTCTTTTCCCTGGTTGCAATTGATTTTTACTGCGACCTCCTGAGTTTAAATTGATTGATTATTACAATAGGAAGAAAACAGAGCTGATCGAGACAAAGGCGATGCATGAAAGCAACTATGTTCTTCCTCCGTTCTTCCCGGTCCCAATGTTGAAAAGCAAAATTCAAAATTAGTACATAAATTCTAGAGATCACAATGCATAAAAGATTGATGAGTTAAAAAACCATTATTTTACTTCTGAAAATATGTTTAAAAAATGTGACTTTTTTAACAACAAAAATTGGGTTGAACATACCTATTAGCTTATTGTTCGCACCCCACTTCACTTGGTGTGGGCTGGGAAGTTTGCATGCGAAGCAGGAAAAATCAAGTTTTGATTGAAAATTGATTTTAAGAGAAAGGGACCCATCCCTGCCACCATTAACAAGGGTAATTGATCCAAGGTCTGAGTTTTCTCAAGCTTGACAAGTTTTTTTTTTTTTCCTACACGCAAGTGTGGGGATTTGATTTCAGACTTTTAAAGTTCATTTTAAACAAAGAGTTGGATTTGATTCAGAATAATTCTGTATTTCAAAAATTTTCAAGATTGGGAGATCATTCTTGGAATAGAATTTTTGAATTAATCATGGATTTTAGCAATTGAAATTTGATTTGGTCCCAAAAATTAGAATTTGGAATTGGAAATTGAGAATTGAAATATTGGATTTTGAATTGAATTGGGGATTGGACAGTTAAGGATTTGTTTTTGAAACTAGGATCCTGGAATTGAAAATTGAAAGTTTGAGCTAAACTTTAGAATTTCAAAGATATTTTGGAGTTGGGGATTTGAATTTGCCTTAAAAACTCTTGGAAGCCTTGGAACTGGAATTCAGTTTTGAAGCCAAAATTGAATGTTGAAAAAATGGATTGGATAGTTGAAGGCTAGTTGAATTTTCAAGAATCGAATCTTTGAGATTGAAATTTTGGGTTTGGAATGGGTGGAACCTGATCGATTTCCTTGAAAGCATCTTTACGTTTAAGATTTTGATATTTGAATCTAGTTTTGGCATTTTGAGAGATTTGACATTATTTGGTTGGTTTTGATACTGAAATGAGATTAGAAATTTGGAAATTGGGTGTCCAAGTCTAGTTTTATGATAATTTTCCTGATTGGAAAAATTTGAATTTTGATTTTGTTTTTTGGAATTTTCTCAAGGTTATGAAATTTTGCTTTAGTAATTTTTGGATTTGAAAATCGGTTTGATTTTGAAAAAAATATGGAATCATTTTGAAATTGATATTGAATGTTTGGGTTTTATAATCATGTTGAAAATTTTGTGCTTCTGCATCAAACAAAGCGAGGTGCTCAAGTTTTTGTCACAATACGACTTAATCATGGAAGCAACTTTGACTTGATTCACTTAGATTTTAGTGAATATGAGTGGGTGCATTCATGAAGTGAGTGCATGTATGCATGAAATAAACTGCATGTATATTTATGCTTCGCTCTATTTCTCTCCATGCATAATTAAATTTGATCTCACATAGACATAGGTCCATCTTGGAGGTAGAAAATATAAGACATTCCCCAAGCCCCAACTTGATGTGGAGGACATAAGCTTAGGTTTTAACATTTTAGTTTTGAAATAGGATTTCAAAAATTCATTTCATAAGCTGATTTCAACTCATTTTTTACTAGATCGTAGGCAAAAGGAACTAATTTGTTTGAAAATTTGGAGGATTTGAACTTTGACAAATTTTCTCTTTGGGTAGCAATATCACTTTTGCGAAGTCCTTTAGGAAGAAACGTTTTGAAGGAATGATTCTTGAATTTTGATTTTGGAAATAGCTTGATATATATAGTTTTGGAAAATAGCATGATTTTGGAGATGATGGATTTTTGGAAATAAGTATTCCCAAATGGATTTTGTAAAAAATTGAATTTCTTTTGTGGTTTCGAACTTGATCAAAGTCTAAGGATCCTTTTTGAAACCCAACAAGATTAGAAATTTTCATTAATTGCTGATTTTCAAAATCACGAGGATTTCTGAAAATTTCACAAACAAATGGGTTAAAACGGGCTCATTGCAATTGATATATTCCATTTACAATATAAACCACACTCATAAATTGAGTGGATCAGATTCTTGGTGGAATCGATCTGATGAGATAATGAAGTCTGATTCGTTGCTCGTCCAAGGAGTAAGGAAACCATTCAGGCTTCACTCGTCTTTTTTTTTTCTTTGCATACATCATTAAAATATTCAATCACATAGACAATGAACAACATTTTCTTCCACGCCATAGTGGTCTTCTCTTTCCAATTTTGCACAGGTAGGAGGACTCTTTGAAAATTAGATTTTTTTTTATGGAATAAACTCAGCTTGAATACTCTATTTTCCAATTTTTAAAAATAGAAAATTTAGTTTGGATTAGTTGTGAGAATCATGATGCACATATGCTTTTAATATGAATATTATCGTGGTGACCCATCGGACTGCTTTTAAATCGTGCAGGGTGAACAGGTGAGAACAGGGGAGGCCAGGCTGGGCTTGACTTGAAGGTAGGGAGTAGTTGGATGCCAAGCAAATGATGCCTTGGGCATGGGTTGTTTTGAGCGGGGGTTTCCTTGGGCAGGGGACTGCCTTGAGCTGAGGACTCCTTGGGCAAGAGTTCAACTATCACTACAAAAAACCTAAGCATTACTGGCGGCCACAAAATGTCAGTGAAAATAGAGTGCATGTCAGTAATGGTTTAACCGACATTTCATTCTTTTGTTGGTAAAGGGAATGTCGGTAAAAGTCATCATCGATACATTGGACAAAGCATCAGTGTATGGTATCACCAGCGCGACCTAAACATAGGTAAACATTGACTACTAACGACGTCCTCTCGCATCGATAATAATATATTATTTTCAACATGTTAGTGACCTTCGGTAAAAACACTACCAGCAGCGAGACAGTCCATTTGTAAAATATAACTTTTCACTCATTTAAACAATTTGGTAAAAACACTGATGGGTGGCTAAAAAGGCTAAGGACGGGAAACATTCAAACATCCAAAAAAACATTCATTTGACAACTAATCAAAATAATATTCTATGAATAAATATATGTGTACCTGAATTTGACATAGTCTAAATTTGATGCCAAAATTCAGCCACAATGCTCTGAATCCGGTGATGACAAAAATTAGGATAAATTGAGGGTTTTGTAGACATTTTGTGTAATTAATATATCAAATTGAAGGTACTAAGATCAACAAACATTTTTCTAAAATTTCACGTTGGCTTACATCCTAAGCCGACTCAAGCAAAGGAAGCCTACACAGCCTGACGATTAAGCCATTCCAAGAGCACTACTATGTGTTACGGCAGCTGTACAAAAAACTCAAATTGTGTTGCTTCCATTGGCTGGTTGCCACATCCATGCCAAAGCAGTCCTTTGCAACAAGCATCTCTCAGCAGCCCGCACCATGGCTTAACAGTGACCTTAACCGGTACATTTATAGACATGCCACCAGTGAAACCTCAGCGTGGCTTGCAGTGACAATCATGGAGAGCCATTCCATGATCCACCATGGCCAAAGTATAAACAAGAACACTTGCAAAGTTATCTATGGACACAGTCATCATCTCTTGGCTATGAGGGAACCTTTTATAGGCGAATGACAAGCTCAGCAGTCTGCTCTCAGCTAGAAGGGGCAGAGGGGCCCTAGACCGCACTCAAAAAAAAAAAAATTACTTGTAAATTTTAGAAAATTTCACTTGTCCTATATAAAAATTTAAAAAAATGATATTTCGGTCTCTCTCAAAATTTTAGAAACTTTAATTCAGCTCTCCTCATGAACATTACTTTTACAACATAAAGATTCCTCATACAATCATGTCAAGAGCTGAGGAATGCGGGCCCTGGAGTTCAAAAGCCAACATTTTTGCTGCCACATAAACTTGTTTAAATTTTTTTAAAAAATTGAAAAATCTGAACAGTTTTAATCGAATATGAAGATATCGCCAAAAGTTGCTGGTAGAAGTGAATTTGGCTTTCTTGAGAATCTTCATTGTTTCTAGTTTGTTGACACAAAGTAACTAGCTCATATATATAATAAAATCATTGGCTGGCGGGTTTGAAGGTATCTTTGTATGTATGTTATCTCTATTGCGACGGTATCTGGCGAGTATGGGAAGAGAGATACTGACAAGGATTAGCTGAGAATGGTAAGCCTCAGGCCGAACCTCCCGTAGTGCTGTTTCTAAAATTGAAAGCCGTGAAGTTTTGGAATGAAGTGGACAAGTTTTTGTCAGCTTCCTATGGAATAACCAAAGCTAAAGGTATATATATATATATATATATAAAAAACATATATATATATATATAATTAATGACTCCACCATCTAACCAAGGTCATTCTTTGAAAATAGATAAAAATTGAGAGAAAAGCAAAAAGAAAAATGTGTTAACTAAAAAATGCTCATCTTTTTTTTTCTTTGTTTTTCTTTTAATTGTCTGTGATGTGAAAGCCAGAGTCACCATGACCTTACATGTTGGCAGCTTCAACCACCACTAGCAAGCATACGAGATTGAAGCAATTGTCAAAGCCCCGTCTGAGCATCCTTCATGTGTCTTCACACCTCCCTCTAGTCAAGGCAATCACTACTTGCCGACTGGCATGATATTCGGCAACCTCATGATATTGGCAGGCCTTCTACAATGGATTATGCAAGAAGACGTGCACCAGTAGGTTGCCCACTCGTTGGGCTTGAGAAGAAGGCCCATTTTAAGGGGAATGGGTTGATGTCATCCCGGTTTCACCTGCATCTATTATCTACCCTTGAACCCGCTGCAACCTGCCACACTTGACAAGAGCCATCATGGGCGTTTTCAAGGAGGCTGTCTCATGGTCCAGACCTCAGTATGGGCCTACGCCCTTCTCAACCTTGCCTGCATCCACTTATTCTAGCATGTCCGTCTGCCTCAGTCTGCCTCACGAAGAAGTTAACCCAGCAGCTCTAGCAGCCAAGAATGAACCGGCCATGCCAGCCCAATGCCCAACTCTAGCAACAAGGCTTGGAGAGTAAAGCAGGGATGGACATTTTGGTAATTTATTAAAAAGAAATGTCTTCTATAGTCTTTTAAATTTTTTCTATTTTCAATTTTGTCTTTACAAAAAGTTTTCTTTTTCTATGTGAATTAAGGGTATTTTAGTCCTTAATCATACTGACGCACGAAAATTCATGCACCAGTATGGTGCATATAACCAGATTCGCAAGGCATGCAATAGGTAGCATCGAAGGCTCGGTTGAAATGTTTTTGTTGTTTCCTAGATTTAATGACTAGATCATTTGCCTATGACCGCTAAATATAAGGATAGAAGGGAATGTCCAAACAAAGCATAAGATAGCTGGACGAATATAGTGGTTAAGATCTTGCCACCCAGTGGGTTCTTCGGCCTTCTCTTTTAAGCCATGTTTAGATGGAGGGAAACTTAAGGAAATGTTTAGTGGATGGAAGGAACAAGGAAAGGAATTGAAAGAAAATTGGTATGGAAAGGAAAGAAAATGAGAAGAAAAAAAGATTATTATAAAAGCTTGTTTGCATATAAAAGAAAGGAAAAGAGATATATTTTATATTAATATGCATGCCATTTCCTGTAACATATTTTACTTCTTCTATGCAGGTTTACCGACACCTCCTGATTTCTGCCATTGATACGTATAGAGGAAATTTGAAGTCTAGAGTATTGGACTTGGTCTCACGTTTTGAATATCATGTATAAATACCATTGGAATATCTAAGATTGACTTTGTGTATCAAAACCTTGTTAGACTTATTCATACCTATATACTTGTTATTAAAGATAATATCATTCATTTGTATGTTGATCAATAATATGTTCTGTATAATACATTGATTGCATCTTTGTTCTGTTATTGATATCGGGCAAGGCTTTTTTGTATTATTTAGGTATATATAGTATAATATGAAACATATTATAAATTTTTACTGACAGGTATCTCACATCAGTAAAAATGCAATTTAGCGTCCATAAAATAGCTATTACTGACGGAAGTGATCATCAATATTAAATATAAATTCTTCTGACGGGTATTTCCTTTAGTAAAAAGTGCATTGACGGTAGCCAGTTGTTAGTATATCTGGTGGACTTCAATAATGGCTGTGGGTGTGTCAGTAAATCCTCAGCAATACATGATGTTCACGATTGTCAGAATAAGTGTACAACTTACTGACAGATGTAAGCAAGTGTCATTAAACCCAATGCAGTAGACTAACAGCAACAGCCGTTAGTATTCAACCACACAATCTACACTGATGGATGTGCATCCATCAATAAAAATATTCATGGTGGTTTTGACAATTTTAATTGACGTTTTTTGTCATCTCAATAATGCTTTTGTTTTTTTTTGTGATCTAAGCCTTTGGATATCCGGTTTATTTTTGATTATTTTTAAGTTTTTTATATCCGGTTTATTGGATATGGTCCACGTACTTGAATTCGAATTCAAATGTGGAAACATTTCAATCTAACTTTTATATTCATAATCTGAATTTTATATGAATTTGACTTTTTAATTAGTATCTATATTCAAATCCGACTTCTAAACAAACAACTAATCATTTGAACCACAGTAATTGACATTTTAAGAATCGACTTCCAGAATAAATGGATATCGGATAGACATTTATTAAAATTCAATCTAAATTTAAATCAAATAGAATATTTCTCTAAAACTGAATCTGAATCTCAATACAATCAGATCAAGTCATTTGTTCAATCCGAAGCCAATGAGATTTTTATTCAGATGACTTTTTTCTTCTAGATCCAACTTTTTGAAGTAGTTGGGTCGCATTCTAGTCGAAATCCAATCCATTGACATCCCTAGATCTCTATATGCTCTTCATTTAAGTCGAAGCACTAAATTAATGGCAATTTAGGTCCCGATCTATGGGTTTAGGTGAAGGATCAGACTCGTATGATTCAATGGGGATCGTCCATTATAGGTAGCGCTTGAACTTGTAGACACGTTAAATCAACTGTGGAGATTCAGTAGCCAAGAAGTGTTCTTAGAGACGGCCAAGAGTGGCTGAGATAGAAAGTAGTGACGGCAGCCAATAACTTGTTAGTTGGTAGGGCTGCGCACGAGTCGCGTCGAGTTCGAGTTGGGCCGGCTTGAGATTGACTCGAGTCAGAAAACTAAAAGCTTGAGCTTGAACTTAACCATTTAGCTTGCTTATGCTAAACATGTCCGGTTTTTTTAACTCATTTAGTCAGTACTTGTTCAACTTTCTCTCATTATAATCCAACATTCATTATGTAGTCTAACATAATCAAGTTTAAACGATCGAGTTCTTACATACATGTATTAATTTTAATTAACTTATATATATTTATAAGCTTTATTTGCTTTTTCAAAAATAATTCTTTAATATTTTTACTAATTTGGCTGAAACGCTAAATCGACCGATTCAGTACTCCATAATAGTGGCTCGGCTGATTTGGTTCCAAAAGCAATCGTGATAACATTGGGTTAAACAGTTTCAGATACATTTATGATGCTCCAAATTGTTTCATATATCGTACATGTATTACTAAAATGTCATTAATCATTTTTTGACTTTAACCAAACAATGTTTTTTCGAATGCTGCTTATAACATTATCATGAAAACTTTGATAAAAATAACAGGAATTGAAACATGATTCATATTTAGGGATGCCATTATGTTCAATTTGGATTAGATATCCTACCGAACCGTTTCCAAGAAAAAATTAATATCCGATTAAGTAATCGGATCGGATTCAGATTTAAGAAATGATATCTGATCGGATTTGGATATGGATTCAGTTCAACAAATATCGAACCGTTTCCAAAAAAAATTAATATCCGATTAAGTAATCGGATCGGATTCAGATTTAAGAAATGACATCCGATCGGATTCGGATATGGATTCAGTTCAACAAATATCCTATATCCAATGCTTTTACATTTTAAAAGTCGGTTAAATTCGGTTCAGAATTTGGACTAGGATTCAAATTCAGATATGAATTTTAAAATGGGATACAGATAGTGAAATTGGATTTTGGATTTGGATTCGGATATGACTTTTCCTTGTTTGTATTTGAATCTGAATATTTGGATATCTGATAAATGGATAAGTTAAGAGTATATCCAATTTGAATATGATTCGTTGACATCATTAATCATATTAGTTTGACGCTTACTAAATATTAGGATGTTCAAATATTGTTTAAAATATTTTTTTGTAAACACACATTGTGGTACTAGCCATGTTAGAAATTGGTTCAAGTTTTCCTTCGTGGCAATGGTTGTTTCACTTACACCATCCACATTTCAGAGCAAATTCTTTTATATATTCCGTCACTTAAATGATGCTCCTTTGCCCCACAAGAAAAAAAAATTGAAAAGTTTGAAAGTAACCCAATGAACAAGCAATGTAATATTCACTTAAATGCACAAAAAGAGGAAAGAGAGAGAATAACAGATAGGTAAACAAGCGAAGGGCACAGATGTGATATAAACCTGAAAAGAGGGGCAGCTGTCGATCACTGGACTTTTTTTCTTCATAGCAAGTGGGGCTCCACAACGAGTCAAGCCAGCTTGAGCTCGACTCGAACACGCTCGTCAAAACACAGACTCCAACTCTGCATGTTTATAAACGACTCGATTGAGTTAAATAAATTAAAAGAAACGAGTCATACTTAGCATAACCGAGCTCAATGAGTCGAGGTGGACCTCAAGCTTGAGTTTTCTGAGTGGAGCCAATTCGAGCTGGGCTCGTGTGCAGTGCTAGCAAGTCATTGATTCTGGTCACTACATTCCATCAGTGGAAAAAGGGTGTTGAGATAGACAAAAAGAAAGAGATCTCCCTTTATTCCTTGTAGCATGCCTTCTGCCCCTCTCTCTCTCTCTCTCTCAAAAATTTTCTCCTCCCATTTTCTCTCTCTCCTCTGTCTGTCTCTCTCTCTCTCTCTCTCTTTACACACGAAATGGAAAAAAAAGAATGGGAGGAAAAAAAAATTCGCAAACGGAGAGAGAGAGAGAGGGAGAGAGAGAGAGAGAGAGTTCCTTTCTGTTGTTGACGATAATTCATGCGTCAGGAATTAATTAGGTTGGATATATCTGATTATCAACCTGATTTTGAATCCATTTAACTGGATCTAGTTAAAAAATGATTCCTTCGTAGCCAAATTCGATCTACTAAAGATTCAACCCGGTTATGTTTAATTTTGGGATCTTATGCTATCAGATCCAAATTCAGCTTTAAAAGATAAAGCCCAAATCCAAATCCAAATAGACACAATCCTGTTAGCTCAAATACAAAAGAATTGAATCCAATGCTCCAAACCATTATGATCGAGTACAGGAAATATGATTTTGAATAAAATTGAAGCAATGCTGCGATGGGATGCCTACGGATTGGATTCAAATGAGATATACCCTTAATCATACCTACTTTTTCGGATATTAACATATTCTGATTCGAATCCGGAATCAGATTTTAATATGAATGAAGAAAAGTCATATCCCAATCTGAATCCAAAATTCGAGTTCACAATCTGAATCCAATTTTTATAATAATATCTGAATCCGAATTTTGAACTGAATTTTGCCAATTTTCAAAATATAAGAGCATTAGATATGGAATATTTATTCAAAACTAAATCCAATCTGAATCAGTTTCCGAATCCAATTAGATATTTATGTACATCCAAGTCCGCATCAGAAATTTATCAGATGTCATTTCCTAAATCCAAATCCGATCTGATTTCTTTGTCGGATATTAAATTTTTTTCCATATCCAATTTGTTTTGAATCATTTTAGTTAGATAGCCGATCCAAATCAGATGTATTCACATTGCTATGATGCATCATTGAAGAATTATTTTTCTTTGCCACCGGAAGGAAGGAGAATGCCACTGGAAAATAGTGTTTTGGGCTTTTGGTTGGCAACTACGACAATTGTTTGGGAATTTTGATGGCCACTGGATGCGTTGAAGAGCCGCGACCACCTTCCACGAGTGACAGAAGCCATTAAAGAAAGCATTGTTTCTGGTGTCGGAACACCGCAGTGAATAGGAAACAATTTTCACACTATAAAGCTCCTCCACCGTCTTTTTTCTCCCTGCAACTTTGGCCTTCCTTCGGTTCATATCCAAAGCCATGTGCACTATTTCATTTTCTTCTTCTTCTACATTATGTAAGCTCGGCTATCACTGGTCTCCATAGAGCATGCACCCACGAGGATAATCTAAAACTTTAAATTTATAGTTAGATTTTCATGGACCTGGGTCTACTTATATGAGGCAGCCCCATGAACTTGGGTGAACTCAACTTACTCTAGATCGAAGTGACCATCTAGGCACCCAAAAACTCGCCAGGATGCTTCTTTGCAGTAAATCAATCCCTCGTCTGCAACACTGATCGATGGAA
The DNA here is from genome assembly GCF_008831285.2 of Nymphaea colorata. Taxonomy (NCBI): domain Eukaryota; kingdom Viridiplantae; phylum Streptophyta; class Magnoliopsida; order Nymphaeales; family Nymphaeaceae; genus Nymphaea; species Nymphaea colorata. Next base: position 14,189,253 of record NC_045149.1, read on the forward strand.
CCCTCTTTTCCCCATATTCTTTTTTCAAAACAGAATGAATCACAACTCCTTTTCCCTTCTTTTTTAAGTTGTGATTTTATGCCCATTTATTTTTTCCATTAATCTGAATTGATTGATGGCTTTTTTTCTCTTTATTTGAAGGTAAATGATGAAAATGGCGTAAGCAATTGAAGATTCTGAATTCTGGGGAGCTTGAAGGGTTATTATGATTCTGTGTTGTTCTATAGAATGACATGGTTCATATTTGCTTTTGTTGAATCTTTTCTACATTTAAGACGTTGATTATTCTTTCTTTTTCCAGAAACTGAACTGAAATCTTGCTTATGTGATTTTGTTGAATTTTTTCTACATTTAAGACGTTGATTATTTTTCTTTTTCCAGAAACTGAACTGAAAGCTTGCTCTTCATGTTTGTATCGACCGATCTGGTCTTCATGCTTTTTGGCATCCTTTCATTGTGGCCAGAACTCAACATTCATTTTTGCTGACTTAGAACATCTGGAAGAGGGTTTTTAATTTGGCTTCTTAAGCTATTCAGACATTCAAGGGCTGCTTGGTAATTGTAGTTGTTATTTGAATATACTAAAAATGGGGTAAACTCATGAAACATTTTAATAAGTGTTCCAAGAATCTTATCCAAATCTTTACAATATATTCATGAAACAGTTGCAAATTGTTTCCTTTGCAATTCAGCAATTCAAGTCTACAGCAATTTATGAAGTTCCTCTTCTCATGTATCTATGGTTGGTTTGATTTTCTAACTAAAATTACATATATAAGATTTATTTTCTATGTGATAGAGGGTGTAACGCACTAAATGTAAAAGCGAAAAGTTCTGTGCAAATGTTGATAATGATAAAGAATTTACTTTTCACTATTTCTTCATGTTTATCTATAATGAGTTGCAAAACAAAAAAAGGTACTAGTTTTGTAAAATTTGAAGCTGGGATTGGTTGTAGGGAGATGCTATTGTCAGTCATTTATAAAGAGAACTTGGATACTGGCCTCCTTTTATATTCTTAATTAAATTACATCCTTATTATATTAGATTTTTACATTGATTCTCTTGTGGATAGGAATCACAAACTTTTTTTGACCATATAAACAACAGCCGCGTATTTTTTCTCCAATAAATTCTAGATGAAAGTGGTCAAATTGTAGTTTCAAAATTTAGCAGGAGAAGAAATATGATTTTTCAAAAATTTTATATAGGATAAATCATTTTTTAAAATTTACAAGTTTTTTTTTTTTGAGGGGGGGGCTGCGCCCTTGCCAGCCCCCTAGTTCCGCCCCTACTGTTCATAGAATCTATTCTATTTGTCACTGCAGATTGAAACTAATAGCTCTGCATGTTTAAGGAATAAATGCCATTGAAAAGCATTAGTGACACAAATTTAATATATTAATCCATGACAACTATAAAACACCACTACTGACCATTCAGTGAGACACACCACATGCCATCTATATTTGATGGCAGATCAAAAGTGCCACTAAAGACTTTACAATGGCACATATTTATATGTCATCATTGATATTGTATGCAACCCAAGAATACCACAAAAGACCTTTCACTACTTCCGCAATAGTGTGCATATGAATGTGCATCTACTTAAAAGTAGCAATATTAATTATTAAACATATTATATTATTTTATCAATCTAACCTTGTAGATATGATCTTAAGAACGATTTTTGAGAAATATATATTAAGTTGATCATTTTTTATATTAATAACGTTTTCTTCAAATAAACGGCTCTTATAACATCAAAAGTTTGTTTGTAGAAAGTTCAAATTTTGTATAAAGTTAACTTTAACTAAAACATGTTTTACATTAAATTAAATTAGTATTTAGAAACAGATGGGGAGGTTCACATTTTTTAAAGCCCTTTTTATCGCTAATTTAACCAGTCTAGATTCTATCCCTTAATGCTCGGCCGGTATGTGGATGACCCACTTACTTCTCTTTTCTTTTTTTCATTCTTTTTTTTTAATGACAGTCAATAGTGTCGCCATGGTCTAGCATCGTGTGGGATAGAAGATGCTTCCCCTTGCCTCTGTGAGAAGGGTGAGCTGTCGCGCCTTGCCATCGTTGTCACAGCCCAACCTCGCTGGCAGAGTATCTGCCCGCCGTTGAGGGTATGGCAGGCTGTTGTTTCCTCAGGGCGGCGACTTCCCCTGCCCTACCTTCACTGGCAACCAGCAAGGCACACCTCTTGGGGTACACAACAGCATCCATTGCCTCAATATTTTGTTTAATGAAGAAATAGTAAACAAAGGGAGGGAGGACACCTGCCTCCTCACCACTGAAAGCCTGTCGAGGCCTTTCCATCACTGGCAGGTCCACCGGACACAAAAGGCAGCAGCAGGCACTGACGGGGCCAGAAATTTTTGGATATGGAGCACTATTATAGAAATTCTCATTTCTAGAGGGGCACAACATATATAAATATGTAAATAATTGTAATAAATCTATGTAAAAATATGTAAAAATAAATAAAATTTTATTGGTGGTGTGGACAATTTTGTGGCTGTCGAACAACATCCATATATATATATATATATATATATATATATATAGACTTTAGATTTTCAAAATCACTAAGAATTCGATCCAACATGATGGATGGCTTAAAAAAAATAGTATCAAGTAACACTTTTTTCTCTTAGTATCAAGTAACACTTGGCTCTGCCCCTATGTAGGTGACAGCTTCCCCTCCCTCCCTTTTTTTTTGTGAAAAAAATATGTTGTACAGTCTCCCTCATAGGAGCAGAGGTGACCTTTGATCGAGGCCGCGGCCTCCCCCTCCTCAAACAGCATGAGGAGGTGACACCTTTTAATACTAAATCCATGAATAGGGCTGTAGGCCTCAAAAAGCATGAATAGTTGAAAACAGTGGAACAATTTCAAATGCAAATCAGCTGGGCTGTAGGCCCCTCCCTTTTAATACTAAAAAATAACAAATGACTGAAGATATCGTAAAGAAACCAAAAGAACATAAGGAAACCCTCAAGGTAGCCTACAGAAGGCAACAAGGATCCAAAACAAAGAAAAGAAAAGCTTTTAAGACCACTACCTTATAGAATATTCCGGAATGTGGAAAAGAAGCACATCAATGACCTCACCACTAGGATTGTAACCCCTGAAACGACCTTTCTTTCCAAACCCCATCAGAAATGCTCACATACCTTCTATTCTACCATGGCCAACTGTCGTTTTCCCCTTTCTCCTTATCCCCTGTTCTCTAGAGCACATAACAATGGTCTGCAATCCATTACGATAAAAACATATGGATTTACCACCATATCGACATTGGATGGCACTTTCCCTGGATCTGATAGAATACCTGCGGAAACCACAGTCCCATCTATCTTTTATGTTTTTGAATCCACCCTGCATTGTCAACAGAAATCTTTCCATAGATTCTAAAATTTATATCTTCTATCTCTTTCAGAATTAGTGTGCACTCATTTATCTCTTTCCAAATCATCCAGGTGATCATTGGAAAAGGAGACACCAGCATTTATTTATCCAACTACTGCAAAAATGTTTCATTCTCCACCAGTCATACTCTTTCTTTATTGAACTAAAAGAAGGAATAAAGATATTAAATTTTCCTCCCACATATTTCTTCACATAAGAAGAAAACTCGCAACATCCAAACAGATAAAAAGGAGACTCTTCCCTTTTTTTACAAAGGACACATCTTGTTTCCCTAAGTCTGAATCTATTTTTGCATACTTCACTTTTGCTTACTGTCTTTGGTTATACTTTTGTTTACCTGTGATGGAACACCCACCCACCGGTCCCAAATGCATATAAGGGATTCTGTATTTTGGGTGGTCGGCATTTGAATACTATAAGAGGCCCCAGCCGTCCTATGTAAGTAAAGTTGTGATTTCTTTCCAAACACCCTTGCTTACATCGCTCTTGCGATCAATGTAATTTATGCCATTGCAAGAGCATCCCTCAAATTTTCTTGCGATCTTTGATTTCCTTGCACCCGCGTTATTCTCAAGTCTTCCGCAAACTCTTGAGTCCTTTAGGCTTACGGTGAAGGTGCTATCACCGGGCCACCCGAGCCGAAGAAAGTCAGCTCGTGACAACTGGTATCAGAGCCAGTTTGATCATCTGGCATGGTGGGGCGTGGGGAGCTTGGTTGGTGTCAAGCTATCCAATGATTGGCTGCTATCTGTGGTATCATGGCTGTAGATGAACAGAATTCTGTAGCGGAGGGAGTACAGACTCGTCAACAAAAGAAGACGAGTGTGACCAATGAAGGAATGGAAGCACGGCTGGTTGCGATCGAGACAACCATTGCCTCCTTGACTCATTCCATGACCGAAGCTGCATGGAGCTTTGAAGAGTACAATGTTGGGACGAATCAGAATATGGAGCAGGTGAACTCTCAGTTAGGAGAAGTTTTAGCCTGTTTAGCTGCGATGGAGGATGAGATGGAAGTCCTCAGAATGTGAAATAGGACCCTGGATAATCGGCTTCCTAGAGGGACAAAGAGGTACAGCGATGTTCGAAATGCTAAGGAATTCGAGAACTTTCTCTATCATCTCGAAAAATACCTCAAGGTGAACCAGATCCATGATGATGAAATGAAGATCACAACTGCCTCAATGTTTCTGATGGATGACGCCATGCTGTGGTGGTGGAGGTGGGAGAGTGACGTCGAAGTGGCATCTGCACTATTGACACTTGGGAGGAATTCAAGCATGAGATGTGCGAGTATTTCCTGCCCAAAGACATAGAATATCTTGCAAGATGGCGATTGATGGAACTCAAGCAGATCGGATCGATCCATGCTATGCTCAAGCATTCACAACGAAGATGCTTGAAATTTCAAGAATGTCTGACGAGGGATCGACTATTCCATTTCATGAATGGATTACAACCATGGGTGGAGCAAGAACTCTGGCGACAAGACCCAAAAGACTTGAGTAGTGCCCTTGCAGCGGCCAAAAGCTTGGTAGATACCTTAAGGCGGCTGAAGTTTGAATACAAGCCCTACAATTCCATTAAGGGTGCAAACAGAAACCACAACAGTGGTGGGAACAATTGGAGAACTCGACAAGTAGAAAAGGGGAACACTAATGCAGCGGTCTCAGAAGAACAATGGTGAAAATGCGTGAGATGGCAACACTTATAGGCCTTTCCGGCCACCACAAGGATTGAAGTGTTGGCACTGCAGTGGGAATCACTTTGCTTCAAAATGCCCGAATGTCGAAAGCACTAGGCCAGCACTTCGAAACAATCTGATTTTTCTGTGCAGGGTCAAGAAGAGGAAGCATATGAGAGCTCTCCAAATCCTCAGTGCTTTGAAGGAGACCCTGAAGGTGACAACAATGACGGCCACATGACTCATGTACTTGGACATCTTGGTGAATGGAAAGTCCACGACAGCATGGTGGATGCTGGTGCAACACACAACTTGTCTCGGAAGAGGAGGCGAAGAGATTGGGCTTCACCCTAGAGAGGGGGGAGTTACGCATGAAGGTGGTGAACTCAGAGGCGAAGTCCATCCACGGAGTGGTCCGGGATGTGGTAGTGAAGATTGAGAGCTGGTCTGGAAAAGCCAACTTCTCGGTGCACCGATGGATGATTTCAAGATGATCCTAGGCATGGAGCTTCTCAGTTTGGCAAAGATAATCCCAATGTTGCATCTGTGTGCCATCGGTATTCTTGATGAGAAGTTTCCTTGGTGGCGAACAAGGAAGTGGCTGAAAACTCCCTTGATTCGGTCCTAGAGGCACTTGTGCCTGTCTTGGAAGAGTTCACAGAAATGATGCCTATGGAACTCCCCAGATGACTACCACTATGACGTGAAGTGATCATGCTATTGAATTGGTCCCAGGTGCAAAACCACCTGCAATGGCGCCTTACCGGATGAGTCCCATGGAGTTGAAGGAATTGTGACGTCAACTAGATGAAATGTTGGCGGGAGGAATCATCAGGCCTCAAGGCTCTTTATGAAACACCTGTGTTGTTTCAGCTGAAACACGATGGCTCAAGAGACTGTGTGTCGACTATCCTGCATTGGACAAGGTAACAATCAAGAAGAAGTATCTGTGCTCATTGGTGACTTATTCGATCAATTGGGAAATGCATGAATCTTTCCAAAGTTGGATCTTCGATCGGGCTATCGAGCTATTGGCAAGTCAGGATAGTAGAAGGGGATGAACCAAAGACTACTTGTGTCACCCGCTAGGGTGCTTATGAATCCTTAGTTATGCCATTCAGGTTGACATGCGCCAGCAACATTCTCAACACTAATGAACAAGATCTTTGCCCGTACCTTGACAAGTTCGTGGTAGTCTATCTTGATGACATCATGGTCTTTAGACACAGCATGGAGGAGCATGTCAGTCATCTGCAGATGGTGTTCGGAGTATTAAAGGAGAATGATCTCTATGTGAAAAGGAGAAGTGTCTCTTTAGTCAACAGGAGATCAGTTTTCTTAGCCAACTGTAGTACCTGAGTTGTGGTCCTTCCTCGGATTGACCAACTATTACATATGGTTCATCGAGGGGTATTCTCTAATTGTTACACCTGTCATTGACTTGCTCAAGAAGAACACGCTTGGGCTTGAATGCAGTCTGCCCAAGATGCCTTTGAAGAATTGAAGAGAGCTCTTGTGAGAGAGGCTGTGCATAAGTTGCCCGACCACTTGAAACCTTTTGAAGTACACACTGATGCTTTCGATTTTGCCATTGGCGGCGTATTGATGCAAGAGGGGCATCCAATCGCTTATGAGAGCCAAAAGTTGAAGGAAGCAGAGAAGCGCTATAATGTTCACAAATGAGAAATAACTACAATCGTGCACTACCTTCGTATATGGAGACACTTTTTGCTGGGAGCGCAGTCGTGAAGACTGATAATCTAGCCATGAGCTACTTCTAGATGCAGAAGAAGTTATCTCCCAAGCAGGGTCATTGCAATAATTCCTGGCCGAGTTTGACTTCGTGTTGGAATACGAGTGGGGGTAGACACACTGAGTTGCAAGGCAAAGCTTGCGTCCATGTGAATAGGGGCTTCTGAACTGCAACTAGAGGGGCAACCTTCTAGAACGTATTCAAGAAGGCATGCAACAAGACTCTTCGGCAAAGCATCTAGTATCCCTGGCTAAGACGGGTAGGACCAGGAGATTTTCATTGTGAATGGACTCCTTCTCACTCGAGGTGGACGAGTATTTGTGCCAAGGTGGGGAAATCTTCGGTGAGAACTATTGAAGGAAAGCCACAATACTTTGTGGGCAGACCATCCTGGCCAGGAGCGAACCTTGGCCTTACCTGAACGTGGCTACTATTGGCCACAAATGCAGGATGATGTGGAGACTTATGTGAAGACGTGCCTCATCTGTCATCAAGACAAGGGAGTCAATTAGAAGACTGCCAGCTCATTGGAACCTCTTCCTATTCTGGATCATCCACGGGAAAGTCTATCCGTGGACTTCAATGTTGGTCTCCCAAAGGTCGATGGACTCAGCTCTATCTTGATTACTGTGAATCAATTCTCCAAGTATGCGACATTTATCCCAACCTCAAAGGAGTGCCCTACAAAGAAGACAAAAAAGTTGTTCCTGAAGAATATAGTAAAGTATTGGGGTGTGCCAAAAACTATTGTTAGCTATCATGACGGCAGGCTACATAGGCAAGTTTTGACGATAAGTGTTTTGACTGCTGGGCTCGGACTTATTGTTTTCAACAAGCTTCCACCCACAGACTCATGGCTAGGCACTTTGTGTGCACGAATTAGAAAAATTGGGTGAAATTACTTGATGTAGCCCAATTCTGCTGCAACTTACAAAAGAGCGAGTCGGCACGTCCATTCGAGATAGCCACTGATCAACAGTCGTTGATGTTGCACACTCTCGTTGCTCAAGAAAAGGGAAGGCCATCTTTGCTTATCAGTTTGTCAGAGACTGGCAGGAGCAGACAGAGCTAAGCAAGGTGTTCTTGCACAAGGCAGCCAAGAAGATGAAAAATGGGCCGACAAAAGGTGACATCCTGTAGAGTTTAGAGTTGGAGATCATGTCCTCATGAAGCTGTACCCAATCGTACAAGAATCTTTCGTGAGGAACACTGTGTCCTGATACGAAAGTACGAATGACTATTCATCATGATCGAGAAGATCAGCAAGCTAGCGTACAAGTTAAACTTACCACTAGACTTCAAAGTACATCCAGTGTTCCATGTCTGCAACGTGAAGCCTTTCCATGCTGATGAAGAAGACCTAGGGTGGAGCATGCCACAGCGGGAGCCGATCCTACAAAGAACACCATCATCAACAAGGGGAGATGTTGTTCGCCTAAGTCTGAATCTATTTTTGCTTACTTTTCTTTTGCTTACTATATCTTTGATTACAGATTTGTTTACTAGTAATGGAGCACCCTCCCACCGATCCCAAGTACATATAAGGGATTTTGTATTTTGGGTGGTCGGCATTTGAATCCTGTAAGAAGCCTCAGCCATCCTATGTAAGTAAAGCTGTGATTTCTTTCCAAACATGTTTGCTTACATCGCACTTGTGATCACTGCAATTTATGCTCATTGTAAGAGCATCCCTCAAATTTCCTTGCGATCTTTGATTTCCTTGCACCTGCGTTATTGTCAAGTCCTCCGCAAACTCTTGAGTCCTTTAGGCTTACGATGAAGGTGCTATCGCCGGGCCGCATGGGCCGAAGAAAGTCAGCCTGTGACACATCTATTGGCTATAGATATTCCAAAATGTTTGATTTCATCTTGCGTGAAAAATCTCCTTTCTAAAGTCAAAAAACAACACCATTTAGCACGAAGAATTGCTTTACAACACTATAGCAACTTTCTCCATTATAAAATTGGTCTCTTCTTTCTAATGTCCTCATAAAAAGTCCATAATCTGCATTACTTTCATAATTTTAGGACCCCATAAGAGATTATCTTTGTAATCAGAGAGTCCTGACATCTCAACCATTCCCTTAATCCAGATCGATCAAGGAGGGGCTGAGTCCCTATTTCGATAAGTCAAAAGCATATCATGCACATACCATTTCAAGAAATGATCTGGTCATCTACTTCTTCCTGATCTGCTTGTAGAAGACAAAAGTCCTCAACCCCAGTTGTAGGGATGTCAATATATCCGATTTGAATCGGATATCCTACCGATCCGATCCGAAAAAATCAGATATGGATAAAAATTTACTATCCGATTAAGAAATCCGATCGGATTCAAATTTAATAAATGACATCCGATCGGATTCGAATTTGGATATACATAAATATCGGATCAGATTCAGATACAGATTTGGATCAGATTCATTTTTATACAAATATCCTCTATCTAATACTTGAAAAATGGCAAAATCCAGTTCAAAATTCGGATTTGAATTCGGATATAAATATAAAAATCGGATTCAGATCGGATTCAGATTGTAAAATCGGATTTCGGATTCGGATATGACTTCGCTTTATTCGAATTTGAATCTGAATCCAAATCCGAATATATGAATATCCAAAAAGCGGATATGATTAAAGATGTATCCGATCCGAATCTGATCCGTTGACATCCCTACCCAGTTGCCCAACCAAAACTTAGTCTGTCTACCATCCCCTACATCCCATTCAATTTGATGACCAACTGCCTGCCAGCTATCCAGGACACCTTTCCAAATCAATGACATATTTGAAATTTTTCTACAAGTCCAAAGACTGTCACAATCCAAATATTTCAACTTTACATAAGCAGACCATAAAGAGGTTGCTAAGATAGAATTTTTAGCAGGATATAGAAGAAGAGCAGAATTAAATGTCTATAGATTGCTTCTTTCAGATGACCACACAATTGATGCCAGCTGATAGCATGAAGTGTCTATGCCAGCTGATAGCATGAAGTGTCTTACTTCCTTCTTGCTCTGCCCAAAAAAAACGTGCACATTTTCTTGAGATATCTCTGACAACAGAATTAGGAACCTTAAAGCACCTCATCCAAAATCATATAACACTTTCAATAACATGCATGATTAAACATGATTTACCCTGGAAAGAAAGTAATCTACTTTTCCATAGCGCCAGTTTCTCCAAGATCTTCTCCCTTAAGGGGTCACAATATTGAACAAGGAGAGAGACCGTAAACAGTGGCAACCCTAAATAGGAGACAGGCAAGGGCACCGCCTTCAAGCCCAAAATATGCTCAAACTCAACAAATATTAAAACCTCCACATGAAAAGCAACAAAACAGGAATTGAGTGGTTTACTACAGGAATTTGAGTGGTTTATTTCCGAACCTGCATTTACCGCAAAATCAGCAAACACTGCTTTGATTGCTGGAATAGAATCTTTTTCTGCAGTTGACACAAGTCACAACATTATGTCATCGGCAAAGCAAGGTAGATTAAATTGTATCCAATAACTCTCGGCACCTTCAAAGCTCCTCAAATTTTTCCCATTGAAGTTTCCTAGAAAGAATTCTTCATTAGAAAAATAAACAGAAAAGGAGAAATGGGACCACCTTGTCGAAGTC